>NC_054564.1:6018870-6335120 GCF_017654505.1 Polyodon spathula | reverse complement strand
CCTGTTTGTTTTGTTCATGTGTTTTGTTTTTGTCTAGTAGTGTGTTATTGATTAAACATGTGCTTCACTGCAGCTTGTCTCTGAGTCTCTCTTCCTGCCAGTAACAGCTTGGTTGTGACTTTGCCCTGTCACAGTCTGCCGCAGGAGGCTAGAACTAAGGAGATGCTCCTGAACCCATAGGGCTGGTTCCACAGACCCAAATCAGCACTAATCTTAGGACTGCCTAATGATACTTTATGTCCAGCCGATAGTCACCTTAACATACAAAATGAATAATTGCATTAAGAACTTCTCGCTCGTTAATCTTAAAAAAAAAAGGAAGGGGGTTGTATAAAAAAAAAAGAACAATCAAACTAAAATAACTAAATGTAATTTTAAGTTCCTTACTTTTTGAGTATTGAAAGTGTTACCGACAATAATGCTTAGTCCGTTCTGTGCTATGTTGTGGGGCTACATTTTAAGTACACATGTATTTACTAAGTAACTACTATGTAAATGCACAGTAATGTAAAGTGTTACTATTTTTTTTTTCATTTTCCATATAAATGTTTCCCATAGTAAAAGCATAGGGAAGTGTAACAAAGCATAGTGAAAGCATTGTAAAGCATAGGCAAGCATTACACACACAGACACACACACACACACACACACACACACACACACACACACACACACACACACACACACACACACACATATATATATATATATACTTTTCTAAGCTATATAACAATGTGACCCCTCCAGCCCTACCCAATCTAATATTGGAACCACATATCCCAAAACCACTCAGAATGATTGTAAAACACCACAATAAGGCAAATATAACAAAGCAATTCAAATGGCATTCAACTCTGCTTACTGTTTAAGATTTTTTCTTTTTAAAATTATTACTGCAGCTTAAAACTATTCTGACCTTGAAGTCCTACTGTGGAGTCATCATTATGGGCCTCAATCTATAGTGATTTTCCCCCTCCCCCCATTCTCAAAGAAGATGGAGATATAATAGAGTTCTGTTTCCCATTAAAAACAATGTCAGTGCCTATTGCCTCATTTTTCTTTAGAGGCATCGTAGGGCAAGGGGTGGCAAGGTTCAAACAACCGAACTGCGATTCGAGTGTCAATATTCATTATTTCTTGCAAAGACCTTAAGTCAAGGTGGATTGTATTATACAGTTTCTGTCATTGAACCAACAATGTCCAGCTTGTCTCTACATTTGTCAATAGCCTTCAATAGCTCATAATTACTTTCAGTACTGCCAACAACAATACTGTAAATATCAATAAGTTGTGTGTAGGAGTTACCCTCTAATACGAAGTGCAAAGAGAAGCAGAGACTCTCAGAATGCATACAATGACATTTATAAAACTTTCTCTACTTTTTTTTTTAACGTTCAAAATGTCATGTAATATTTAAAACTACAGATGTTTGGACTTCTAGTTGAAGGTCTGTCATTGAATTTATGGTATATTTAATTTCTGTATTTCTAAATTCAGCACTATTGCGTGTTTAAGAGTTATGGATGAGTGGACGTTCTATGCACAGGGTGACATCTGTACACAAGATAGATAATGTGTAACTGTGATTTATACAGCACAATAGATAGGCTGCGGTTAATTATAAGGTTATAATGGCATCGAGGGGTTCTGGTGACACTGTAAACCACAAGAGCGAAGCTCGCTGAATTCACCAGAACCCTAAGATGTATCATACCTAAAGTAATTCACTGCAGCCTGTTTGTTATTTTTTATAACATAAGGATTCCATAACATTTGTTAAAATGCATAGATTTTTCATTTTAAAACACTGTATAGTGACCACCTTGTTAGAAACAGGTTTTGCATGTATCTTCCAGAAGGCAGTCGTTCAGTCTCTTTTCCTGAAGGTGGTGTGTCACAAGACACAGGCCCTGTACAGGGGTTGCGTTGAGTTGGCAGGGAGAGAGTTAATCTCACCAGGGAGTTAATATCACCAGTAATGGCAGTCTAAAACTATTCTAGGTGGCTATAGTAGCAAGGTAACTGCAGTACGCAAAGATCAATAGAACCTTCTACTCGTACTTAATGTATTGTGGGAAAACACGTCTTTGCATTTGAAATGCCTTGTTTATTATATTTGATTGAATGTCAACCTTGATGCCATGTTCTAACTGTGTTGGTGAAATGAAAATTTTATTTAGAAAATAATTTCCTTTCAGAGAAAACTAGATAAACAAATGAACGACATTTCAATTGGAAATAATCTACAGAATAGATTTCCATTTGTAGGTGTTGGGTATTTTGGGACTGAATTAGATTGCAGAGGTTACATTTGGAGAGGTCATATTGATCTCATTTGACCAACACTGGAATTAAGCCAGGGAAGCGAGGTCAATTCTCAAGTTCTTCTTTCAAACAGTGGCATAAAAAAAGCCTCTGAGCTTGTAGTCAAAGCCCATCAGCACAACACTTGAGTAATTGCAATAGAAGCCACTGGGATGATTGCATCACAAAATGTAAGGGGATAGAAACAAACAATAAGAACAATAAGTGGTTGCCCAATGCTTTTTGAAGCACTTTGCTCATGAGAAAAGTATACCATGGTAAATTGTCACAGTAATTTAGTCAGGAAACTCATGCGATCGATTGCTTTTTAAAGCTTGGACAACACAACTACATTATGCATATTTTACACTACATTCTTTGGTTTCAATTTTCAAGGTGCCTGTGCCCAGAAATTAGCTTGCAAATAAATGAAGAGGCTGACCATAGGGAAGCCATGGGCAGTTGGGCAGGATAGCTGCCCTCCCCTGATTGACAAAGACAAAAAGCAGGTGAAGGCTGGATAGGAGGCGAACTCTGGCGCACAGAAGGGATGTAATGGATTGAGCTAAACTATAAATCCTATAAATCATTGGATATATTGATTATCAAAGAACAAACAGGATACTAACTATTCAACTGACTATTTGATCTGGAATTGGAAGCTCTTAAAATATGCTTGATGTTTGATTTGATCTAAAATTAAAAATGAATTCCCTGTCACCACTTTGCTTAATTCTTGCAGTTTTTTAAATGTTCTGCTCATGGTTACACTATGCATGTACTATAGTTTACCATGCTAAACCAGATGTTTACAATGCTTTCCTATGCAATGTTGTGTGTGGTGACCCAGTGTAATCTAACTCATGCCTTCTTTTGAAAGAGGGAAAGCATGACTCTTTATCCCACGATTTAAGACTGACTTTAGTAAGGAATATTTTCTCCCCTAAAGATGATTAAAAATGTCAAATCTTCTAATCCCTTTAGTAGCTGTCCATGCCTCTGACAAAAAACTGTTCATAAGGCTTTCTCAAATGAACCGACAATCGACCCAGAAAAAAAAAAAGATAAAAAAAGTAATTGGTATTGAATTAAAAATACATTTTAACCGTGGGTTTATATGTAGTTTTGCCAGGAGGATTCAAGGTCTTTAAAAAGAATGATGTGTCATATTACTTTATGCTTTTTCTTGTTGGAAGATAGTGCCTCTTTTGAGAATGCTCTGGTGTCTCCATAGACTTTGCTAGGGGAGAGGACGCTTCTCTGTGAGACATTAACCAGAATATGAGGGTCAGAAGCGACTTGACTGACACAGCATTAAAAGCTCCCTGTGGCGTTAGTCATGAAAGCACAGTGTTAGTATAAATAAACAGTGACACCAAAAAGCTCCTGTAAGTTTCAATATCTGTAGTTCTATATATTATAGTTTCAGTATGTTCCAGTAAAAAAATATTAGAGTTATATTAACATATTCGTCTTGGTGTTTTGATGCACTCTGTACTGTATACCATATTGTTTTCTGTTTCAGTGATCACATTCCAGTAGCTTTTTAAAACGCAAGAGTTTTAAAATTCAAGAACCATTAACCTTGGCCCCATGCAACAATGGGTGCTTGTTAATGTTGCATTTCTTGCATCCATGTTGCAGGGGGGACAGGTTATTGGTTAAACTCTGGTGTACCAGCTGAACTTGGAAGGCTCTACTGAGACCGCAGGGGTGGTCTAAAAAAGTTGAAAAAATTATATGCAACCTAAACAATGAGCAGAATATATTTATTATAACTGGGATATTTTATACCCTTATTGGGTTACCCATTAAATCACTATTTAGCCTCAAACCTAGTCCTAACCCAGGAGTCACAGTCTGTGTACAAAATTGCTATTAAGTCCCCTAGCAGAACAAGGTGCTGTGTGTACTATTCTCTATATTACAAAATAGAGGATGGACATTTTATACCCAACCTAGCACTACAATGCACCAGACTTTAATTGCTAACTAAAATGTGGCCAATACTGAAATGTACTTAATGCTACATCAATGTAAAGAGGCGACCGGCTTGGTGGTGGTGGTATCGAAGGATGCCACCTGACCTTCAGTTTTCATGAGTTGTCATGAGGAGTCACTGAGGCGAGGGTATATAATTGGGCATTCAAATATGGGGACAAAAAATGTTGGTAAAAAATAAAAAAAAAAGTCCCCATTTTGGATAAGCTGCTAATATTCACGGAATTGCAAAACATCCATGGAAAGAAACAACTTTCTTATTTACATGGCTGACAGCATGTTTTGCGTTTCACTTTGAGCCGTTTAATTCAGGCAAGGTGGTTTGATTGTCACTTGCGCAGAACATGTCACTTGAGGGATGCAGGGAAGCCCCAGGGGTGTCATAAGTGTCCTGTTTGATTTGATTTGTACTGCTGATTGGTTTAACACAAGTACACATATTCACACTTTTGACTAATGGAGATGAAGGTACTTGTGTGAGAAAGAGACAGAATAGATTGATTTATAGCTAAGATGTCCCCATTAGCTCTCTCAGGTTCCCCACTGGAACAAAGACATGGCACGTCAATTGGTACACAGTATTATCCTAATGGCTACCCCAGCTGCTTCAAGTTCTTCATGCACTTCCTAAATCACAATCAGAGACTGTTGAAATAATTAGTTATTTCCCAGCCCTAAAGTAAAGAGACCATTAAGCCCCTATCTGTCTGCCCGTCCATCTGTCAGCTTGCTGAAGTAAATTCAAATCCAATTAATCTTGATCGTTATTGATCCCTTTACAAACTCACACAAGGTAGCATCCTTCAGATGGTTTACAGACAATTGTGTTCTTTTCCACATTATCCTGAACTAAAAACAACAGATGTGGTAATTTAAAAATAAAAAGCATGTACTGTAAATAAAGCACACACATATGAAACCGCTTTTTACCTAGGATTAGGGGCCCTATTCACAAAGCAATAACTCTTGAGAGATTTGAAGATTGTTTTTAAAGGCATTGTGCTGGTAATGAAATGTCTCCTTTATCCTGGAAGCCAGAGAAGGTCCGTCACACTTAAGAGTAGCATAACTTAGCAGATTCCTGACTTTTATTTGAGGCTAAAGTAGATTCCTGTTAGTATGACACAGCCATGGCCAAAAGTTTATCACCCTATAGAATTAACACATTTTGCTTCATGAAATCGAATGAAACCTGCTGAATAATGTTATGTTAACATATTCCAGATCGCTTTGTAGTTTTCCATATACTAAACGGAAAACCGACAGAAATTGAAAAATGTGACATTTTGAAAATCTAACATGAAATACTGTGCTACTATTATGGTTTCAGGTAGACTTAATAATCTAAATTAAATCTAAATTATTAAATAATCCAAATTAAGTTCATTTAAAAAAAAAAAATTATGTCTCAATCCTAAAATTCTAGGTGATGCAAAACTTTTGGCCATAGCTGTACATTATATTATATTAGTATTATATTTCTTCACACATAGGAGAACGTTTCCACTTTCAGAGCCCATCTCTAAGGTTACCCCCTTTCGGGTTGAATTTCTCTCTCTCTTTCTCCTTCTGCACTTGCTCACTGACAAACAGCATACAGTCACTCCAAAGGGGAGGAGCTGAAATACATCAGTGTTAGGTCTTCTGCATTCTGCTAGCGCAGAATCACTACATGCTGCATGACTATGCTTTGCCAAAACACTGTGAAGAAGCCAATCGAAAATATCATAATGGCATAAATACAAGAGGTAGTTATGTAAGCTACTTGTGTAAAATCGAGGACAGAGCCAGGATACTGTCATGGTATTCAAACCATCTGGAGGCATAAACAAAGAAAAGTGGTGCCAACATGGGGGCTGAAAAAAAATGAACAATTACTTCTTGTCATACTGGAAATATATTGGGCATAAAAGGTACAGCTTGCTATTATGTTTGTATGAAATACATTCAGCATGGCGCGATTTCATTCCAACGCGTGTTGCTTCAAATCAATGCTCACAATACTAACGGATTGTGCTATTTTTACAAAGCAGAAACTCATTAATTCCGGACGATGCCTTGAGGCTTTTAAAATTATGCCTTTGATTTTTATTGAGGGACAAAGGTGGATTCAGTGCCAAAACAGATTGAAATCATTCATAGTTTGTACATTTTTAATTATTGAGACAACGTGTTTGCATATGCCAGCTGCTGCCCTCTAGCTTCAGGATGCTTGATTGCTCAGACTGCAAAGGTGTGACTTGGGTCAGGATAGTCACTGAACACATTTTCACATTTACAAATAACTGGCTCAGGGAGATGCTAACCCCTATAACTCACCTAACAAAGTCTGTCAAAAGTAGAGTCCAGCGGATGGTTCTTGAACCAGATATGGCTCTTTGTTCTAGCTCTGAGTCATTATTCAACATTGCTCACAAATTAAGTTCACAACATCATAACCCCATAGATAAAGGATCATCCATGAATGTGCTTGGAGTACTGTAGTTATTCCATGATTGAGCATTGCCAATGAACCAACGAAGCCCGGAAAGGGGCTAATGGGTTGTGCGCGACCATCTTTATGAGGGGAACAAGCATAGCACTCCTTGAACGTTCATGGAGTATTCTGTTTATGTATCAAGTGCATACAAAAGTGGTGTTATGTTTAAACCACTAGAAAATGTTATTCAACGCTGGACCACTCAACACTTGTACAACACGAAATATCTTGCAGTGTGAATATCATATCTCTGTTAATTCATGCCTCCCATGTGGTGTTTCTTCTTACTGATCTCTTAAATCCACTGGGAGCAGAGTCTTGCAGGTGAATCTTAAAGGGACCCTACATTTGAGAGCTGTATTGAGACCCTAGGGCTGCTTCTAACTTCTGAGTTTTGATCACCAGGATGTGATGCATGCAACAAAAAAAGACAAACAAAATGATTCTAAAAAACACAAAGAATACATTAGTTAAGAATAAGACAGCTGTGATATTTCATAAACATACCAAGTCACTCTTTAACTGAACTAATATTATTCTTGATATTAATGTTTCACTTATTTTATATCGTTATGATACTATATTAATTGAATTTGAATTCCTTTGAATAAAATATAATTACTGACATACCAAAATATATTGATGATGAAGAGTCATATGATAGTGTAGACTGTAGAAGAGCAGAATAGAAAGGTCTCTATTAAAGATACAGGTGGTTAGAAAAGTCATCCAATCACTATAAACCTAGAGGCTCAACTATATTTTCAGGCTACAAAAGCCATTGAAGTTTCTGTATATCTCTTTTGCACCATGTCTGTGGTCCCATCCTGCAAGATTGGATTAGCAAAAGCCCTCAAGCTAATCAAAATGGAAAAATATGTTGTTTTTTTTCTTGTTGGTAACCTATGCTGCATTGAAATGATACATAGTGTATCTTTATCTTGCAGCATGATCTGAATGAATTCCCCTTGGGTCTAAGATTCCCTGGTACAGTCAAAATTAAAGTGCAAATTAAACGACAAATAATCCAAAGAACCAACAGTTCACCCGAACTGAATGCATGATGAATGGCAGTTTTTTTGCAGGTGCTAAACTAAACACTAACGTCTGTTTTTGAGCACTAATCTTGTATTACCTAAAGTAGTCCAAGATTTGTACTAATTGGGGTCTGGAAAACCTGTTGTTAATTTGAGCAAAGTTAATCACTTGCTACCTGCAGTACAGTAATTCATTTTTATGTAATGTGTTAAATGCCCTGCAGGTGTGTGGCAAAGTGATTAAAAGTGTGTAGGTGCAGGAATGCGGTGGTGATCAATAAACAGACAGGCAGCAATAATCCAGGTGCAAGTGTATTTTATTTGTATTCCAATGGTCTGCTGACACAAAGACAGTAAATAATAATAACAAGAACAGTTTTAATCCATGGGTTGATCTCAAAATAATAGTCCTGATCTTAAACACCCATACAAAGGAACTGATCACTTCTCTATGTCCACTTTTGTACCGTCAATCATGACCCCTTGGTTAACGAGTGCAACAACTTCTCCAATCCGCGGCAGCCACATTGTTTCCCTTCCGGGTTGATGATTGAGTGTACCGTAGCACTGCCCCCTTTCTAGGTGGCCGCCTTCCGTCTAACCCTGGGAATGAATTGTCTGGCCATCCAGTCCAGGGCACTCTGTTCCCATTACACTGAGCCCTCACAGGCTGAGAGGGAGATTTAACAACAAGAATCATTCTCTCTGTCACAAGGTGACATTGGGCTCTGTGTGCATTCATGTCTGGTTGCTAGCTTTGAGCAATACTGAACCCTGTATACAGCAAAGACAAATTACAGTTGCTGTCTCCTGAGATTTCAGTACTGTACTCTACTGTATATTGCTAACGAGATGTTTTGAGCAGAGTCCCAATTAATACTAATTCCAATATGATAATTGTGATCATTTAGCAGATACACGATCATTTCAAAAAATCAATTTGTCCAACATTGATACTAGAATATCTTTTTGTAACATAATCTGGTTCCAACCAAAGCATGTTTCCTGTTCATACACATGCACAACCGAAAAGAAACTCAAGTCATGTCAAATAAACACACGTCTTGTATCTCCTTCAAGTGACTATCCATTAAAACCAATTTAGGGTTACAATGAAATGCAGTATTCTCAGTCTAAGCAGTCATTTATTTATTTATTTAATTGTTTTGATCACATATGGAAAAAGACACTGGCAGGATCATATTCATATTTACTTCGATTTTATGACAGCGTTTTTACATGATGGATGCATTACTGCAGTATTTGTACAATTACTGGATTAAGATTACTAATGTACCTGTTTTGTACATTACACATTTCTGTTACATTAAGCAAACCACTTTTCGACTGAGAGATTGCTGACTTCAGTAAACTGGCTATTACTGCATGAGCCTGCACCGTTTGGAATCATTATTTCAATATGATGTGTTTTTATGGTATTTAATGAGATAATGAGACATACGGACCTCTAGAAGCAGCACTTTTCTTTAACAGCTGGCCCCCACCTCTTCTCAACCATTGCAATAAGCAAAATAAACTGCGTGTCATCTATTTCTGCTCCTGTTGAGTGCAGTGCTTATCATTGATCTCAGCCCAGGCTCCCATCTCCTACAGCTGTAAGAAGCATCTGATTTTATTACATCCATTTAGTGTAGAACACAATGTTTCATTAGGTGAAGACTGCTGGATCTGTATTGATTTGTTTATTCCTCTATTTTCGTAACATCTTGCCAGCGCTGATTTACCAAAAAATGCCTCCCAGTTGACCATGCATCACAGCAACAAATATTATATGTGAGAAACAAAGAAAATAATGTTCAGCACAAGGGCGGCACAGTTTAACCCTTTCAGTCCTTATCTTAGCACTGTGTGTTAATATACTGTTCTCATATATATACTCCATACAGAAGTTCCTTTTGAATTGTATCACTTCATTTAAGAAAAATAATCCAGGATTGAAAAGGTTAAAGGGCAAGTTGGTATGGATATGAAATATCACCACACCTTCCAACTGTATCGAATTGTCTGGCACAGTCCCGGCTGTCTTGCTTGGGTACCAGATCCTCACAACTTCATAGTGTGCACCGAATTTTGAAATCCACAGAGAATATGCTTTGGTGTGATGTAAACCGTCAAAAAACATATGAATTTAAAACAAACTTCATCCACTTCTATGAAATTTCATTACAATTTGAAAGATATAGTACTGCTAAGCAAAATATTAAAATCACAATCAAGGTAAACTATTACATCAATAAACTAACCCCCCTCCATAAAATAAACACTGATCAATTCTGAGAAATACTGGATTCCTGCCTGCAACTGTATTTTTAATGTGTTGTTTTCAATGTTTAAAAGCCAAAGCAACTACCTTAAATTTGCTCACGCAATAATAATAATAATAATAATAATAATATAATAAATAATAATAATAATAATAATAATAACTGCCTCCCCTGCATCACTTTTCCCCATCTGTATGCTAGAAATACATCAGTAAGAAATAAATCATGGTACAATGTATTTCTTACATCTACTGGGGGCAGTGTTGCA
This sequence comes from Polyodon spathula, assembly GCF_017654505.1. NCBI lineage: Eukaryota > Metazoa > Chordata > Actinopteri > Acipenseriformes > Polyodontidae > Polyodon > Polyodon spathula. Next base: position 6,324,746 of record NC_054564.1, on the reverse strand, counting down.
GGGGGACAGGTTAATGGTTACACTCTGGTGTTTCCAGTTGTAATTAGAGACATGGTTGAGAGCTCAATAGAGGACACAGGAGTGCTTTAATCCTCATAAGGTAACCTGGGGTCCATTCGGACCCCACAGTGCTTTAGTATCAGTTATTATGTGGATTGAGTGACTTGGTTTTTGTTTCCTTTCAGGTAGTTGTCAGGCGCCCATCCTGTTACACTTTGCAAAGGACAATTCTAGTCCAGGTAGCTATATGGACCTCAGGCATTGTGTATCAGCAGGCCCGAGGTAGAGCTTTCAAATGAACAGACGTTCCGAAGCGAAACTACAGCAAACCGAAACAAAGGCTTGAGTCAGCTCCTAAGTTTCGTTTGTTGCTATGAACGCATGGTTTGCAGTGCGTGGGTGTCCAGGTGATGCAGGTGCTCCAAAACAACGACAAACACAGAGTTCAAGCTTTTCGTTTGCTTTTAATAAAGTTGGCTCTACCCAACTATGGGTATTGCCAGCTCCAAAACCAAGGGGTTGCAGTCCTGAAATGATCATACAAAATACAGACACAGATACATCTCCGGACAATGCGTACTCTAGGTGCAGGTGCGGTGCTGGAAACAGTTCTGATAGGTGTACAGGTGCCATGCAGTCTGGGTTTGTCGCTGACGAGTTTTCTGACGGGTCCTTAAAAGTCTACAGGGTGTGATGAATGATAGAGAAAACAATATATACCAAGGGATTCTAAACAACAAGAACACATCATTTTTTAACTTTCCTATTACATTTTTTAGATGTTTGTAACCACTCTGATTGGTTTTTATAGCAATCACTCAAATGTTCTTTTTTTTTTTTTTTTTTAATTTTCTGATAAGTCTGTGTTAAGGTGCTATCAATATTATTTCAGAAGCTGCTCTTCGGTTCTAGTTGTGAAAGGCAGAAAAAAAGGCCCTCTTCAGAAACAACAGACTTCAGAATCCCTCAAGAGATTAGATAGCGTTGTCTTTTTTTTTTTTTTTTTTTTTTTTTTTTTTTTTTTTTTAATCCGAATCTAGCAACAGAAATTAAAATATGTTTGAATTTTTTTAATTTGAATGAGCCTGGCATCAGGAAATCAATTCTTAAATAACCTATACACATCCTGTCTCCAATTTAGACTGTTAACAAGCTATATGTTTTGAAGGCAACATGACATAGACTGGCCACCGCTACAGCTGATCTCGCAATGCATGGTTTTTAAACCCAGCTTGCCTCTCTTCCACTTCACTTGAACAGGGCAAGCGGGGGTTTGATGAGGCTTGCGTCTGAAAGGAGAGGTTAATCCCCACTTGTGAGAATTTGTTTTTCAAAGCGAAATACTAAATCCACTACCGAAAACAGGATGCAGAGGGAATTCTCCTCCGTCCCGTGTGAGGATTCCTGCTTTGATTCAAAGCTTTCTTAAGAACTCTGTATTTAATGCAAGCATTTTATACATTAATACATTTCTTACTCATATGAAAACTGCTTAATGTGCATAACGTTCATACTAGTACTTTTGCAGTAGGCATGCTGTTTTATTTTTTATTTTAAATTCCACCTTGCCCTCACAGTATTGTCTGGAAGCATGATTACTGAGCTGTACAGAACAAAGGGGGGCAGCCTTGACATACTGAACCATCTGTAGTCCTGAAGCTTAGGCAGGGGAAGGGGTCTAATGATAAACCCTAAAATACACACCTGAAGAGTAAGTTGTATCAAATGTAAATTTAAAAATGTATTTATTTATTTATTTTTTTCACCTCCATTTACTACTGTATGGTGCTTGCAGTCATTCACAGTGGTTCTGTGTTATGTTAATGCTGAGTTATCGTCAATTTTCTCTGCCTTTACCTGAATTTGAATTCTCTTTCGGCATTTCTGGAAAAGTGCCTAGACTGAACAATGCAGGCACTTTCTCTAATTGTTGTGTATTTACATGGTAGTTACACAGTAGATACACGTGTATTTACACAGAATTACAATGTTAATATGCAGAGTTACAATGTACTTAACGTGTAACTCTTTTTGCACAATAAATGCGAGCACACAATTGTATCAGAAAAGGGTTACGTTTAGGTTCAGTCAGGGTTAGAGTTAAATTTAGAGTCAGGGTTTGAGTTAGGGATAGAGTCAGGGTTTGAGTTAGGGATAGGGTTATGGTTTGAGTTAGGGATAGAGTCAGGGTTTGAGTTAGGGATAGGGTTATGGTTTGAGTTAGGGATAGAGTCAGGGTTTGAGTTAGGGATAGGGTTATGGTTTGAGTAAGGGATAGGGTTATGGTTTGAGTTAGGGATAGGGTTATGGTTTGAGTTAGGGATAGAGTCAGGGTTTGAGTTAGGGATAGGGTTATGGTTTGAGTTAGGGATAGAGTCAGGGTTTGAGTTAGGGATAGGGTTATGGTTTGAGTAAGGGATAGGGTTATGGTTTGAGTTAGGGATAGGGTTATGGTTTGAGTTAGGGATAGAGTCAGGGTTTGAGTTAGGGATAGGGTTATGGTTTGAGTTAGGGATAGAGTCAGGGTTTGAGTTAGGGATAGGGTTATGGTTTGAGTAAGGGATAGGGTTATGGTTTGAGTTAGGGATAGGGTTATGGTTTGAGTTAGGGATAGAGTCAGGGTTTGAGTTAGGGATAGGGTTATGGTTTGAGTTAGGGATAGGGTTATGGTTTGAGTTAGGGATAGGGTTATGGTTATACCATGCAAAAAATGTTAGATACAAAGTACATTATAACAGTGCATAATAACATTGTAATGATTGACATTGATTTTACTGTACTTTATAATTGCACTTATCTGTAATATGATCTTTTTAAATGTGATATTGTGCAATGTGATACTTTATATTGTGATATTTTGTAACAACTGTAAGTCACCCTGGATAAGCCCTGGAAATAAATAAATTAATAATAATAATAATAATAATAATAAATAATATAATATAATAATAATAATAATAATAATAATAATAATAATAATAATAATGTTACAACTGAACTTACTCATTTCTTTCCACTAATGTGATAAATGACCTGTCTCTCATCAGAATGATTGTAAACACCGTAGTAATTTTAAATCTTTTGTGAAACGGACAAAAAAATAAACGTTGCACATTAAATACAACTCAGGCATACTTTTGTATCCTCAAATAAATCTCTCTGATGGTCTGTAGTAATAACAGATTTTCCTTTTGTAAAATGTGGTGCAAGTTGCGTTTTGGAGTATACTGGCAAAAGTTTTTGAAACCTGTTACATGCCATTGTTACAGCTGCAATCCACAGGGGGGAGCGTCAATCCTTTGAGAACCTGTGGCTGTGTGGCTGTGGTGTTAAGTGCTCCGAGCTGCAGTGCGAAATATTTGTGGAGTTGAAATCAATATGTACAATACAAGTGTGAAGTAATCTTTCAAGCCAGCAGAGCATGGGAGGACAGAAAGGAGGTCTTGCAGGAGTCCCAAAACATACTGAAATAGGGAATGTTTGAAAGTGACGTAAAGACATCCTTTGCAGAGTACGAAAGCTGTGTTTCCACTTTCCATGTGGATCCCCATTCTGAACACCATTCTCAGTGAGCACTCTGCTGTTCCAGTGACTACCCTCCTCTCTCTCAGCAAGCAGGTTCATTCAGAATGCTTAGTAACGCATTCTCAGGTCAGGATGAGGAAAATACCAAAATCGTAAACTTCTTTGAAAAAGCTGAGACAAAAGTTTTTAACAATCAGAGAAGTGTATTTGTTTATTATTAACATTTAATAATAAAAAAAGTTTGGTATGCCACTAATTGTTTCAATGTTTAAGTAATCAATTACAACAATAATATGACCAGTGTCACAAGTAACTTTCAATGTACAGCTATGGCCAGAAGATTTGCATCACCTAGGAATTTAGGATTGAGACATAATTAACAAAGAAAAAAAAGGGTGGAGTCCACACTCCAAAATCACGCATGTGGTGAATCTCAAACCATTCCAGCATTTGTCATTGGATTTATTCATTTTCTTTTAGTATTCCTAAATTCAGCCTCATTGAATGTTTATTAGTTATAGCCTGTAAGATTCTGGTTTGTGAGACAATTACAAAATGGTACTTATGGACAAAGAATAAAAAAAAAAAAGGTATCATCAATTAATCAATCAAGTCAGCTATTTGTTGTCTGTAATTATTCTCTTTGCTGTAAACCTTGTCTTCATTTTATTCTACAGTGTTTCATAGGACTGCTGTATGAATCCGTGTTTTATGGCTTTTGGGTCGTTAATTAATCTGTGGCTGCTCTCAGATAAAACAAGTTAAAAACACCGTTAAAAATAGAAATGAAATGTTAAGTAATCTTTATGAGTAATTTTTTTTCATAAATGGTAAAAAGTGTATTGTGCAGGGTCTTCAAGAGGCTCAGCTTGCAAAAGCACGGCCGGGTGGTTTGCAGGGGGAGTCATACTGTCAAGGCAGTGCAGGTTCACATCCTGGCTGGACGAAGTCGCCGGTCTTCGCTAGGGATTGCAGAGGGAGCGTTGCGTTGGCTCTGGTGCTTCTGCAGGCAGGGACTGTTTTTTATCACACTACATCAGAGCCTACTGACCAGGTGCCTAGTGAGCTCAGGCAGATACCTGCAGGGCTGGCCTTTGTTCTCCAGAGGCCAGTAGCTTGTGGACATCTGCTTTCTGCTACAGTTCTCCTGAGCTGTGTGGGGAATTGCTGCAGTGAGGGGAAAAAATGATTGAACATTCTAAATTGAGGAGAAACTTGAGGGTGGGGGGGGGGGATAATTGGGCACAGTAAATAAAAAATAAATAATCTATTGTACCATAGGATAATAATTTGCACTCTACTGCAGAGCTTTACTATGCTGAGAAATCGGATTCTCTAACTTGTGAGGCTCATAGTTAGATGGGATGATTGGGCTGATAGAGACCACTTTCTAAGCAAATTAGAATAGTTGAAGGACTATAGAAAGGAAATGAAAACTGAAGGATTATCTGGATTATTAAATCAATAGAAAAAAAATATACAGATCACTATTTCCAGACACACACGCCTCATTGAATTAAAAGATAATTAGTTAAACAGTAAAACTCAGATAAGGATTTGGAATTGGAAGTCATACACGCCATATTACCAGGAAATTGCTATTGTTGGTCCTAGAAAAAGATCCAGTAATCATGCATGGTTTGGTGAAGAGTGCAGTGCATTTAAGAGGAAATTACATTATAAATTAGGGAGGGAAAGAGCAGGATGCGAAGTTGGGAACAGAATTCAAGATACGATTCAAAGATGTGGAGGTGGAGCATATTAAACTGAAACTTTTTCATATTTAGCTGCTGCTATAGGAGAACAAAGAAAACAAATGCCCTTCAGATTTATTAAGCATGCATAGAGAGTGGTTTAATATCCCCCTTCCTCTGGTTGGAGGGGGGGACCCAAAGGAAGTGTAGCATTGGACTCTGCATTCCCGTGGGGTTCACCTAGGCAGGGGTGGCTAATCACAGTCCTAAAGGGCTATTCCAATCCAGGTTTTTGGATGGAGGTTGAATTGATTCAATTGAACAGGGTTGGAATAAAGACCAGGAGTGGAAGGACCAACTTTGGCCACCTCTGGTCTAGGGATAGTGCACCTCATTGCACTTCAGCCACCCGTACCGGCTAGGGACCGACAAGACTGGACAGAGACTTCCTAGGCTGGGCGCTCACTTCCAGGGTTCAGCAAAAAGATGATTGGCTTGTCAACTGTTGTTCCTCAGTCCTTCTGAGCTGCAAGTGCTGGTAATATCGAAATTGTCCAGGTAACAGTGTGTATTTACCCAGCAGTATTTGAATACAGCAAAGGAGCAAGGGAATTTCTGTGAGTGTAGACTGTACGTATGCCTGAAACTAACCTGCCTAGGGTTATGTATGACCATCCTAGAGATTTTGCAATAAGCCAGAGACTTCTTCTTATGGGCCTGGAGGCACATTCACCTATAAACACAACCCTTACAATATCACACCCCAAAACACAGAACCGGTGTGAATACATTGCACCCCAGAGTCAGATTTCTATATTCAGTAACTTTACATTAAGTGTCTTAATTACTGGGTATTTACATAGTAGTTATTTAGCAAATACATGTGTACTTAATTGCACAATGTATGTAAGTACACAATTGTTTCAGAAAAGGGTTAGATTTAGCATTAGGTTTGGGGTAAGATTAGAGTTAGGATTAGGGATAGGGTTAAAGTTTAGGTTAGGATTAGGGTTATGTGTTGCAAAATAAAATACGGATTAAGTAAATTGTAACTATGCGAAATAACATTGTAATTATGTGTAAGCACACATGTATTTATTAAGTAACTACAATGTAAATACACAGTAATTAGAGACACTTAATGTAAAGTGATACCATTGGCCATTTCAAACTGGGTAGAGTGGGGTAAAATAGATCATACATGTTTAGTAGATTATTATTATTATTATTATTATTATTATTATTATTATTATTATTATTATTATTATTATTATTACTTGTCCTAAAAAAATAAAAATCTGGCTAATATATGTTATTGCAAAGACTTCCTTGCTGGGAAGGCATTTGAGAAGTATGATTTTAAATTGCTTTGATGGATTTCCAAACGTCACCTGGGCAATTGATTGCAGCCAAGTATCTTGTGGAACCATTGACAACACATTTACACAGGAATGGGGCCCATTACTCACTCCATGGATATATAGAAGCAGCTTTACATTAGATTATTAGTCTTTATTCATTCACCGTTGCAGTTCTGTCAGGAGTGATCAGATCCTGTAATCATATTTTTAATCTGTTTAAATATACCATTATGGACGTTCTGTATGCTTCTGTATAGATGTCTCTGCTTAGATTTGTTTTTAAGAATTAAGTGTGCTTTATTATATTTACCCTTGTTTTTTCCCCCTAATTTAGACTGTGCACTCATGTTCCCTCAACGCAGTGATCACCACAACAGGTGAGGAGAACTGAAGGTCATGTCATGTCCTCTGATCCCACAACCAAGCCAATCCCCTTTTTAGATTTAAGAGTTCTACAGCGCATGATAGTAAGCTTACAGCCCCTGGAGAACAAGACTCTGTTGGTGTCAGCTTTGGGCTCACCAGGTGCCTGCTGATTGTGCCTTTCTAACCCATGGGAGTGCCATTGCCAATACGATGCTCCATGTGAATTCACCAGTGATCAGCAAGTTCACACAGCCAGGATACAAACATGCTCTCCACTGACAGCACGACTCACTCAGCACGCCTCCAGGTGAGCCAATCAGAGTCCAGCTTTGATTCAGAGAATGATAACACTATTTATCCAGAATAAAGAAAATATAGTTGGGGCTTTAGAAATGGTTTCCATTTAGTTTTAGCAATATACAACAGAGTCAGTGCTCTCTTTCTTACTCTCGTTCTCTCTCACAGTTTCAAGCTATGTAGACAAATATCAAATTACCTCAGAAAAACCATTTTACAATGTATGCTGTTTGAGTTATCTTTGCCAGTACACACAGCAAGCATTGATTCATAAAAAGAGTTCCCTTGAGCACAGAGACAATTTAAAAACTATGTAATATCATTATGCATCACCAGACAGTGGTTGAAGCTATAACCAGGCTAAAACAGCATTTAAAAGCCTTTCTTGATAGTGATAAACAAGTATGAATTAAATATAAAGTAATGCACTTGGATGATGCCTTTGAGTGTTATTAGACCTTGACATGAACAATGACCTATGAAATAAATGGGTATTTCTTTCCTCCCTTGAATTCTTCCCTGATAGTACATTTTCATAAATATTGTTTTAGGTTAATTTCTCGGTAGCACTCTGCACTATGTAATTGTCCTGGGTAAATAATTTCAGAAGCCGTTAGCTTGAGCTGTTGTTTAAAAAAAAAAAAAGTTATATTCTCTAATTTTTCTTCAAAAGAGGTGTTGGATCGTTAACATTTTCATTTCCGTTTAATGTGCACTTGATGTATGTGAAATCAGACTATTGATCACTTTGCCTGTCAATGCAACAGAATAGCAAGTGCTGGAGGACACATATCAGTAATCATTGAAGCTGTAAAACAATTATTAATAAAGAAATATAGGTCTGGTGTCAATGGAATTGTACACTGCGTCTGTACCTGCTACCGTTTAATTACTGGACATGATTAAACAATGTGTTGAGGTTGTTGTATAAATTGTGTTTGAACACAGTGGTAATATAAACATAGTCCTTATTTAATTTTTAAAGTTTCCTAAAATGTTATTCGGATTTGATTTAGTTATATGCAGGGGAGCTATAGTCAGGAGTGGTATTTGTGTTCCGTCTTATAACAAGAATGAAAGTGGCATTACAGGGCAAGTGAAAGCTGTGATAACCTACCTTTTAACCTGTGCCACAGTATCAAGGACCGCCCTGAAAAGAGGGAGCACTCTACGTCAGAGGCACCCAAACTGGGGGCCAGGGAAATATTCTCTCCCGGATACAAAAGCAATATTCTCCGAGTCAGGAGTTGAATTTATTTACATGAACACTGTGGTTATTTTTACACTTGCTATCGTGACTTAATTTCTATCGTACATTTTTATTCTTCAATTCTCTTACCCTAGCCCTAACGCCCACCGCACAAACATGGTGTAGCATAGTGGTGTATGTATTAATAATGCTTGTATATGTAGTGATATTTTGCAAAGAAATTCAATGACAAAAGCATGATCAAAAATGACCATTCAAATACGTGCTCCTCCTGAGCTTTAAATTTCTGAATAGCATTATAAAATGACTGTACTAACTATAGGACTCTGGTATTGATGTGATGCAATGGGTTGTATGTTCCAGTAATACCTTATATCATTGTATCTACTGTAACCTTGTACTACCAGTACAAAACCATTGCATTGCCAGTGATGCTGCATTGCCATTGAAGATCATATGCTAAGTTTGGTTCCAATGGTATACATTAGAACTACCAGCACGAATAAAGACTTGCATACGACATACTTATTCCAGATCAAGGATATGCGTTTGTGTGGACCGTTTCCTATAATAATCGTCAATGCACAACACGTACATACTCTGTACAGCAATTGCTACAAATGCCTTATCCAAGTACTGTGTACTGCATGCAATAGAAAACATTCCTGGAAAAGTAGAGCGACTACTAAATTTGTCACCATAGGCAAAAATCAGTGGCTGAGGTCGAATCATGTATTACTTTGCCAGAATCTTTTTTTAACTTTAACACTGACAGCCCCTTCAAGGCACACATGTCCTTTACTTGTTTCTTTTTTTTTCTTTTTTTTTTTTTACTTTGAGGCTTCTATGTTGTCTTACATAACAGTACTCTGTACCTACAAAAACTTACAATTTCATTTTCTATCTATCTATATTTTAAATATCATATTATATTTGTATGCTGCTCTTCAGTTCCAGTTGCCTGCCATAGACATGAGTAAAGTAGGCTAACATCAGCTAACTAGTGTTTATATTAGTAAACACCAGCGCCCTCTAGTGCACAGAAGTGCACCTGCCAGCAAAACAAAGCTTGGCATATCATTAGATGGCACAGACTCTTACTTTCATAAAGACACTTCTTGCTATGGCAGGTATCTAGAACTGAAGGGCAGCTCCTGAATGCAACACAGCCTTAACACTGACTTATGCAACTTTTCTTTTAGAGAACACACATATCTGTGTAATTTAAGTAATTCTCCTCATCAAACCATGCAACAATTCGGACTGCAACATTGTCTCAGAGTAATCAAGGAGTTCAGGGTATTCTAGAACATACCCCACACCAGGGTGATTCCAAATGCAATCCTGCAGACAGGTTCTAATACAGTGTTCCATGCAGTGTGTGTATTGCCATTAAAGGTAACATATGCAGGCTAATATTCATAAAAGCATGTCAAAGGGTGAAAATATTACCATGGTAGTGCCATTCTGACAATGGTATTCATTGAATCGGTCCTTGAATTCCTTTGTCTCTAGGTACAGACACGTGACCTTTGCGTTGACATAAAATATGACTCCAACAGAAGACAATGCAGGCTCATAGTTTGAAATGAAATACTTTCAATACTTGAGCCCTCTGTCATCTTACAGAAAATAGACAAAAAAAATACATTCAAATATTAACCCAAACGTGATCAAATCAGGAAAAAAAAAACCATTTACTCCACTGAGAAAAGAGCCGAAGCTGATCTTCCGCCTCAATATATTGAATTGTGTGTTCAATAAAAAATGACCTCCTGAGTTCGGTTTTAGCGTTATTAGATCAATTGTATCATGCACTTTAAGCATGCAGAAATGTGTTCAGTCATGTGTTAAGAGATAATTAGTTTTTCTAAAACGGTATTAGATTAGTTTGTCCTCAAAGGTAAATGGTAAATAGCAGATTGCGTTGGCCTGCAAATATACTATTTATCTGAGGAACTGACCACTTAGCGAAACTGTATGCCTGACTTGTTTTTTATATAAGACTACGTAATCAGTTCCTCCTTTGAAACTTCAAGAACAGCCAGCTGTAACGACCATTTTCAGTTGCTGACTGCCTGATACTGCTGAAAGCTCAGATGTTTTTGCTGACAATTTTGAAGACTCTTATCTTCAATGGAACTGCAGTAGAACAAACTGCTGGTAATCAGTCTCACACAGTGTGCTACCGTATGAGGATAGTTTTACCAAATCCATGATGCTTTCATTGATGGTAATGCAGGGGATCCTTAAAGGACAAGAGGCTAAAAGATGGGAATGTTGCCTACAAGGCACAGCCACAAAAGCAATATTTACTATGGAAAGTTGTGTCACTTTTAATTAAACTACCACAGGATGTATTTGCAGAAACAAAACGAGAGCGCCACATTTAAACAATTTCAGTCTAATTATTTGGAGTAATGGACCAAAGAAATCGACCAAAATAGAAAGAAAGTGGGCCTAGATAGGATATCAGGGATGATCCAGCACTTTCTCAAGGACAGCATACGTTGAAATTCCAGAAATATCCATAAACAGCAGGAAATGATTGGGTGATTTATTTATAATGAAGAGAGTGTACATTAACATTAGAAAAATAATATATTATAAATGAAAACCCTAGCGATACACTCACTGGATTGTGATAAAACAGGGTCAAGACATTGTATCACGTCTTATTACAAAAATAGCATTATCCATTAAGGAATAAATGATCCTTTCCTACATTTCCCTAGACGCTACACTCCAAACAAATGGTTTATTGGTATCAAAAACAAACGAGACGCAATGGAAACTTCCTCGAGACTCTAAGAACAAGAACATCTATGCTGAAGCGCAGTAGCACGAAGTGTGATCAGCAGGGAAAAGGATGCTTTATTTCTAATGAATTCAGGGTGAAACACAAGCAGATGGATTTTCAAAAAACCTAAAATAGCAACTAACAGTCCAGCTTATCATAAAAATCCACCCAATATTACTGCATGTTACCAAACCATTTGCACCAACCCTAAACACGCACACACGCCTCCCTCTCTTTCTATCAATACTTTATGACTATTTGCATTTCCTTTTCTTTTCTTAGCAATGCGTAACTATAAGTTAAGTGCCCCAAGCTAAATCTTGACCCTAGCCTTGACCCAGACTGATTTAAAGCCAAGGAGAGGAGAAAGTGCCTTTAGTTATAACGTCCCCAGACTGTGGAACTCATTGCCCTTTTCAATTAGAGAAGCTGCTTCAGTCAATATTTTTAAATCAAGATTAAGGCTTGCTTTTATAGTTTAGCCTTTTTAACCCAGCTTACCAAATATATATATATATATATATATATATATATATATATATATATATATATATATATATATATATCGAATGTAATACGATATAATGCTTATTTTTGTCAGTGTTTTTTGTCATTCCTAATTTTTATTCATTTCCTATTTTAAAGAAGTTAAAAATTTTTGTATTATTATTTATTAATATTATTAATATTATAACTTTATTTTGTAATTTTTACTACTTGATATTGTATACTTCTTTCTGATTTTATTGATATGAAAGCGCTTTGAGGTACTGTGGTATGAAAGGCACAACATAAATAAATACACTGAATTAACGCTGATGTGTCTCGCTTGCATTAATGCAGCGCCGTGGACTTGAAAGTCTAAGGTTCTTTCTATCTGTACAATTTTAAAAGGACAAACATTGTGATCTCAGTGGCGGTCTTTAACTCCGATTGAGGGTGGCAACGTCACATACTTTGCGTCTAATTCAATTCAATTGGCTGTGCTAGTATAATGACATGGTTAGCAGTAGAACTGTGTGGTATATTGAAATGGCTTTGTTGTATGCTGCCTAGCTGAGTTCTGACTGGAGTTGTATAATACAGTATAGTACAACACTCAAACTACAAACACTCAGAATCTTTACATTACAAGCCAGCAGGTCCACAGAGATTTTTTTTTCCATACATCAGATCCAAAGGGACAGATATACTAAGCTAGTCAGCTGTTTTATTTTATTTTCTCTCACACTCCTTAGACAGTAATTCTCAGCAGGCTACATCTCTGTGCCTGTGCGTCCTGACCCCCTCACTCCAGTCATGACGAGTTAGGCAAGTTCCAGGATCTAATTTTCAGTGACTCCATCTGCCTCAATGATGGATAGAGCAGAAGCCTTGGGGAGTTCGACTTTGGGTGTTAAACTACTGTAACTCTAGCTACTTCACAAGAATCTATTTTGCTAGATACAAGTACAACTATGGCCAAAATGTGTGCATCACATTGAATTTTACGATTGATACAAAATTAGAAAAAAAAACAACTATATGCACATAATTGAGATCTTTTATCTAACATCATGTAATCAAATAAACTACAAAATGATATCGCAAAAGTCTACCGGAAGCCATAATAATAGTACAGCTATGACCAAAAGATTTCCATCACCCTATAGAATTAACAAACTTTGCTTCATAAAGTCAAATTAAAACTGTTGAATAATGTAACATGTTGAATACCGCTTTGCACTTTTCCATATCCTTAACGAAAAACTGAAAAAAATTGAAAAAATGTGACATCTAGCATGAAATACTATTACGGCTTGTAACAGCAGGCTGGTCACCAAAAGAAAATACATACTATCTATTGTATTAATGGACTTTTATTTCGTCATCACTATTACAGTTATCGGCAGGTAATAATTGTAGTCCCGACCACGCCACTCTATTTAGTTTTTGTTTAGAGATGAGAAATCCCCTAGAATGTCTAATTAACGCCCGCCCCCACCCAGCTATAAAGGCAAACCAGAATAAAGTAGTTCCATGCACAAGGGCTCTTTTATTTGGAAGAGCAGATGGACACTCACCACACACACAGAAAGAAGTTTACCACACCGAAAGGTTTGTTTAAAATTAAACAGTTTTTATTGCTGTCACAGTACCATCCTATCAAAAACGTAAGCCAGTTGTAATGGCCAAAGTTCCTCAGCCAGGCTGATATATGAATAATAATTCAGCAGATATCAACAATTAACAGATAGTATTTCAACAGATATCAGTAATCATTAAATCACACCAAATTACATTTCAATAGATATCAATAATCATTAATAACACCACACAGTATTTCAAATTGGTACAACCAATCACTAGCAATACATAATAGCAGTCTCCTGTAAATTAGTACATTTAAAAAGCACCAATCACTCCCCACCCCAATGGCTAGGGTCCTGATATCCTGAGCCGGACAGGCCCTAGGCACCCAAGCACAGCACCACCAGTTCCCCCTTACCTGAATGGCGCCGTGTCATTCACTAAGATTTTTGTCCAGCTAATCACCACCAAACCTTCTATTGTGCAGGGGATGGTCCATTGAAAATCTCCTGCTCCCTTCCAGGTAGGAAGGAGCACTCAGTACACACCTCAGGACACCAGGAATACAATTTAGCCCAAATAACCTCCCTCCTGGATCAATTAAACAGTGCACAACAAGGCTGGGACCATGATCATCTTATCATTTACATACAACAAAAAGGACTACCAATAACCCATACTGCACTCTCAAAACTAATATGTTTCATTCTTATTATAGTTTTCAAGTAGATTGTATAATTAGGGCTTCTAGTGTTTGGTTCTTATTTTCCATTTCTCTCCCTCCCTTTAAACCTTAATTAATAGTTGTTAAGCCTTAACTGAATACCAGATTGTTTAAATTAGCGATGCACCACTAGAAAGTGGAAATGGGTTCAATCATCACTTCTGATGGCATTTTGTTCCCACTCTGAAGACAGCTGTCAATCACTAGAAATCGACCACACACACTGAAATCCAGCGTGATCATTCACTCAAAGCATGAATGCAGGGGCAAGAACACAAAACAAATGAAATATTCACACACACTTTGTGTCGTGATCAAACAACAATTCGATAGTGAATAAACAAAATCATAATACATGGTGAGTCATAATAATAATCTAAGTGCTACTAAATGACAAACAATATTGTGAACATGCAAAGAAAAACACATTAAAGTAACACTGTGTTACATGGCTTCCGGTATATAATGTGATATAATTGTATAGTTGCTCTGATTAAATTATCTTAAATAAAATATCTAAATTATGTTACACAGTTGTTTTTTTATTATTATGTCTCAATTAAAATTTTTTAGGTGTAAAACTTTTAGCCATAGCTGTACATACTTCTAGCATTTAGATTGAAATACCTACTGGAAATGTATATGAATATATATTTATAAAATAAATGTAGTATGTTGTTTAGCATAAAGAGATGCTATATGGGAGCTAAGTGTGAAAGAAAGACCTTTAAATGAGAACAATTGCATCAGTGGGTTTACAAAAGGTTAGATACACATGGGACCAGTAAGAATGTGGCAACAGACAACTTCTAAATAAATAATTTATTTTGACCGACGCTTGCAGGCAAAATTGCCAGAATGATTACTTACACCAACTCGCAGAAAGCTGTATCTACGAATAAAATGATAAATGTAACATGACAATCAATATTTAAATGAAGGTGTAAAATGTACTGCACATATTTTATTAGAAATAAATAATGCAACTTCAAAGGCGAAACCGCAAACCTCACCAGCATTTACGTTTATTGGCACTATAGCTCAACATTGAGGAGGTGACTGTTCTCTCCTGATAAGGGCCATCAATCAATATGTTTATGAGAAAGAAAACAAAACAAAACAGCATTGAAATGCTTTGAGAAAACCCAAAGAATTCACCTCGGAGTGTTGCTTTGCTCTTGAAACAGTTTACTCTGCTGTTCAGACACAATTCCGCAACATCAATTAGTAAACTGCAGTGTGCATGCCGTGTCAGTGCCACTTGTATATAAAGCTGTGATATACACTTCAATGTTAACACCAGATTGTTCATTTTCAGATCTTTCCAAAAAACTTACGGTGTGCCACTGACAACATGAAGGTTAGATAAAGAATAGAATCAGTCGGATGTTTCTGAATACGAAGGAAGAGCAGGTGGTTTAAACACTGCTCAGTTATGAATAAGGAGGTATTTTTTTCATTCTAAAAAATGGCTAAGAATAAGTGTGTTCTAGATATTTCACAATTAAACATACCATGTATTTATTTATACAACAAATGCTCCTAAATATTTAAATGCTTACCTGAAGAACAGGAAATGCTAAACTGTAGAATATTTCGTTTTTTTATGCCTGCCTTTTAAAGACAGTCTATTTTAACCATTATCAAACAAAATAAAAACATTAATAAATGTAGAAATAACAACAGACATGTGAAATGTCTTCTTTTTGAAATGGGATTATTCATGGGTGGAACTACATATTACACGGCAATGGGTATATTTCACAGAAATCGTAAAGTCCATGATAACCGTAAGAAACACAGCCTTAGTTAAGGATGATCGTGGGTATGTAGGTATGTTTTCAGCCATAGAAGTCATGGAAAGCTGCTCTGATCAGTCGCATAGGGCATCGGGGTAGTAAGGAACGTTCTTATATGATATAAGCTGCACCTTGTTTCTATGTAGGACGCAGAGTATATCTGCAACTAAACATTGTGTGCTATACAAGCTGTAACCCTAACCCTTCTGTTAAAAAGTGAGGGGGGCCTATGCCCCCCCCCCAGGCTCTGGCGCCCCTGTCTGGCATAAGTCAGTCTGCTGTGTACAGATGTTTATTGCAGTTGACAGCTGCATTTGTCACGAGCGTGAGGAAAACAGACTTACCAGACTGAACAGGGCTTGTGTGAGCTTCCGTGCCATCTCCTAGGATCTCTTGGTTACAGACACGTTCTCATTCTACATACATTTAGAGAATACATGTGACTCCTGGGGGAAAAAAGCAACATTGCTCATTCAGTGAGCATCTTTGTAGCAACTATTTAAATGGCATTGACGTACTCTATTGTTAACTTGTCAAACTGCACCTTACAAGCAATTATTATAAAAGCTACATTCAACTTGCTTTAATAAGAGCAAGATAGTTTAGGTTATTGTTAGACCAGCTGCCAGACCAATTACGACTAGATACATTTGTAGACCATGCAAGCAATGGCAATGGATTTGGAACAAATATAACACAGAAGTCCTGATACAGTAGCTCTAGTATTGCAGCGAAAGGCTTCTAGTCAAAATTTTGTCACTTGAATTTCTTTTTAGTACGATCGAGTATTTAGTAGTTATGGATGATAAACCAGTGTGATACTACTGGTATGTCAAAATATTCTGCCACTATGGTTCCATTCTGCAAATGTCTTGCACCATAGTAAATTGCAATGATAGCTGGACTGCATTTCCATTGCGTAGTTTGGTCTCAAAGTCCATTTCCTCTATTCAAAAGCACAAAGAATGACAAGAAAATAATGATCACGTTTTTCCTCGCCCACTCTTCCTACCGATGTTACCTTGAAATTATCCTCTTAACATACCTTGTACAACAGTTTTCTCTGAAGAGCTTAAAGCCGCTTTGCTTTGTGCGTGCTCATGTAAAAGATACACTGCTTGTACCATCCACAGTATTTACAACATGAAAGTGGTGGATTGCATATAAAATAGCATACAAATGGATTCATACACTATATAAGCCCAAAGGGCCTTGAACCCAAATTAACACTACTACCTGATAAAACTAAATTGTAAAGCATTAGCTGTGGACAGACAAATGCAGTATATTAGCGGTCATTTTAACATCAATTTCCTACCTTTAAAAAGTCTATTTGTGTTATAGTTTCTGTCTTTCACTGTGCGTGTGTGTGTGTGTGTGTGTTCATGCTTTACTCGGTGAGTGTATGACCCTGTAACAAAGTGCCCGCCCCTGTGTATTATCTGTTATGTGTTGCGTGTGGTGTGTTTAAATGTTGGTGTATAGACATTGGTACACGGGATATAAACGGGTCTGTGTAACACGAGTGTTTAAAATGTATATGTGTATTTAGGCACGAGGATTGCACAGCACTTCACGTGCAAGTAAAATGTAGTAATATGTGAGCACGGGGAATTGCACTTTATTAATTCACGTGCTGGGATTCAAGTGAATAATTAATTGGTAATTGAATCCCAGCACAATAGTATATATAGATGCACGTTGGCACATACTGGGGTTGGGTGTTCGGTGAGCGGAGAACGGGATTGGAGACGGAGGAAATAAGCAGTAGTAGTAGTAATAAGAGGAGAAAGTATCTGCTCACCGTGTTTGTCAGTGTCTGTCCGTGCACCGTTTTGTTAAGTTTAGTCTGTTTTTGTTTGTCTATTTATTTTGGCGTAGAGTGCCGTGTCCTGTGTTTTTCGTGTTTGTTAAACCTTTTATTTTGTAATAAACCGGCGCCAACAGGCGTCTTCATCATTTCATTTCATCCGTCCTGTGTTTTGTGTATTTCATTACCTTTCCTGGTTCTGACGCCGCCCACTTCGGCCGTCTCTGTGACACGTGGTGTCCTGCGTGGGATTTAACAGCGCCTCCAAGCGTCAGACCAGGAGAGGTTTTTTTTTTGTGTGTGGGAGAAAAAAAAAAAAAAAAAAAAAAGGGGCGTCTTTGGATTACAAAAAAAAAAAAAAAAGAAAGAAATGGGGAGAAGCAGGAAAGACGATAAAGAGGTGAGGGACAGGGAGGAGGAGTGCCGCCTAAGGGCCAGACATCCCCGGCGATGTAACCAGTCCTTGCCGGGGTGCCTCCTCTGCAACCAGGACCATCTCTTTGCCAATTGTCCCTTCCGCTGCCCCTACCAGGAGGGAGAGGAGGAACTGCCGCAGGAGAGGAAGGTGAGGAGATGGCAGAGAAGGGGAAAAGGGAAGAGGAAGGCAGAGGTCCCACCGCTGTCTCCACAGCCGCACCAGTCCCCTGCAAGTGAGGGAGAGCCGCACCAGTCCCCTGTAACAAGGGTAGACTACACGCCGCTCCCACCTCCACCACCAGGAGACTACACGCCGCTCCTACCTCCACCGGCAGGCGCAGAGCAGCAGGAGCTGCCTCTGCCTCCGCCACCTCCACCGGCAGGCGCAGAGCAGCAGGAGCTGCCTCTGCCTCCGCCACCTCCACCGGCAGGAGCAGAGCAGCAGGAGCTGCCTCTGCCTCCGCCACCTCCACCGGCAGGAGCAGAGCAGCAGGAGCTGCCTCTGCCTCCGCCACCTCCACCGGCAGGCGCAGAGCAGCAGGAGCTGCCTCTGCCTCCGCCACCTCCACCGGCAGGCGCAGAGCAGCAGGAGCTGCCTCTGCCTCCGCCACCTCCACCGGCAGGCGCAGAGCAGCAGGAGCTGCCTCTGCCTCCGCCACCTCCACCGGCAGGAGCAGAGCAGCAGGAGCTGCCTCTGCCTCCGCCACCTCCACCGGCAGGCGCAGAGCAGCAGGAGCTGCCTCTGCCTCCGCCACCTCCACCGGCAGGCGCAGAGCAGCAGGAGCTGCCTCTGCCTCCGCCACCTCCACCGGCAGGCGCAGAGCAGCAGGAGCTGCCTCTGCCTCCGCCACCTCCACCGGCAGGGGGAGAGCAGCAGGAGCTGCCTCTGCCTCCGCCACCTCCACCGGCAGGCGGAGAGCAGCAGGAGCTGCCTCTGCCTCCGCCACCAGCAGAGGGTGAATGCCTGCTGGGTCCCTATCCACCAGCAGAGGGTGAATGCCTGCTGGGTCCCTGTCCACCAGCAGAGGGTGAATGCCTGCTGGTATCACTTCCCCCACCAGCAGAGGGTGAATGCCTGCTGGGTCCCTGTCCACCAGCAGAGGGTGAATGCCTGCTGGGTCCCTGTCCACCAGCAGAGGGTGAATGCCTGCTGGTATCACTTCCCCCACCAGCAGAGGGTGAATGCCTGCTGGGTCCCTGTCCACCAGCAGAGGGTGAATGCCTGCTGGGTCCCTGTCCACCAGCAGAGGGTGAATGCCTGCTGGTATCACTTCCCCCACCAGCAGAGGGTGAATGCCTGCTGGTATCACTTCCCCCACCAGCAGAGGGTGAATGCCTGCTGGTATCACTTCCCCCACCATCACGAGGAGAGGAGCTGGAGCTTCCTCTGCCTCCACCTCCATCAGGGGGAGAGGAGCAGGAGCTGCCTCTCCCTTCACCAGAAGGACCAGGACTAGATGCTGGCGGTCCTCAGCAGCCCTTGCATAGGCTGCTGAGGGAAGCACGGGGAAGAACCTCCCGGCTGCAGTGGCCGAAAAGAGGGCCAACACCCGCACCCCAGCTTGTCCTGACTGCCAGCCTCGCTTCGCCCAAGGATGCCAGCCTCGCTTCGCCCAAGGATGCCAGCCTCGCTTCGCCCAAGGATGCCAGCCTCGCTTCGCCCAAGGATGCCAGCCTCGCTTCGCCCAAGGATGCCAGCCTCGCTTCGCCCAAGGATGCCAGCCTCGCTTCGCCCAAGGATGCCTCTGCATCGCCTGGGGTTGCCCGCCGCTCTGCATCGCCTGGGGTTGCCCGCCGCTCTGCATCGCCTGGGGTTGCCCGCCGCTCTGCCTCCACCTCCATCAGGGGGAGAGGAGCAGGAGCTGCCTCTCCCTTCACCAGAAGGACCAGGACTAGATGCTGGCTGTCCTCAGCAGCCCTTGCATAGGCTGCTGAGGGAAGCACGGGGAAGAACCTCCCGGCTGCAGTGGCCGAAGCTTTTCTCCCTTGTGGGCGTGGGGTCGAACCTGACTACGGTCGGAGCGAAGCCTTGGACCCCACGGGCGGCTGAGATCGTAGGGAGGCCTGGGGTTGCCCGCCGCTCTGCATCGCCTGGGGTTGCCCGCCGCTCTGCATCGCCTGGGGTTGCCCGCCGCTCTGCATCGCCTGGGGTTGCCCGCCGCTCTGCATCGCCTGGGGTTGCCCGCCGCTCTGCATCGCCTGGGGTTGCCCGCCGCTCTGCATCGCCTGGGGTTGCCCGCCGCTCTGCATCGCCTGGGGTTGCCCGCCGCTCTGCATCGCCTGGGGTTGCCCGCCGCTCTGCATCGCCTGGGGTTGCCCGCCGCTCTGCATCGCCTGGGGTTGCCCGCCGCTCTGCATCGCCTGGGGTTGCCCGCCGCTCTGCATCGCCTGGGGTTTGCCCGCCGCTCTGCATCGCCTGGGGTTGCCCGCCGCTCTGCATCGCCTGGGGTTGCCCGCCGCTCTGCATCGCCTGGTTTGCCCTCACCGCTCTGCAGCGCCTGGGTATGCCCTCGCGCTGCTGCAATTGCATCGCCTGGGGTTGCCCGCCGCTCCGCATCACAGCCGGAAGTACTGTGGCCGGAACCCCACGAAGGGGAGCTGCCGGCCACGAAGAAGGGGGAGGAGGTCTGGAGACCGCCAACCCCAGCAGCAGTTTCGCTGCCGGAGGAGGGGGAGGAGGTCTGGAGACCGCCAACCCCAGCAGCAGTTTCGCTGCCGGAGAAGAGGGGGAGGAGGTCTGGAGACCGCCAACCCCAGCAGCAGTTTCTCTGCCGGAGATCGTGGGGGAGGTCCGGAGACCTGCTCCCTCTGCAGTTTCTTCCCTGCAGGAAGAACGGTGGTTGAAGCCCCACCAAGGGGAGCTGCCGGCGCCGAAGGAGGGGGAAGGTCAGGAGACCACACCCCAAGCAGCCTTTCCGCTGCTAGGACTACCCTGGCAGGAGAATGCTACCCTGCTGACAGCATTACGACCTGTGGGCCCCTGGAAGCCTCTGGTCCTGGCCAAGGACTTTGGGCGGGACTTTTGGGCTTTTAAGGGGGGAGGTGGCCATTGAGGCCATGTGTGCTTTGCACAGGAGGGGGTATATGTAACAAAGTGCCCGCCCCTGTGTATTATCTGTTATGTGTTGCGTGTGGTGTGTTTAAATGTTGGTGTATAGACATTGGTACACGGGATATAAACGGGTCTGTGTAACACGAGTGTTTAAAATGTATATGTGTATTTAGGCACGAGGATTGCACAGCACTTCACGTGCAAGTAAAATGTAGTAATATGTGAGCACGGGGAATTGCACTTTATTAATTCACGTGCTGGGATTCAAGTGAATAATTAATTGGTAATTGAATCCCAGCACAATAGTATATATAGATGCACGTTGGCACATACTGGGGTTGGGTGTTCGGTGAGCGGAGAACGGGATTGGAGACGGAGGAAATAAGCAGTAGTAGTAGTAATAAGAGGAGAAAGTATCTGCTCACCGTGTTTGTCAGTGTCTGTCCGTGCACCGTTTTGTTAAGTTTATTCTGTTTTCGTTTGTCTATTTATTTTGGCGTAGAGTGCCGTGTCCTGTGTTTTTCGTGTTTGTTAAACCTTTTATTTTGTAATAAACCGGCGCCAACAGGCGTCTTCATCATTTCATTTCATCCGTCCTGTGTTGTGTGTATTGCATTACCTTTCCTGGTTCTGACGCCGCCCACTTCGGCCGTCTCTGTGACAGACCCTTATAAGAGCAAAGTTTAATGCACATTAGTTGGTCGTGATTGCTTTCTTTCAAGATTTCTTCTTTACCATGAACAATTCCCAGTGAAATCTGTATCTGCTCAGCATTACAGCATAATCCAAACATACAAGATAGAACTACTGCACAGAGATAAGCAAGCGGATGAGTTAATATAAATAAATGACAACAAAAAACAGCATACTGTTCTGCAACACTGAACTGTTAGTTGTCATCCTGAATTCCTCAATTATAAAGTGTTCCAGCTGTTAGCTGTTAAATATCAGCATCCATTGAGACACCTTTGAATGTAGGCCCACTTTATAGCATCTCAAAGAGTGCAGGTAAGTCTCTTAAAGAGCAGTTAAGTATCGTCATTAAATATTTTAACGATGCTTCTTTCACTATATGACAAATTGATAAGCTTGCTTCTTTTTCCCCTGGAGTCAAAGTTTTTTCGTTAATGTTGCAAATTAAACCTACCGTAATGCTGGTGCGATGCTGTTTTAATTGTAAACTCAATACCTCCTTTGTGCAGCAGGGTGTGCCATTTGCCGTCTTTATTTAATAGCTCATCTTGGGCGTTGTATAAATGTGTTTTATTTATTTTACTTAAAAAGTTTGTTTAATTTAAAAACTATACTAAACTATACTATGCACTGTATATCTTACACTTACCTACTCAAATTTACGGATAAACTCTGTGCTATAGAAGATGTCGTTCTAAAGAACATGAAGCTTGGTGCCAGTGCATGTCCTAGGAACTGAATGTGTTTCCAGTGAAAGACCTGACTCGAGAAAAATAAACCGTCTATCAAATAACCAGGGACTGCTTCATCATGTAATTAAAATGTATTGTGGTTTTGTAGTCCATAGGAGTGGTGTCATGGACGAATGCCTAAAAACTACATTTTCCAGAAGCCGCTTGTGCTGAAATGTCGAAGGTCTTCCGAACAAACACCAAGGTTTGTGTTTGACGAATGGTACCCTTAAAATGGCATTTTTTTCAATTTTTTGCCAGTTACACCGATATAAGTGACCCCCCCCCCGCCCCCCCCCCCCCCCCCCCCCCCCCCCCCCCCCCCCCCCCCCCCCCCCCCCCCTTTGTTTTGAGACAACTATTTCAGGAAAAAGCCTATAGGTCCCACCAGTGTATAAGTCAGCGAAGAAGAAGCGGAGAAGCTTGAAAACAAAAGTGAAATGAAAAGAAAAAGAAAACAATTGCTAGTCGTGCTGGGAAGCACCAGCACAGAACTTGCTTTGTGTTCGAGATCTCTTTTGTTTAAACTTTTATTTCTGCTCAGTGTTTTTTGTTTAAATATTTAAGTTATTTTGGTAATACAAACAGCACCTCAGAGCGCCTTTCACCCGAGTACCTGCCTGTGTGTTGTTTCTGTCAGCTGTCCTGTCTGAGAACATCAACCCTCGGCTGCCCTGTCAGGCATTTGCTATGCTTTGAAAGTGATATGCTTGCCTATCCTCTCAGTATTCTTTACTAAGGTACTGCTTTACCATACTATTATAAAAAACGAAACCATGTCTAAAACTTGCAAGCAATGGCAGAGATCCAGATTTATTAAGGTCTTTATTATTGAAACAACAACAAAAAAAAACTAAAATAAATGCCTTCGGCATCGCTTTGAGTCCTTGAAATAATCTTGAGTTTGGTACATTTTTTTATTTTTTTTAAATCTCAAGACCTTGAAAATATGACCCACTGTCTTTTCAGTTCTGTTTTTTTTTTCTAACTGGCTAATAGACCCCAACATAAGTTAATATATTGTGTGCATGGTGTCTCACAATTATTATTAGTGTTATTATTATTATTATACATATCATCTGCACAAACTGTGCAAAATTATATCTGTTTTAATAATCGACCACACATCTATGTAGGGAATTATGTTGTGTGTTCGATGCACAGGATAAATAATAATCATCTTTATATAGCGCCTTTCATAGTGGACCACCATCACAAATCGCTTTACAAGATACAAGACTAGGGTGTGTGAACTATGCATCACTTACAACAACGCCTCACCCGAAAGATGGAGCACAAGGAGGTTAAGTGACTTGCTCAGGGTGACACAATGAGTTAGAAGCTAAGCTGGGATTTGAACTGGGGATCTCCTGGTTACAAGCCTGTTTCTTTAAATGCTGGACCACACAGCCTCCTAGGATCATATCTATACAAAGATGAGCAGAATGTATGGTATTTACAGTGCGTAATTCCTTAGAGAACGTCAGAGTAAAGTACAGTCAATAGGTGCCACTGTGGTGCTGCAGATTATAAGGGGGGTATGCTAAAAAAAGAGACTTGTATATAAAATAAATGCAACGTTTTCACAAAGGTTCCGTCTTTCTATAATTATATGTATTATACAAAATATGTGTATATACTGGAGATATGGCCTGTTTAACTGAAAACATCCTGAGAATGTATTAAGAATCCATATCAAGTGGATCCCATGATGCCATAGATGACGCACCCAGAAGTGTAAAAACATTCAGTGCTACAATATGGAGTGATACTAAAAGAATGCTGCCAGCTGTGATAAAAGGCAGGACAGCCTCAATCGCTCACTCTTTCAAGGGTTCTGATGCACCTCTCTAGCAGTTCTTAACAATTCGATGCTTTCCTGGAATAACAATGGTGGCCCTAAACCCTGTTTGCAGTGAAATGCCAGTTGATTCTGTTTCTGTGGCTAGTCCTGGGTCTGCAAACCAGCACTGAATTCACGTCCTTCTTAGAGGGTATGAAGATAGGATTCATCAGATCCTTCCATGGGAGTGTCTGTGTACCGAGTCATCTATAGGTCTGCTCCGGAAATAGCATTCATTAATAAGGAGGCATATGCTTTGTGCTTTTATTTTTATATGGCAGAACATCTATAAGTTGTATGGCAACAGATGTTTTAGTGTACCACAGCTGTGATTACAATTCAAGAAGCAGTTAAGCAGGAGCGTCAATTCAGACGCTGGGGAGGGAGTTGTGTCAACGTTGGTCATTCTCTGTCCCAATGCTTTAACGCTAACCTAATTGTCCTGCTTCCAGCTTCCGATGTCACTTATATTTCAGCTACATTAACACTATGGCTACATTAAACAAATAGTGGAAATATCATTAGCAGTAGCAGCTAGGGACATTGAAAAAAAAATATTACATGGGCTTTACAAAGGGTAAAAATACAGTTTAACTGTTTATTTTAGAAAATGGTGTTTGTTTGTGAGGAAAACTTTGACCATCTGATATGTGATTATATTATCTGGGGAGGGGGAGGGGGGTCAGAAAGTGGAAGAAATAATGGAGCAAATAGATCGTCTGGGGGGGGGGCAACACAAGGTCTGAGGGGTCTGGGGCAACTGCCCCTCCTGCCCCATACCAAATGCTGCCCCTGCAGTTAATGATGCTTGGTGGACATGAAGCAGTGGTATTTCAGAATGCACCGAAGCTCCTCTCCTTACAGCTATGGCTTTGATTAGGTGACTTATTAAACATCTAGAGGATAGATGGAGTTGCGAGGTATTTATCATCCATTCACTGCTATTCACAGAGGAAGGAGCTGTAATCATTCACACCCTGTTGAAAAATATGTTCATGGACAAGATGCATATTTGTTTTCCCGCTGAGTAAAAAAGAAAAAAAGTTAAGCCATAGAGATTGAATTACTGAGCATAGTGTGTGCTCTACAGCTTGCACCATCACACAAACGAATCAAAATAATACAATGAGCAATAGCTTGGTTTTGAATGTCCTGCTTTTCAACTGCATACCAATGCATAACAACCACAGATACAGTACATGGTCTCCACAATTACTACTGGAGAGAACTGCCTTTTCTCTTAAAAACCGAGAAAGTTAAAGAACGTGTTCTTCAGTAGGCATATCTCTAATTGTTCAATTGGTTACCTGCACTTCAGAATACAGGTACATTTACATGTATACACTGTGCAAGTTTTCCGGCAATCAGAGCACAGATAGCCAGTGGCGTGTTGTCTGTGTATTTAACACATACATTGCATACCTTGGAATACATTTTATTCCACAATGTTTTTAAGAATATGATAGAAAAATCTGTTTGTTCTACAACATTTGAAAGTATATGATAGCCCTGTATGCAAGTAATCCGCTCACCTCGGCAGTCTTCTTGTTTTGTTGGGCAAGGCATGTAACTCTCCAGGTTGCACTGGGTTGCTGAGATTGGTGTAGTTTATCAACTCTTGGTAAGAGGGATCAATTAAAAGTGTTGACTTTTCACTGCCCAGTCGCTCAGCCATGGTGAAATGTACCTACTGTGGGTTGAAGGGCACCTTTTAAAACTAAAAGAAACAACAGGTGTTTTTATTGTTTTATTACGGTACTAGTAATTCTAGTACACTGTACCCAACTCTATATTATCATATTTTCATAGCTCAGATAATAATAATAATAATAATAATAATAATAATAATAATAATAATAATAATAATAATAATAATAATATAAATCACTTTTTGGAAACTTTATATTTGGGTAGTCCCCAGCTACATCTTTTGCACTGATTAGTAAATGATACCGTCTCAAAGCAGATCAGTCTGCTGAGCACTTCATTTGGGCAGAGAGATGCAGCTTTTATATATTACAGAACAGGTTTACACAAAAGTGTGTGCTGAATACAACAGGTGCTGTCGAACCCGTGTCTGTGTGTGTATTCTTTAACAGAATAACATTAACAGAAAGCTGTTAAGTTCATACTGGGCACTGTAAGCCTTCACTAGCAATGACAAATAATGCACAAGGTTAGACCAAAATCCTAGAGAGCACCTTTTCATGTTCAGCAGCACTGTTACGAGAACCATAGAGGTTAAAATAAATAAAAAAAAAATATATGGAAATACATAGCATCCCATGTGCTTAATCAAGGAGAGAGAAGGTCTTTGACATTTGCAACCACTTATTGCCACCTTCTGGTGTGCCATTTGATTGAATGCTATAATTTCAAAAGACAAGCAAGAAAATGATGATGTTTATTTTTTTTTTTTCTTAGATTATATTCAGCCTTTTAATAAACCAGCTGACTCAAATCTCTAAGAGGCAGTTTGTGGTTTGTGCCGGCTCTTAAGACCTCACTGGTAAAGGCTTTGTGTGTATTTAAAGCAAAGGTAACTAGCAAAATAATTCCTTACATTTCCCTTGCAATATAGATCTCAAATGTGTAGTTTTGAAACAAATCTATCACTTAGCAAACATGCATTTTCATTTTAAAATCTGAGAGCTGATGCTACAATAGGTTGAATAAATGTATGTTTGCAAGCCTTGCCTTCAGATAGTCTTGCACTTTCATGGAGAGTGAAACTGTCCACATTGCTTCAGACCCTTCTGCCCCATCAGTAAGCAATCAGCTGCTTCCCCTAAAGACTGACATGCTTTGCATAAGTGTTCCTGGGCCATTCTAAATTAACCTTTACCTGGCTTTGAGAATCCTAAGTGCCAGGACTGAACAACCTGCCTCATTCTATTCAGCTCGATAACAGGTCTGCCAGCTCAGCTCCCTCTCTCTCTCTGCCTATTTACCCGTAGATGGGGCTGGCAGTGTCACGTGATTTGAATGGAATGTTCAAGGTTGTCCAGTCCTACCACAGAGCATATCAAGCGCAAAGCCAGGTAAAGTGTGATGTAGGGAAAAATGACATAGTATTGCAACAACAGAAACCAGGGCAACTCAGAATTAATGCAAACACCACAAGTAAGCGAAATGTAAAACAAGCAAGTCAGATGGCATTTAAAAATGTTAATCGCAATCCCAATTGCACTGCCCTGTCCTCAAGTTTTCTATGGAGCACTTAGATTACACATGCAACTTGACAGCAGTACATGGCTTATGATATCAAGAGGCAACAAATAAGCCTAGTGTCCCAGTTCCACTGTCCATAAATGGAGAAGCTGGCTTTTCGGATTTGTTTGGAGCCCCACGAATACCTTAGAGACAGTTCATTTGAAACCGCTGATGAGTCATGACAGACAATTAAATGTGCCTTCTGCTTTAAAAGATGCACTTTGACAATCACATCCCTGCAATTAATTGCCTGTGAAGTTATTCTGTATTCGTTTTCCATTGTGGAGATAACAGTGTACGGGGCAGGACGGGTGTATGGTGCACTGCTATTTGATTACTCCGTATCTAAGTAATAAAATTCAAAGGCCGCCTCTTTACTTTTATACAATGGGATCAGGCACTGCTCGACAGTTACCCTGATCCTCAGTGCAGAGCGATCGAAAATGGATGACATTAAAATGAAGGTTAATTGATGTAAATGGCTTGTCAGACAGAATAAAAGGGGTTATCTCTGCATAGTGTAAAAAGAGATAACAAAAACTATTGTGCTGTTCTGTGCCATTTCCAACAATTCCTGGGCTATCTGCAAATGATACCTTTTTTTCCCTTTAAAGGGCAAATAACTAATTTTCCAAAAAAAAAAAAAAAAACATTGTTTCCTTTTTCATTTGCAGATCTAAGTGCTGAAAAATAGTTGAACACAGAAAAAACCATGAGGGAGTTCAATTAACAATCTTGACTGTCGGAAAGTGACAGCATTGAATCTATATCGTTTCATTGTATCAATACTGATTGCTAATAACACAATAAGGGCACTGGGGATGAATATACTGGGGCGAGAACCATCCAAAACAAGGTTATGGAGAAGCTAAATCATATCAAGAATGATTTAAACGTCTTTATTTCAGAACTACAGAGTGCACAAGTTAACTGCTCCCTCACCCTCTAAGAGAAAGGGTGCTCCCTCCAGTACAGGACAGCCCCAAGATCCCCTCCTTTTTTAATGAGGACCAGAATACATTATTACAAAATATCAGGGCTGGGCTAGATATCTTTGTGCCCTCCATTTCCCTGTCAGAGAAATGAGGGAGCAAATCACGTTGTAATAACATCTTTCAGAAACCCACCAGAGACTTCAAGCCGCTTTACGATGATTTTGGGTGACTGATCACGTCTGCTGATGGCCCAGAGTGCTGTTTTCATTGACATTTCAGGTCATTAAGGCATCATAACACAATTAGGCAAGATCTGACTCTGGCCCCTAATCTTTCTCGTTGTAGTGCTGAGTGACTTGGCAGAAAAGCTTCATTAGCATATATGCTGAAGCATATGTTTCACTTGGCAACTAATATAAACAAATGAGCATATAATGATATTCTTAAAGCTACTGGAGCCCCAGATATTTATTATAAACAATAAGTAGTTTTGGTTCAGTATAATGATCCCTTGAATAACCTAGATGTATACGGTATTGCCATGTACAAACATGAAGTTGCAATGCAAATGTGGTAACACTTTACATGAGTGTCTTTAATTGCTGTGTATTTACATAGTAGTTACTTAGTAAATACATGTGTACTTACACATAATTACAATATTATTATGCATAGTTACAATGTATTTAATGTGTGCTTTTTTTGCACGATATAACCCTAACAGTAATTAGAGACACTTAATGTAAAGTGGTACTGTAAATTTTCCTAAACATGGCCTTCCAAGATAGTGTGAAATTACTATGAACAGATGCTCATGCAACTTCATATAGATTGTGTTACTTTTAATAACTGAAATGTATTACCTCTAGATTAGAGACTGTTGCAAGCATTCGGGTTTAAAACCCTTTGATTGATTCAGTGCCTTTTAAAACCTTACTGAACTTTCCAATCATAACTAAATTACTTTCAAACATTGTCAGTGTTTGTAAGCCAATGGATCGCTCTTGTGTTGTCATTTTGTAGCCATTTGTAGTAACCTTTCTCTCCCTATATTTTTACTCCAGTCGCTAATGGGATTTTTAAAACCTGATTTCCAAAAAATGTACTATTAACCTGACAGAACCCCTCAGTAATGGTGTGTGGCTATTATAGCTTCAAGTGACATTTTAACAACTGCCCCTACTGTTTCTTTAAGGTATTTGCAATCGTTCTGAGTTGTTTCAGATTTTATTGATTTTTTTTTCATATAGCTAGGACAGAACTGAAAAGCCCAGCAACATATCCAAGTGAAAGGAACTTCACATTTAATTTGTTCATCCCCAATCCAGCTAGTAGACTCCAGTTATGTATTGCTGTATCTGATCTACTGATTACAATGCAAACCTGGTGCTAAATCAGATTGTATTAACATAGTTTTAACCCTAATCAAATTGACACAACTAAGAATGAACAAACCTGCAGTAGAAATTGCTAAAGGCTTTCGTTCCAGCATCTATGTTAAAAAAAAAAGAAAAAAAAAGCATACAAGAAAATCTATGTCCCTTGTTAAGGCCACATTTTGTTGACCCCTTGACTGGTCTTAATACCAAGGTTTCACTGTATAGTCTCGCTCACTGTTTACTTGTTTACTTAATGCCAATTTAAGGAGGTCCTGGATGTTCTTGTCATAAATCTTTTGAAAATAACACCACTGCAGTGTCCTCCAGACAGTTGACAATAACCACAGGACTGAGATGAATTGGATTCCTGACAAAACAATTATAACCTAGACAGCAGTGTTTGTGTTCCTTGAACACTTTCTTCGGTACAAATAACTTCAGGAAAGGATTTGTGCTAACACTAAAGTGACTGGAGGCCTCAGCCGAAATGTTCTATCAGAAGAGCCATTTTGTCACATGATTGGAATTGAATGAGCAAGGTTGTTAAGTCTAGGCTGTTTGAATTTTCCAGAAATACACAGATAGAAACTAAATATTTGACCAACAGAACCTACACAAAGTAATATATATATATATATATATATATATATATATATATAAAATGTTAAGCAATGTATTTTTATATAACCTAATTAGAAGATGAAACAAGGTTCAGCAACAAAAGTAACTCCAGACATGAGTATTGCTACCTTAAAGCAGGGAGACAAATGCAATTCCTTTTTGTAGCACAATATGGTGTACTGACACAGAATCAATGACCCCTTGCTTCGTCTTCTAATTAGGTTATATTTGTGTTGTTTTAGGGAAAATGACTCTGTTGCCTTAGGGGTTTGTTGATTATACATTCACTTGAGGTCAGATTTCTGAGATTCATGACAGTAATGTTTTGTAACAGAATTAGTATTGCTCAAGTTTCCAGCACCAGCTGTTCATTTTTCATACATTTCATTCAATATATTCTAAAACGTTTCAGGAATTCCACACTAAAAGAAAACAAATTAGTTATATTGGGCTAAACGCGAATAGAGCCCAATCATTCTGTTTGCTAATACAAAACACTAAGAGGCTGGGATATAGGAAACGCAGAGTTTAAGTCATATTTATTCGACATTGTTTTTTTAAAAGTCTTCATTGGTCTTTGATATCTGTTTCTGTTAGCTGGATCATGCAATGAGACTTTTGTCCATTACTTTAGTCAATCATGCATTCTTTAGTAAAACTAGTTTGTATATCGCTGCCCCACTTTTAAGAGTGACTTAACTGTATGCGTATTGCATATTACTGCAGCTCCTTTGAAAAGCAAAAGGGGGGGGGGGGGGGTGTTATCACAGTTATTTCTTGTTTGATGTTACAAATACTGCATGTGGTGGTGAGGGATTTTCAAAAGGTAAATGATAACTCCAGTGTTAATCAGCTAATCAGTATAGAGCATTGATTTTGGCATTTTCAAGCGACTGTCATGCCTGTTTCGTTAGCAATTGATTTATTTTCTTTTGGCTTTAATTTGAGATTCTCTTTTTGCTTGCTCATTCGCTCGCTCACATTCCTCCTTCCAAACCCCCACCCTGAACACAAGAGCAACAGGTTTTCATACCATTGACCATCTCCGAAGTGACCATCTCTGAATCAACACTAAATGATTCAGTTCGGAGACGGTCACATTCCACACGAGTTTACAGGGAATGGGTCGTTTACCCCTTCCACGCTGCCACACAACAACAGAAAAAAACACTGCATTTCTAAATAAACACAAAATACATTTTAAATCCTAACACAACAACAACACCCATTGTACTTCTCGATTTTATTAATCACGGAGGTGAGCAAAGAGTGCCAGATAAAATCCATGATTAGAGGAATTCACCGAACAATTAATTATAAACAAATTGTGTATTGGGTAGGGAGTTCGCTCATAATTTTAAAAGCTTAATTATTATCTAATGAAGTGTTGCACACATGTTATACGTGTATAATAACTAACAACTACAAATACAAATGTCACTTCAAACATATTGATTTTGAGCCTATAATACATACTAAAATTAAATAATAAATACATTTTAAATTCCAACCAAGCCTACATAGATGGCTTATGATATTTTTTCTTTTTAACCAAAAACAGATTGCAAAATGCACATTAAAAGAGCTGTATATGATAAGCTGTGTCAAAATATCCATGAGGTTTTTAGTTTTTATCCTTACCATTCAATTTTTACCCACACGCCAGATAATTGTAAACCAGCAATTTATAAGTTTTCTAAATAAATATACATTCTGGATGACAAAATGCACAATTTTAAATTAAGTTTAAAAATTATACACAAAATAGATATTCCAATATTTATCCATTTCCATTTGGCTGCTGCTCGCTATTATGTGAGCCACCTCACTATACGCTAGTAGTTTCCATAACAGCAAATTTTGCTTCTATTAATTTTCCTTGATCTCGTTAACATGCGTTTTGATTAATGAGTTCCCCTTATCTAGTTATTGAGAAATGTATTATTAATGACCTCATTGACTCAATTTCAAAGCATTAACAGATTGATTTTATTAACAAATTTTTAAAATCACTTAAATAAAGCTGTTGTTACTATAACGCAAATTCGATACAATAACACTGTTTTTTGAAAATCCCCCCTGGTATTTCTTACTGACATTTCTGAGTTCCGATTACTGAAACAGAAAATTCGATAAGTGATTCTAAACAGGAAAAATAATACAACTTGAATTTGAAACTGTTTGCACTGTTTGAAAAGATGTTTGCACTTTTGTCTTTGCAGCTAGCTGGACAAGTTATGGTTAGCCTGAGAAGTTTATTGCTGACTTGACTGAACTGAAAGGTTTCTGGTGGAATATATATATATATATATATATATATATATATATATATATATATATATATATATATATATATATATATCTATAATATATGAGATACCTTGTTTTTATTTACATAAAAATTTTTCAAATTTAACCCTTCTAAATAATGACAGATTTTATTATTGAGGAGTTTGGTTATAAAACGAGTGATCAGGAGAGGATTTATCAGTATGCACGACTATGAAGAGGTATGTGATAAATACAGTGAACAAGGGTTGGGTCTTGGCTGGAGATGCAGTACTGAGTGTCCTGTTGATATGCAGTGCCTTTTAAACCTGTTATGCTATGAATAAAAATACTTTTAAACAGCACATGTAAAATGAATTGCACGTGTGAAAATAAACTGGACCTGACATGCCTGACAGGGGCGGAATAAACGGACGGCTAAGGGTGAATGTCTAAGCAATAGCATCTTGGATAATGCTCCCTATTTATCCAAAGTATATTCCAATTTTTCTTTATTACAGAGAGATATCTTTATGTAAAGCGAGACTGGCACACAATTAAACAGGTTCTCCCATTGCTTATTATGTTTTGTATTACCTATAAATCTTCAAGATGCTGCTATGAGTGGCTGACAACCACCCTTGCCTCCATCTGTTCCCAATAGAACTGGTGACCTAGCATTGATGGGAAGGAGCAGCAACAATCTGGTAAATGAATATAGATGCATTGTGTAAATGTGAAGGCTCTGCCACTCAATGGCCAAACAGTAAAGCCGAACATTTGTGTCAGATGCTGGAAGCTTGCAATGTTTCAATGAAGATCAAAGGAGAATGAGGAGTCTCGAAGGAAGCTGTCTGTCAACTCTTTGTTTTGTTTTACAACAAGGAGGACTTTAAAATCATTTTTATGACATCAGTTTAACAAAAACCATCATGTTTTAACAGAAGACAAATATGTTCCTTCAGACATACATAAGATGTCCTACTTAAATGTTTGAAGACTTTTTTTTTTTTTCTTGGTGTTATGTATTGAAATATTGGGGGTTATTTTCAAAGGAGATCTGCTGCAGGATTGCATTATTTCAATTGTTTTTTCTGCACCCCTGTTTTTCACACTGATTCAGTATTTTCTAAAATAGCGGGACTCTATCCGCTAGTTTGTTTCATTATTTATGCCGACGGTTTCTTTTGGAGGAATATGTAAAGATCTAAGCATCTGTGTCTATTTTCTAGAAAGGACAGTGGCAGATAATGGAAACTTCCACCAGTTAGCGTTCCATCTGCTTCAGCACAGTCAATACATCTATCCAACAACCAATACAATACAACTATCCACACAGTCAATACAACTATCCACACAGCCCATACAACTATCCAACTCAATACA
Organism: Polyodon spathula; assembly: GCF_017654505.1. Lineage (NCBI taxonomy): Eukaryota > Metazoa > Chordata > Actinopteri > Acipenseriformes > Polyodontidae > Polyodon > Polyodon spathula. Next base: position 6,290,552 of record NC_054564.1, on the reverse strand, counting down.
ACTACCCACAGTCAATACAACTACCCACACAGTCAATACAACTATCCACACAGTCAATACAACTACCCACACAGTCAATACAACTACCCACACAGTCAATACAACTACCCACACAGTCAATACAACTATCCACACAGTCAATACAACTATCCACACAGTCAATACAACTACCCACACAGTCAATACAACTACCCACAGTCACATACAACTATCCACACAGTCAATACAACTACCCACACAGTCAATACAACTACCCACACAGTCAATACAACTACCCACACAGTCAATACAACTACCCACACAGTCAATACAACTCCACACAGCCAATACAACTACCCACACAGTCAATACAACTACCCACACAGTCAATACAACTACCCACACACAATACAACTATCCACACAGTCAATACAACTATCCACACAGTCAATACAACTATCCACACAATACAACTATCCACACAGTCAATACAACTACCCACACAGTCAATACAACTACACAGTCAATACAACTATCCACACAGACAATACAACTATCCACACAGTCAATACAACTATCCACACAGTCAATACAACTATCCACACAGTCAATACAACTATCCACACAGTCAATACAACTATCCACACATCCACACAGTCAATACAACTATCCACACAGTCAATACAACCATCCACACAGTCAATACAACTATCCACACAGTCAATACAACTATCCACACAGTCAATACAACTATCCACACAGTCAATACAACTATCCACACAGTCAATACAACTATCCACACAGTCAATACAACTATCCACACAGTCAATACAACTATCCACACAGACAATACAACTATCCACACAGTCAATACAACAGTCAATACCACACAGTCAATACAACTATCCACACAGTCAATACAACTATCCACCAGTCAATACAACTATCCACACAGTCAATACAACTATCCACACAGTCAATACAACTATCCACCAGTCAATACAACTATCCACAGTCAATACAACTACCCACACAGTCAATACAACTATCCACACAGTCAATACAACTACCCACACAGTCAATACAACTACCCACACAGTCAATACAACTATCCACACAGTCAATACAACTATCCACACAGTCAATACAACTATCCACACAGTCAATACAACTATCCACACAGTCAATACAACTATCCACACAGTCAATACAACTATCCACACAGTCAATACAACTATACCTACCCACAGTCAATACAACTATCCACACAGTCAATACAACTATCCACACAGTCAATACAACTACCCAGACAGTCAATACAACTACCCAGACAGTCAATACAACTACCCAGACAGTCAATACAACTACCCAGACAGTCAATACAACTACCCAGACAGTCAATACAACTACCCACACAGTCAATACAACTACCCACACAGTCAATACAACTACCCAGACAGTCAATACAACTATCCACACAGTCAATACAACTATCCACACAGTCAATACAACTACCCACACAGTCAATACAACTATCCACACAGTCAATACAACTATCCACACAGTCAATACAACTATCCACACAGTCAATACAACTATCCACACAGTCAATACAACTATCCACACAGTCAATACAACTATCCACACAGTCAATACAACTATCCACACAGTCAATACAACTACCCACACAGTCAATACAACTACCCACACAGTCAATACAACTACCCACACAGTCAATACAACTATCCACACAGTCAATACAACTACCCACACAGTCAATACAACTACCCACACAGTCAATACAACTATCCACACAGTCAATACAACTATCCACACAGCCCATACAACTACCCACACAGTCAATACAACTATCCACACAGTCAATACAACTATCCACACAGTCAATACAACTATCCACACAGTCAATACAACTATCCACACAGTCAATACAACTATCCACACAGCCCATACAACTATCCACACAGCCCATACAACTACCCACACAGTCAATACAACTATCCACACAGTCAATACAACTATCCACACAGTCAATACAACTATCCACACAGTCAATACAACTATCCACACAGTCAATACAACTATCCACACAGTCAATACAACTACCCACACAGTCAATACAACTACCCACACAGTCAATACAACTACCCACACAGTCAATACAACTACCCACACAGTCAATACAACTATCCACACAGTCAATACAACTATCCACACAGTCAATACAACTATCCACACAGTCAATACAACTATCCACACAGTCAATACAACTATCCACACAGTCAATACAACTATCCACACAGTCAATACAACTATCCACACAGTCAATACAACTACCCAGACAGTCAATACAACTACCCAGACAGTCAATACAACTACCCAGACAGTCAATACAACTATCCACACAGCCCATACAACTACCCACACAGTCAATACAACTATCCACACAGTCAATACAACTATCCACACAGTCAATACAACTATCCACACAGTCAATACAACTACCCACACAGTCAATACAACTATCCACACAGTCAATACAACTATCCACACAGTCAATACAACTATCCACACAGTCAATACAACTATCCACACAGTCAATACAACTATCCACACAGTCAATACAACTATCCACACAGTCAATACAACTATCCACACAGTCAATACAACTATCCACACAGTCAATACAACTATCCACACAGTCAATACAACTATCCACACAGTCAATACAACTATCCACACAGTCAATACAACTATCCACACAGTCAATACAACTATCCACACAGTCAATACAACTATCCACACAGTCAATACAACTATCCACACAGTCAATACAACTATCCACACAGTCAATACAACTATCCACACAGTCAATACAACTACCCACACAGTCAATACAACTATCCACACAGTCAATACAACTATCCACACAGTCAATACAACTATCCACACAGTCAATACAACTATCCACACAGTCAATACAACTATCCACACAGTCAATACAACTATCCACACAGTCAATACAACTATCCACACAGTCAATACAACTATCCACACAGTCAATACAACTATCCACACAGTCAATACAACTATCCACACAGTCAATACAACTATCCACACAGTCAATACAACTATCCACACAGTCAATACAACTATCCACACAGTCAATACAACTATCCACACAGTCAATACAACTACCCACACAGTCAATACAACTATCCACACAGTCAATACAACTACCCACACAGTCAATACAACTATCCACACAGTCAATACAACTACCCACACAGTCAATACAACTATCCACACAGTCAATACAACTATCCACACAGTCAATACAACTACCCACACAGTCAATACAACTACCCACACAGTCAATACAACTACCCACACAGTCAATACAACTACCCACACAGTCAATACAACTACCCACACAGTCAATACAACTATCCACACAGTCAATACAACTATCCACACAGTCAATACAACTATCCACACAGTCAATACAACTATCCACACAGTCAATACAACTACCCAGACAGCCAATACAACTATCCACACAGTCAATACAACTATCCACACAGTCAATACAACTATCCACACAGTCAATACAACTATCCACACAGTCAATACAACTATCCACACAGTCAATACAACTATCCACACAGTCAATACAACTATCCACACAGTCAATACAACTATCCACACAGTCAATACAACTATCCACACAGTCAATACAACTATCCACACAGTCAATACAACTACCCACACAGTCAATACAACTACCCACACAGTCAATACAACTATCCACACAGTCAATACAACTATCCACACAGTCAATACAACTATCCACACAGTCAATACAACTATCCACACAGTCAATACAACTACCCACACAGTCAATACAACTATCCACACAGTCAATACAACTATCCACACAGTCAATACAACTACCCAGACAGTCAATACAACTATCCACACAGTCAATACAACTACCCACACAGTCAATACAACTACCCAGACAGTCAATACAACTACCCAGACAGTCAATACAACTACCCAGACAGTCAATACAACTACCCACATACAGTCAATACAACTATCCACACAGTCAATACAACTACCCACACAGTCAATACAACTATCCACACAGTCAATACAACTATCCACACAGTCAATACAACTATCCACACAGTCAATACAACTATCCACACAGTCAATACAACTATCCACACAGTCAATACAACTACCCAGACAGTCAATACAACTACCCACACAGTCAATACAACTACCCACACAGTCAATACAACTATCCACACAGTCAATACAACTATCCACACAGTCAATACAACTATCCACACAGTCAATACAACTATCCACACAGTCAATACAACTATCCACACAGTCAATACAACTACCCAGACAGTCAATACAACTACCCAGACAGTCAATACAACTATCCACACAGTCAATACAACTACCCAGACAGTCAATACAACTATCCACACAGTCAATACAACTATCCACACAGTCAATACAACTATCCACACAGTCAATACAACTACCCACACAGTCAATACAACTACCCACACAGTCAATACAACTATCCACACAGTCAATACAACTACCCAGACAGTCAATACAACTACCCACACAGTCAATACAACTACCCAGACAGTCAATACAACTACCCAGACAGTCAATACAACTACCCAGACAGTCAATACAACTACCCAGACAGTCAATACAACTACCCACACAGTCAATACAACTATCCACACAGTCAATACAACTACCCACACAGTCAATACAACTATCCACACAGTCAATACAACTACCCACACAGCCCATACAACTACCCACACAGTCAATACAACTATCCACACAGTCAATACAACTATCCACACAGTCAATACAACTATCCACACAGTCAATACAACTATCCACACAGTCAATACAACTATCCACACAGCCCATACAACTATCCACACAGTCAATACAACTATCCACACAGTCAATACAACTACCCACACAGTCAATACAACTATCCACACAGTCAATACAACTATCCACACAGTCAATACAACTATCCACACAGTCAATACAACTACCCACACAGTCAATACAACTATCCACACAGTCAATACAACTATCCACACAGTCAATACAACTATCCACACAGTCAATACAACTATCCACACAGTCAATACAACTACCCACACAGTCAATACAACTACCCACACAGTCAATACAACTACCCACACAGCCAATACAACTACCCACACAGTCAATACAACTATCCACACAGTCAATACAACTACCCACACAGTCAATACAACTATCCACACAGTCAATACAACTATCCACACAGTCAATACAACTATCCACACAGTCAATACAACTATCCACACACATACAACTACCCACACAGTCAATACAACTATCCACACAGTCAATACAACTATCCACACAGTCAATACAACTACCCACACAGTCAATACAACTATCCACACAGTCAATACAACTACCCACACAGTCAATACAACTACCCACACAGTCAATACAACTACCCACACAGTCAATACAACTACCCACACAGTCAATACAACTACCCACACAGTCAATACAACTACCCACACAGTCAATACAACTATCCACACAGTCAATACAACTATCCACACAGCCCATACAACTACCCACACAGTCAATACAACTACCCACACAGTCAATACAACTACCCACACAGTCAATACAACTATCCACACAGTCAATACAACTACCCACACAGCCAATACAACTATCCACACAGTCAATACAACTACCCAGACAGCCAATACAACTATCCACACAGTCAATACAACTATCCACACAGTCAATACAACTATCCACACAGTCAATACAACTATCCACACAGTCAATACAACTACCCACACAGTCAATACAACTATCCACACAGTCAATACAACTATCCACACAGTCAATACAACTATCCACACAGTCAATACAACTATCCACACAGTCAATACAACTATCCACACAGTCAATACAACTACCCACACAGTCAATACAACTATCCACACAGTCAATACAACTACCCAGACAGTCAATACAACTACCCACACAGTCAATACAACTATCCACACAGTCAATACAACTACCCACACAGTCAATACAACTACCCACACAGTCAATACAACTATCCACACAGTCAATACAATACAACTACAACTACCCACACAGTCAATACAACTATCCACACAGTCAATACAACTACCCACACAGTCAATACAACTACCCAGACAGCCAATACAACTATCCACACAGTCAATACAACTATCCACACAGTCAATACAACTATCCACACAGTCAATACAACTACCCACACAGCCAATACAACTACCCACACAGTCAATACAACTATCCACACAGTCAATACAACTATCCACACAGTCAATACAACTATCCACACAGCCCATACAACTATCCACACAGCCCATACAACTATCCACACAGTCAATACAACTATCCACACAGCCAATACAACTATCCACACAGTCAATACAACTATCCACACAGTCAATACAACTATCCACACAGTCAATACAACTATCCACACAGTCAATACAACTATCCACACAGTCAATACAACTACCCACACAGTCAATACAACTACCCACACAGTCAATACAACTACCCAGACAGTCAATACAACTACCCACACAGTCAATACAACTACCCAGACAGTCAATACAACTACCCAGACAGTCAATACAACTACAGACAGTCAATACAACTACCCACACAGTCAATACAACTACCCACACAGTCAATACAACTACCCACACAGTCAATACAACTACCCACACAGTCAATACAACTATCCACACAGCCCATACAACTACCCACACAGTCAATACAACTATCCACACAGTCAATACAACTATCCACACAGTCAATACAACTATCCACACAGTCAATACAACTATCCACACAGTCAATACAACTATCCACACAGTCAATACAACTATCCACACAGTCAATACAACTACCCACACAGTCAATACAACTATCCACACAGCCCATACAACTATCCACACAGTCAATACAACTATCCACACAGTCAATACAACTATCCACACAGTCAATACAACTATCCACACAGTCAATACAACTAACCACACAGTCAATACAACTATCCACACAGCCCATACAACTATCCACACAGTCAATACAACTATCCACACAGTCAATACAACTATCCACACAGTCAATACAACTATCCACACAGTCAATACAACTATCCACACAGTCAATACAACTATCCACACAGCCCATACAACTATCCACACAGTCAATACAACTATCCACACAGTCAATACAACTATCCACACAGTCAATACAACTATCCACACAGTCAATACAACTATCCACACAGTCAATACAACTACCCACACAGTCAATACAACTATCCACACAGTCAATACAACTATCCACACAGTCAATACAACTACCCACACAGTCAATACAACTATCCACACAGTCAATACCCAACAGTCAATACAACTATCCACACAGTCAATACAACTATCCACACAGTCAATACAACTATCCACACAGTCAATACAACTACCCACACAGTCAATACAACTACCCACACAGTCAATACAACTACCCAACAGCCAATACAACTACCCAGACAGCCAATACAACTACCCAACAGCCAATACAACTACCCACACAGTCAATACAACTACCCACACAGTCAATACAACTACCCACACAGTCAATACAACTACCCACACAGTCAATACAACTATCCACACAGTCAATACAACTATCCACACAGCCCATACAACTATCCACACAGTCAATACAACTATCCACACAGTCAATACAACTATCCACACAGTCAATACAACTACCCACACAGTCAATACAACTATCCACACAGTCAATACAACTACTCCACACAGTCAATACAACTATCCACACAGTCAATACAACTACTACCCACACAGCCAATACAACTACCCACACAGTCAATACAACTATCCCACAGTCACTTACAACTATCTGCCCCAGTAAAAAACAGAGACCCACCGAAACACCCTGGCACTCAACGTAGATCCTATGTTTGAAGCAGCTGTGTGTGTCTGTGTGTGTGTGTGTTGTGTGTGTGTGTGTGTGTGTGTGTGTGTGTGTGTGTGTGTGTGTGTGTGTGTGTGTGTGTGTGTGTGTATTATGATCCCAAGCTGAAACACAATCCCATTGCAATGCACACAATTCTCTTTATCTCAGGCTGATCTGAAGAAGCTGACCTCCCCTTCGTGTCAAAGTTTGAATAATTTGAATTATTCTCCAGGGTAGCCCCAGATGTGTCAAACTATAGGCTACTTTGGAAAATTACAAAATGAAAAACAAAACAAAAACCGTTAATGCGATGATGCTGAAGTTAGCTTCTTATCTATATCTACTCTTCCTTGTCTAACGGAGCATTTCCTTTCCTTTGTTACTTGTCTATTAACCCATTTTTAAGTTTTCCCCCATTAATACAACACACTCACACAGACCTGAACAGGAAAAAGTCCATTTAACAAACTATTCTGTAACTATAAGGCCTATAAATATGCTACAGAACTAAAATGCTATTTAGGGGTAGAGATTGATGTTCAACAATAATACAATGTACACGTTGCTTTGCACTTCAGATATAGGCCTATGTTGGGCTTATCTTTGAAAAGTAAACAATAAAAACTTCAACAAGGAAACCGTGCATTCTGTACGGTGCAGGATAAACTAGTAAACCTTGACTGGTGTCTTTACAACAGAGTGGTTTGTTAAATTGACTTTTTTCCTGTTGCTGTTTATTTTTAAGAATAATTTATACTGTTTAAAGTGTTTAAAGTTGTGGATGAAGATACAATAAATTAAAGTAAGTTAGCTTTCTTTACTCATCAGGGACTGTCTTCAGTTTAACAGTATTCAGTATTTCAATTCATATGCGCTTCTTGCTTTACCATTTTGTTTTAGCACTGTTCCCTTTTTAGTGCATATTTACGATTTGCAATATTGACTTAACAAATACACATTACTTGGCCCACTTTAGTACTTCTGAAATATATAAATGAATAAATTGGATGGTTTGATGATTTTATTTTAAAGCATATGCCTAAAATGCGTTTATTTATCTATTTAAATAATTCAAACTAAGTGCCACTTTGACATGAAGGGGTGGTCAGACCTTGTTTTGGTATTTGTTCTTATTCAGGTCGGCTTTTGGTAAAGTAAAATGTCTGCACGAGACGAATAAGATTTTGGTTTTCTGAAAATGTCAATGAACGTATTTCGGCTTGGCTTCATAACATAAAAATGAAAAAAAAAACAGATACATTTTTTTTGGATGTACAATAAGATTTACATGATTAAAAAAAAGCATTTATTTCAGGATGTATTAGACTAAAGCCTGTCTTCATCACTGTAGAGAGAAACAATTAAGTGTCCTGAAATAAATTATTAATTAAAACCTTTTGTGTACATCCAAAATCAATTTTCATTTTTGTATAGTACAGTTATTGCAGTTTTCAAACCTACAACTCCCAGAATTTGTTCCGATCATGTTTGTCTGTTTTATGTTGTCCTAATTAAGCAAGTGATTGGTAAGACTGAATGGAAATAAAAATTTGCCCTTGCGTTTGCATTTGCGTTTTGACTCATCTTCCCACTGGTTTGGTATAATTTTCAATAGTGTTTATATAGCATTTGCTAACACAATTGAACCAGTATTATTTTGGTGGATAAAACTGCTATAAAGCTCATTACTTATTTAGAACAGCAGAAAAGTGATCTGCCGACGGACAAAACAGAGGATCACTTCAGAAAATAGGCGGATATTTTTGAATGGATTAACAGGTGGAAAAATGCTATGGATTTTGACATTTCCACCCAAAATAAAACCCTTTTTGAAAATCGGGACCATTGTGTATTTTTATTTAATGAATTTCTTTTAAAAACTGTCTTCAGGAGTTCAGGAGTTGCTTTTTTGTTTTAGTTACCTGCTGTAGACATATGGAAGAGAGGCTGGATCAACCAAAGTTTGTTTAGCTCTATCTAGTGCCAGCAGTTGACAGAAAAAACAAAAGGCACTTGAATCAGAGGCATTTCTTTGTTTAGCTTGCTCATCTCTAAAATCCAATTCTATTGTACAATATGCATGGCAGGCAAATAAAACGGAAGAGCAGCTCCTTGAAATGTGAAAGCACAGACTTATCAAAAAAATAAATACATACATAAAACAGAATATAGTAATAGCAATAACAGCCCTCAGAAATAATGTAAACATTATAGAAAAAGTTAAGGGGGGGGTCGGTAAAATAAATTAAAATATATGAATTAACGTCACTCTTAAAGATCGGTTTAAGAATTTAACAGGCGTCACTGCTGTGAAAGTGTATCTTTCTTCCTCGCCTGTGTTAATATAAATGCTGAGTACAGAGGAAGCATTGTCTTTATTGAAGTACGCAGCTAATCCATCTGCGAACAACACAAGCCTACAAACAAGAATTACATTTAGAGATAATTGGCTTTCTATTATTCCACAGTAGCAGGAAATCATTACAGTAATTCTCCTAAGATTGCAAATAGTTCACATTCCTCATTAAGGAAGCCAGCGCAGTTTGATATTCATCTAAACAAAAATAGCTTTGACTTAATCATCAAGGCTGTAAAAGCGCACATTTTAAAGGATTTCAAATCCCTGAACACACCTGTGCATTTTTAAAAGCGGACACTCCTGCCAACCGAGCACATATCAGCAGCCCTCTATCAAAGTCCGTCACATATCGTGTCTTGTTCGTCATGACTAAAAACAACTTAATTGATGTTGCTTAAAGACTTTTCACAAATAGAAGCCAAATATATACATAGTGTATAAATAAAATGTAACACTTTACATTATGTCTCTAATTACTGTGTATTTACGTTGTAATTACTTAGTAAATACATGTATACTTACAGTTACGTTGTTATTATGCATAGTTACAATGTACTTAAAGTGTTAAGCACATTGTAACTATGCATAATAACATTGTAATTACTTATTAGTACACATGCATTTACTATGGAATGACTATGTAAATGCACAGTAATTAGAGATGCAATGTAATTTTTTACCTTTTATTCACACACAGCCTTTTAAAAAACATGAGTTAAAGCTTTGTGAATCAAACATTTGTGCAATAAAAATACGAGCTTAATAAAAAAATAAAAAGTCTCAATTTTATGAAGGAAGCAAAATCTATTGTAGTAAACTGCCCACACTTGGAGATTATACAGTCAAAAAGGTAATCTTGAATATTGTGTGCAGTTCTGGTCACCTCGTTATAAAAAAGATATTGCTGCTCTAGAAAGAGTGCAAAGAAGAGCGACCAGAATTATTCCGGGCTTAAAAGGCATGTCATATGCAGACAGGCTAAAAGAATTGAATCTGTTCAGTCTTGAACAAAGAAGACTACGTGGCGACCTAATTCAAGCATTCAAAATTCTAAAAGGTATTGACAGTGTCGACCCAAGGGACTTTTTCAGCCTGAAAAAAGAAACAAGGACCAGGGGTCACAAATGGAATTTAGACAAAGGGGCATTCAGAACAGAAAATAGGAGGCACTTTTTTACACAGAGAATTGTGAGGGTCTGGAATCAACTCCCCAGTAATGTTGTTGAAGCTGACACCCTGGGATCCTTCAAGAAGCTGCTTGATGAGATTTTGGGATCAATAAGCTACTAACAACCAAACGAGCAAGATGGGCCGAATGGCCTCCTTTCGTTTGTAAACTTTCTTATGTTCTTATGTTCTTAATATCATTTTTAAATTTTTAAAAAGCTTGTGCATAGTTAAAATAAGTGATTTTCAAAAATGATTGAAGGCCTTCAGTCAAAGAATACAGCTTTAGTAAAAAAAAAAAGAAAAAAAAAAGAAATGTCCTACATTGGATTAGCCTGCTCAATCACTGGACTGCAGCCAGGCAGTACACAACAGATTACTTAAACATATAGACTTGGGTTTGTTAAGCAAAAAGGTGAATACCTTTGAAGATATAAGCAAATGTCACCTTACTAAAGGTGATGCATTCATTTATAATATCAAAGTTTCTGTGTTAATCTGTGTTAGAGCACTGTGGCATGAGGTTTAATAAAATAACTGCATGATTGCATGAATGGATAGGGAGGGATGTGTACTGTTGCTGCGTAGTAAACCAATAGCTGAATGTGCCAAATAACTGAAATGACCTTGAGCGTTATATGAAGAGTGAAAACTACCTGGGTAAGTGTCAATATCATCTGAACGCGCTGCTATAGCCCACACTCAGATGTTCGTGTCCTATAAGTATTGTATACTGCATTATTTTATATATAAGTAGGTGTTCTGTTTTTTGGGTTTTATTAATTTCATTTTCAGTGCTTGTTTTTAGCATATTTTCGAGTTTTATGTTAATAGTTTTTTTTTCGGGGCTTTCGCTTTTTAATTGTATGAAATTATTATTTACTTTCGTTTTTGTTGCTGTCACAATATGTATAGTAACTCGACAGCACTTGCACACTTCAATTGTCCCTTTTTTCCTTTGCTGTCTCCCACAACAAAATCATTATGGTTACACGCATGTCATTCTGTTTTTTTTTGTATATTTAGGCATTTTTATACATTGCACCACAATTTGCATCTTAAATTCCACGAGCGTGTAAACACATCCTATTGAACTGTCCTCCATTTCTTATAACCATGTTTTAAATCTGGCAAGCATGTTACAATCCTCCAACAGAGATGTAGGACTTTGCTGCCATTCAGTAGTTGGGGTGGGTTTAAACTATTCAGAACGAGATACAAGTCAGGAAGGAGGGACATTGCCCGACTGCACTGGAAACGTTTTTTTTGTAGGTATTTTATTTCTTCTTTCATGGGGAAAGGGATCAAGTCAACGTGAATGGAGTGACCATTTCCAGTGTTCATCCGATGTTTATCGATTTAAACTTTTTTGTTTCGGGGGTATTTTATCATTTTTTTATCGGTTAAACAAAAACTTTGAAAAAACAAAGCCCCCAATAAAATTAAAAAAGTGACTTTTTTGCCACTGGCTGACAACTTTGAAACGACAACTATATATATTAATATATATATATCAGATATATATATATATATACTCGCTTATATATATATATATATATATCATATGATATTTGTCGACACTCCGGGTCAACCGTACCAATATTGAGAATAGATAACAGTAGAACTCAATACGATGCAGTTAAGGTTATGACTATAGTGTCCTTGCGATGTGCACATGAAACCTGTGCTCTGATTGGGTAAAAGATCCTCTTTAGTCTGTATAATGCAACATTCAATCCAAATGCATTGATTTGCTGGAAATGTTGTGGTCTGCTAATGGTTCAGCTGGATTTCTCCCAGAATAATATATTTAAAAATGTATCGAAATTGTATTCATTCCCATTGAACATTTATACATATAAAGAGTCCTTTATGTAGCCTTTATATAACCTTTGTTGTAACTGCAATACATATTATGGGAAATACAAATATTGAAATACACTGTGCAGAAATGTAATTGGTTATTATCCCAATACCTATCTCATATAACCCTTCTTAAATATTTATTAACACTTAATTAAAGATGTTTTAGAGAAATATAAAAACTACCCCCTCTGAAGATGATAATATCTTTTTTTTTTTTTTTTGCAGAAGCAGATCTTGCATATATAATTAAAGCCATTTCAATTTAAAACTTTAATTTGAACAATTAGTAACATCTATATTAAAGGTAAAGCAACACAGTACATTTTAAATTAGTTCTTATAACACAAAAAGGAGCACTGAGATAATTGTAAGGTTGCTATGCAACGTCACATCAGGCATTGTCATCTCTTATCCAGCTTTGCAAAAACCCTTTAGCGTACTTTAGTAGTAACATCACAGCTAATTTCATGTCTTGAAAATCCATTACTCTTGCTTTGCTGTTACTTCTCAAGCAGAAATTTTCCAAGGGTTGCTAATTAACTTTTTTTTCAGATTTTGTCGTAGTTTTCTTTTTCATATAATTCATGCCAATGGTTTATTCTTGGTATATTTGAAGTAAAATATATTTTTATCTGATAAAGCTGAAAAAAAAATCTTTAATTTAACAGTGAGCTATGTTTATTAAAATAATCATCATAATAATATCAAATACCAAAATGAAGCATTAAAATCCATGTATCTACCTTCAGCAGCAGTTTCACAGCCATTGTTTGGAACTTTCAGACCTTGGCAATTTCGTGCTCATGAAATTGAGCTGTGGCCGACAGGAACTGTCCCTCATACCCCTTGAAAACACTTTAATCCTGAGACAGTAGAGGCAGTCCATATCTGCAAAATATGCAAAAACTCTTTCAGTAGATATCTGCAGAGTGTTCTGCAGAGCATCTTATGTGTTTAGCATGTGTATTAATAATAGCTTATAAAAAAGTAAATCAGGTACTTCCAATATAATATAACACGCATTTGTGTCTGTAAAATTGTTAGCAACTATCAAACAAAAACATCACACGACACTTCTTATTGGGCTGCATGATCATATCCTGAACTGCAGCCTTTAACTAACTCCTACTTTTTGAAGCCGGCAGAACATCTGTTAATTTAACTAAACTAGAACCGTACAACTATCTATTTCAAGTCACTTCAGCAGTCTCTTCATGATAATTATGATGACGATGTAGCTGCAGAATACGGCAAATGTGTGGAAGACTGTTATCTGTAGATTTGGACTGCCTCTGTTGATGAGCAATATTGTGTGAAGGTTTTGTAAAGTACACTGGGGTCTACTTTGATGCCAGCAAACTTCATTTGTAACCTGAATCTGATTAAACCCCAGGCTTTCAAAGGTGAGTTAATTAACCCAATGAGCCCCCCCACTGTAGTTTACATAGGTCCCCTGTAGAATAAATATTGTCATTCGCCTTGCCAAGAGTTTCAGGGAAGAGGAATGGCGAAACATATTTTGAGATCTAGCTGGAAAGGGACTGACGCTGTCCAGCAAAAAGAAAAAATAAATAAATAAAGACTCGAATATGGTAGGTGGAGTCCAAAAAGGGAGGCAAGGAGTTTCTCTGGGGAGTTGTACACTTTTGAGACTTTTCAAAGTGAAGGAAATGTATTCAAATGAAAAGTTAAACTTCTCAAAGATAAAGAGAGAATTGTGAAAATGGCCTTGAATATCATTAAGTGTAGGGATATGAATTTTAAAATGTAAGTGTAAAGGCTGATATGTACTGGGTATATTAAACACGTGCTGTGGCTTATCTAGCCGACACAGAATGCTGAATTTATGTACTGACATAGAAAAGAGGAGTCCCCATCTCTTGGGGGGCCCTGTACATAAATAGAGGCTCGAGAACCTGAAAGGAAGAAAAGAGGGAGGAACTCTGGCTCAGAGAGCTGCCCTCGATGAGGTGAATTATAGACTTCCAAAGCTGGAAGGGAGATGCACCCTGAGAGATCTTGAAATGAGAAGAGAGCCTTGTGTTATGAAGGGAGAGCTCCTACAGCGATGTTTAGCAAGAATAAGCTTAGCCTCTCAGATTGCAATGGTAGTGATAGATGATGAGATGTTAAAAAGCTGGGTTTGGCCAGAAGTCCCCTCTGACTGAATCCTCCTGCTGAGGTAAAGGAAGTGGATCTTAACCAAGGGTTATAGAAAGTGAGATCACTAACCCCCCAAAGAATGGACCCCCGACTCTACAATAAAGAATCCTATATGTGGAGACAAACAAAAAAACTGTCAATGCATGTGAAGACCCTCCGCTCAGTGGAAAGGAAAAAAAAACCTCTCTTTTTTGGGGGAAAACCTCTGGTGGTCCCAGCTGGAAAGGTTGTCCCCACTCCGAACATGCTAGCAAAAGACTATTGTGCAGAAGATATCTCAGATGGAGAAGAACATATGTATGATTCAACTGGTGATGTGGTCCAGTGCTGGTTAATCTTTGCTCTTGCTGCTGATGTGGCCGCCCCGATTCTGAATTAACAAGGAGTATAGAATTGCAGGGGGAATTCTGCTCTGGAAACCAACGTAGACAGATGAGATGTGAACCAATGTCTGGATATAACAGTCAGGCTTGAATCAAAGAACAGGGGGTCAGAATTCAAAATAAGCTTGCGTTCTGCAATATATTTCTGAATGGAAGCATATGGGCAGAGAGGAATTTTTGATAGCCGAATAAATTGACCTTGCTGAAGCTGATCCATTTTATAAGTGTGCAGGAAGAGGATAAAGTGTGAATCTAGGATGATCGTGAGAGCCCTGCAGGGAATACTCAGCATAGAAAAGCTGGCAATAGAAGGAACTGCAAATTCTAAGCATAAAAAAAAGAAAAATGCAGTTAGGCATATAGTTCTATTGTTAAGTCATTAAATGTAGAGATGCAGCCTTGACATAGAATTGAAATCAAATTGGTCAGGCAGGAGAGAAGGAGAAGCGGCCGGAGAGCTCTTAAAGATTCCACAGACAGCTGGTCCTGATAGAGAGTTGGGGAGGTAATGCACATCAAGCCAAATTGGTATTGTATTGCTGACAGATAAGATTTGATTGTAGCTAGTGCAAGGTGTAAAAAGTATTTTGCATATTTTGAAAGAAAAATAGGTGGTCCAACCCGTGGAATGGAAGGAGCAAGTGCTACAGGCATGTATCATGTATGCTTGCACTGTATGGAGTAGTCAGCTGATAGTTGGGTTCAGTTGAAAATTAGCTGGTTGAACTGGGGTGTCACTGCTGGAATTGGCAGAGCTGTAGGGACCAGACTGTGAAATCTGTACTTCTGTAAACGAGAAAATGCGTCAGCTGCATTATTATAAATGGCTGGTAGATGGAGTGTTTGGATTAGAAAATTATTTGATACTGAAATCCATATTAACAGCCTCAGTAATTGCATAATAAGAGGTGAACTGGAACGGCCTTTATTGATAATATGAAGTGTAGATATGTTATTGCAAAAGAAAAGTATTGATTTCTTTGACCGATGATGACCCCATAGATGTGCTCCAGAGACTACTGGGTACATTTTGAGAAGAGCTGTGGATTTTAGATGCGGTGATAGGTTTTCGATTTCTAGTGGCCATGCGCTAAAAAAACATTGATTGTTTAAAAGACCTCTGTCCCATGAATGAAGCGTCTGTAAACAAAGCCAGGTCATGAGGTGCTGAAATGAGATCATCATAGAACATAGACAGGCAATTCCGATGCTGTATGAGAGCAGAGCACATTTTAATGTCTTTCCTAGCTTCTGATGAAATATTGATGTAGGAGTTTTTTGCTGTCGATGAAAGAGCAAGTAATCGAGATATAAGTGTCCACCCTTGGGGGATAATGCGAATTGCAAAATTGAAATGTCCCGACAAAGAGAACAGTGCCCGTTTCCTGATCGTTTTGCTGATCTGAAAGCGCTGAATAAGAGAACGGATATGGTTGAGTTTAGATACGGGAAGGCTGGCTTCAAGCTTTTCTGTGTCCAGTATGATTCCTAGACATTCCAGTGAATTTCTGAAAGTGGGACACCAACCTTTGAAAATAAACTTTTAAGATTGGTGAACGTTTGTGCTGGCGGATCTGAGGAAGGAGAGATCAAGAGAAAATCATCAAGTAGGAGCAGAAATGGAACATGATATGAATTGAGAAGTATCCAGCATAAAGCCTCTGAGAGAGTACTGAATATTTTTGGGCTGCTGTGGCAGCCAAAAGAAAGTTAACTGAGTAGAAAAATAGAATGTATTTTCTCAGCACATCCCGTGTAGAAGAGTAGGATGGATTGGCATTACCTTAATGTCTACTTTTGCTAACCAGGAGCAGCAACCTTATCTTTTGAATAAGAGACTGCGCTGACTTGGGCTCTTGAGTAGCAGAATGGAGGTTTTTGCTTTGGAAGGAGGTGGGAGGGATTTGACTGAGTCTGGTTGGAGTCCATTAATTAAATAATTAACTAATATTTTGTCTGGGTTATTCAGAAGTTTTAAAATAGGAATATTTATGGGACTGGAGACTTTAAGTGTTGGAGAGAGTCACTTTGGAGCTACTGAGCAGATGTCTTTAGAATGGGCGTCCCTGTAGAACGTCTACCATCAATTATGCTTCGTCAAATATGTGGGGATATTGAGTGACATCGAGCAGGGGCCCGGTTATCCAAGTTGCTGGGTTTGGTATTGACTGAGGATAAGGTATCTGCGAATGGTTGCATGATGGTTACAAATTACATGTATATACATAAATGGTTTTGGCTATTTCTTATTCATTTTATTAATACAGTTTAGCACAAACCAACATACCACTTCCTGAGCTTCATGAGCTACTATAGGAATACTGGAGAAGCTTCCCTTTTTGGCTGGTGCTTGCAGTCTGACATAAAACACCGTAGTACACGGCTTACTAGCTTAAATTAAATTAAATTAAAGTATGACTACTTACTGTATAAATCACATTAATGTTTATGTAGGACCTTGGAAAAGAGTAAAAGTTATTAACATAGATTGTATACACTCTATTTAAGACTTTGAATGTACTGTTGTACTGGGGAGGGATTAGGTTGGCCATGGCGTCCTGAGACTCACTGAGCACCAGCGACCCCTGTAGACTGGCTGGGCGTCTGCGATTTGCCTGTAAGCTGCCCAGAGCTGCATTGTCCTCCGATGCTGTAGCGCTGGGTTGGCTGCAGCTCTGGGTTGGCTGCATGGAGGGCCTACAGAGTGAAAAGAAACACTCCGCTGACAGCACACTTTTCGGAGGACAGCGTGTGTTTGTCTTCGCCACTCCAGTCAGCGCGAGGTGGTAGCGGTGAGCTGAGCTTAAATACATTTGGCCATTTCAAGTTGGGAGAAAAACTGGGTATTTTCACGCTAGCATTACATTTAGCGTGAAAAAACACTCCCTCTCCCCACTGTTGCTCTTACCTAATATACAAAGAGTATACGGCTGTGTTTTGGGAAGATGCGGAAAGTGTGACATCAACAGAAGATGAGGAGGAAGAAGAGATTCACACTGTACATAAGTGTGAACTACATTTCCATTTGAGCTTCTTAAAAAGGGAATGCTGTTCGGATCAAGCCAGTGTAGTGTAACTGACAGTGTAGTGTATGACGCACACTGTAGGCAAGATGATCGATCTGGCATGCAAAAGAGTATTACATGCAACTGCTGGCAAAGAAATACCCTACCTTGCAGTGATTCTCCTCTCATATGGAATGTCTGCTGCTATGTCAGTCATGTCTGCCCAGCACTTTAGATGCACCAGTGATCAACAGATTTGTCAGTGGTGATGTTACACACACATGCCTCAACCATGCTTTCCAAAGGCATTTCATTCACAACCATTCAGCATCACACCAGCTAAATGTATTCTGAAGTTGCAAAACAGAAACACAAAGGTCTCCAAAGCCCCCAGCAAATGAAAAAAAAGAACATAAGTCAACAGTTGTTGTGTTAAACCCTCTCTCTCTCTCTCTCTCTCTCTCTCTCTCTCTCTCTCTCTCTCTCTCTCTCTCTGGAAGCTGACTTTGCATTACAATAGCTGCAGCATGACAACAGTAATGAGTCCTCAGCAGGCACTACTTTCAGGTTACAACAAATATTAGGTAGCTTAAAATCATGTTTTCATTTACTGTTCCCTTTCCTTTTTATGATGGATGTCTGCAGTCTTTTGGAGTGCTTCTTATTGGAATTATAGATTATGTTATTTTTGTAAGTTAATGGTACGTTACTCTGACTATAAATTCAGGAGACGCACTTCAGTTCTAGTTGCGTTCCATTAACACTTTTTGAAGGACAGATCTGCCAGAGTGTCTTTATAGAAGCTAAGGGTCTATGGCAAGCCAAATTATCATTTAAAGATAACTCAAATTGCATTTTAAGATATCTCTGAATCAATTTGAAATATCTCAAATTGAATTACAGATATCTTTAATTGTGCAATTTTTAAGATATCTAAAATGATTTTTAACATCTCTGTAAATCAATTAGATTTATCTAAAAATGAAATAAAGATATCTCAAACTGATTTACAGATATCTTTAAATGCTATAGAAACCACGTGGATTTTGCTAGCATGGTGCGCCAAACTGTCATTTAGAGATATCTTAAAATTAGGATTTTAAAGATATCTCTAAATCATTTAAATATATCTCTAAATGACTCCCTGTTCATTTGGAGATATTTCAGGATCATAAGAAGATACCTTCAAATGAACAGGAAGCCATTTCAAGATATCTCAAAAGGATTTCCTGTGAAAATGCTTTATGTTTTTTTTCTTTGCTATTGTTTATAATCGCTTATAACAGATATAGCCTGTCTGCCTGTCTTTCCAGGTCTGTCTATCTGTCTCACCAGTTGTATGGGGCTGCTTTGCTTTTGCAGTGCAGTTATTATCCATTTTTTGCCATTTTTGTTGGTGTTGCTATTGTCATAGATTATTCATAATCACTTATAATGGCTCCCTAAACTAAAGTGCTACCATTTAATGATTGCAATCCTAGTGAGTGGTTCTTATCTCAATGACGCTGATGCCGTGGTTTATTTTATACATTGCTTTGCACTAGAAGGGGCCGGCGCTTGTCTTCTATAAATTCTAATATATCATTAGAATAAGAAGCCCTCCAAAAGATTGCAGACTGGACTGATTACTGTTGTAATGCTGTAGCTGTTGTAATAAAATATGATTGCATCAAAAAGGTAAGGGAAAAATCTAACCAAAGAAAATTAAAATGTGAAGATATTTTCCTGGCATAATTGCGAAGCTGTCTTACATTGAGCTGCACCTTTTCCCCTCTACTAAAAAACAAATCCTTGCTCAGGTTTAATATTTCTCTGGAAGCTACAAGCACTGTTATCTACAATAAGCAACTGGTTTAAAATCCATAGAGCTGATGACATCCTTCTTGTAATCGGTTCTAATCAAGGCTTCATATTCCAGGTCTTAAAATAACAACTCAAACCACATAGATATATCTTTTTAAAACATAATATTTGTAAATGAACTCTCTCTCTCTATAAAAGAAAAAGAAAACAACATATAGATTATAAACTGATTACATGACTTCCTGTTCAGGAACTTGTACTTCCTGAGATCAACTGTGTAACATTGCGATTCAGGTTCAAAGAGAATATTTAGTCCATATTGTTGTAAAGAGCCTTAATAAGGATTGGCTTCTAGGGCTCTAGAAGCATTTCTAAAAGCTGCAAAAATGTAATATTTAAAATAAGCACTTCTGAAGAGGTTGGCTTCATATGGGAAAATGCAAAACTTAACCAATTGATCAGTGTGGAAATTGTGATAGCTAGGCATACGCATTTGAATGACTGTGGCTTAGTAACAGGGACTTGTTTAATGCAGCAATAACTGGACCGAAGCCACCTGATCTCATTGTATATACACCCCCTCGCTGTCCTCTAGTATTGATCACTTTGATTGTTAATAACTTAATCAATGAGACAGTGATTACGAAAAAGATTTAGGATTTTGTATATAATTGACAATCCATTAAATGAGCTTTCGTCATTTCGCTGAGTGAACCATCGACACGTGACCCCTCATTACAAAACCAGCCCCAAATTGCCAGATATTCTGCTTTAGAATGATGACCCAGTCATAAAAAAAAGAGAAAGAAATGCAATTATTGTAACAAAGGGAGCTTTGTGATTTAATAATAATAACAAGTGATTGTGCTTTGCTTAATTGTAAAGCTTTCTGTCATACAGTACTCAAACACCTTGACTGAGGTTCCCTTGGAAACAGAATGGAGTTTTCAGTTTTGATTCTCACTTAGAAGAATACACTGTATTCAAGTTTTAAACAGTTTTACAAACAAACTATATCTGCCACTATTGGAAGGTTTCACAGACCTTGATTAGCAATGATCTTGGACTCCCTTACTGTGAAGGGGTGCCCATTCCTTGTGTGTATTTTTGGTACCTATTATTATTATTATTATTATTATTATTATTATTATTATTATTATTATTATTATTATTATTAGTAGTGGTATTATGATATTATGTGTTAGTATGCGGATGGACGAAAGCCGTCTGTCATTGTTATTTATTATTTTAGACCGGCGAAAAAGCTGGTCTCAAAATGTAACTGGCGTTGATGGGGTTGAATCCCCATCCCGAGTAGCTCGTGGGAATGTGGCTGGAGCCTTAATAAGGTCATTGTTTAATAGGTAATTAAGGCTCCAGCCACAGTATAAATGACCCACTCCGGGCTCACAGCGGCGGAGAGATTTAAAGAAAGTAAGAGCAAATGCTGCCAACTAGCAAACAAGGTATTCATTTGTATTACATAATTATACTGTGTGTTATTTTACTTTGGCCTGTGTGCCTTTTTGTTATTTATTGTGTTCTTGTTTAAACGGTTTGTTTATTTGTTTGTTTGATAAAAAGCTGAGCACCAATGCTTTCAGTTTAGCCCTGTATGTTCTATTGTTTTAGTTTCATTTCCTGGTCTGACGGCTCAACCCACATGCACCGCTCAAGCCATACTTTCACACTTACCTAATACAACTTTAGGCAGTCCAAGACTAGCGCTAAGAGTGCTCTGTGAAACTAGCCACATAAGTTTAAATATGTATGCAAATGATGATCTGGCACCAGGGAGGTAGGCTGTCACTTTCCTCCATCAAGAACCAAATCATGGACACCAATGCTTATAATGCTTTTGCATTGCATGTTTTGTAGTTCAAGTTTTACAAAGGCAAAGTCTCTTGAAATTGATCTTAATGAGTATGACAGGACATTTTAGTACAGGGTGTGCTTCTTTCAATGCCAGATCAATAAGACTGTGTGAGGTACCAGGCATGTTCAGTAAGGTTAGACGGCACAACAAGTGATATCAGGAACCACAAGCTGCATAATTTTGTCTATGTAAAATAAAAAGCCAATGCATCCAGAATAAAGTTGTTTCATGCAAAATGCAATACCTCCAAAAATAGATCATTCCATAAGGTATTTTTTCTAGTTACAACATCAATTTTAGCTGTGGCACTTTAGAACAAACACTGTTCAATGAGCATAACCCAATCACTGGTCATAGAATATACTGACAGAAAGCAATAGTGACACTAGGCCTCAGTCTTTTTATTTAATTGGGAGCGATTGCTTTGAGACAGTTTTTTTTTTTTTAATTGGGCCAGATGGACTGAGCATGGCAGGTTAAATCCCTCTACTTTCAACCTGTCTGTAAAGATCAAAAAACATATACAGCTTATTTCACAGCCCCCTATTAGCACTAATCTCAGACTACTCAATGGTAGTTTAGGGTTAGGATATCCAAGATTAAAACTAACTAGGGTCTGTGAAACTGGCCGATAATGCTTACTTGAATACAAAGAAAAACTTTGTAGTTTTCCATATACTTAACGAAAAACTTTGTAGTTTTCCATATGACAAAAATGGACATTTCGAAATATAACATGAAATACTGTACTATTCCGGTAGACTTTTGCAATATCATGTTGTAGTTTCTTTGAGTAAATGATGTTAAATAGAAGATCTACATTATATTTATATATTTATTTTTTAAAAAGTCTCAATCCAAAATTGTAGGTTTTGCAAAACTTTTATCCATAGCTGTATCCATTGTATGATCATGCTCTTGCCCCACAGAAATAATTTCATCTTACATAGAAACAGTGAAAATCTCATTCTCTTCACAATAAATATCAAATGCCTCCACACAGTTATCCCCAACAGCGATCGTTTACACTCTTATGTACTTCCTTAATAAACGGACAGTAAAAGAACCTGCAACCATTATTTTTATTTGTTTATTTAGCAGATGCCTTTATCCAAGGTGACTTACGGAGACTAGGGTGTGTGAACTATGCATCAGCAGCAGAGTCACTTACAACAATGTCTCACCCAAAAGATGGAGCACAAGGAGATTAAATGACTTACTCAAGGTCACACAACTTATCAGTGAGTGAGCTGGGATTTGAACCGTGGACTGCCTGGTTACAAGCCTGTTTCTTTAACCACTGGACCACACAGCCTCCAATATATAATATTCTTCTGAAACATGCAGAATTGTTTTTCCTTCAGTGGATATTTTTATAAGCAAATAAGAGGTGTCAGCATGGGAACTAAAATGGGGATGGATTGAAAATAAATAAATAAATAAATCCTGCTGAACTTTGAGGTTCCACTGTGTAGACCAGATATCATTACAACATTATAATTTAAACATTTACATACATATTACTACATATTTTAATGCCTACAAACAACCTGGCATCTCTGTAATTGCGTAGTTGACATCCATCTATGCTATTCTACATGTGAAATCTTGGACAGCAAGTGCCTAAACTTAGTAGGTTAGGCACTGGGTGCCCCCAGCTCCAGATTTCCCCTTTAACCACTGTGTGGTGGTTTTGAATGGATGTCTGTGAGCTACCAGGTCAGTAGGTCTCCTGTAGCGTGGTCAAGGCATCACGCCCCTGATTATTTTGCCTCCATATCAATGCAGCACTCCCTGTGGATTACCCACCAGAGAAGGCCATATTTGCACAGCCAGGGCGCTGACCTGCACTCATTGGCTGGAAGAGCATGGGTCATGTGAACCACTTGGGGACCCTGTGTATCCAGCCTTTCTGATGTTGAGACTGTTATATATATATATATATATATATATATATATATATATATATATATATATATATATGCATTGTGATAAGGACAACCACAGTCTCTATGTAAAATGATGTCAAATTCTACATATCACCTGGGAATGAGATAATTAAAAGATATTCAGTCTAATTTGTGGTCTCTGTCAAACTGACACCAATTCTACACCTTTTGTTAACACTTTACATTGTGTCTCTAATTATTGTGTACTTACATAGTAGTTACATAGTAAATACACATGCACTTACACATAATTACAATGCCATTATGCATAGTTACAATGTATTTAAGGTGTAAATCTTTTTTGTAAGATATATGTAAGTACACAAATTGCATCAGAAAAGGGTTAGGGTTAGGTTTAGAGTTAGTCTGAGTTAGGATTAAGGTTAAGATTAGGATTAGGATTCTATATCAAGCAAAAAAAAACACATTAAGTACATTGTAACTATGCATAATAACATTGTAATTACGTGTAAGTATACATGTATTCACTAAGTAACTAGACAATGCACAATAATTAGAGACAGAATGTAAAGTGTAGCCCAACCTATCCTTTTAATATTATTTAAATATCTAATTGTATCCAATTATTTCACAATAATATATTTGCCAGTGGCTTCCCCAGATGACAGATGACCTTAAAAAATCAATTAAAAAAAAAAATACTTGATTATTTTAAGGTCAAATATACAGTCGCAGCAAATTGGTCTTTCACGTATTACATTTTGAATCCTTTAAAAAAAAATCCTTCAGGCTGCTGATTGCTATGCAGAAGGCTGTTCAGTAGTAACCTTTATCTATTTTATTGAAGCACAGTAATCACATCCTAACTTGGTTGTAATCACTTTTATAGTCCCCTTTGATTGCTACCAGTCATTACTATTGTGATGGTGAGAATTCGAAGCATAACCTGTGCTTCATCACATATATCTTAACCCTGACTAAAGGAGCATTCCTGTAATGAAATAGAGTCTAATAACAAAAATAAATATATAATATATATATATATATATATATATATATATATATATATATATATATATATATATATATATATATATATATATATATATTATCCATAACTAATTATTAAATTATTACAAATTATTAACAAGTGTACCCATTATGGGTTAAAAATTTAATTATTTTAGACTTACTTGAAACGGGTGTGTTTTTGGGGTGAAGAAAGAAAAATGTATCTTGTTTTGAGCTTTAGCAGTGGCTGTGGCTGGTTATGGCCAGGAATGGGTGTTTTCGAAACATTGTACAGTTTTAGGACTTACCTTTTTGGTTTTTAGTCGGGCTCGGCTTTTTGCCGTTGTATGGATTGCAGGGCGTCACTATCTTGGGGAGCGCACGCACATTCACAGGGATGCTAATATACATGGGAGTGAGCTCAATACAAATATTTGAGGGAGTGTTAGGGTTAGGTTTTGTATTGTTCTGCTTTACGTATCTATGTTAGCGCTCTGATTTTTTTATATCATTGCATGTATGAATTTAATATTGTGCAATGTATTAACTGAAAGAAACAGTTGGGTTGAGTTTAATATATTGTTTTGTTTGTATTGTTTATTTCTTGCTTAAGTTTTTTTTTTTTTTACTTTCTGTTCAACAATAAATACAATAAATGCATTTTATTACTTGTCCTGTCTGCTTCCTGCATAACATCAACCACTTCACCTCACTGTCTTACAATGTGTAACTCAAGATACCGATAGAAAGATAATTATTACAAGCCAGTCTTACAATTTTGCATGAAAATATGCTTCATGCCACTGGCATGAAGCACATTCATTCAAGTATTCATTATGCATTATGCTTTATTTTGCAGGGCCAGAGACAGGCAAGTGCAGTCCAATTTTGGCTGAGCAGTTTTGCCAGCTGTACGTGGTTAGTGGTTTTAAAACCCTGTATGGTTGGACAATATAGATATATAGATATATAGTGATAGAATGCATAGATATTATTATTCAGGATGTTTCGGACATGTTAGGTTTGGAAATGTCATTGTGGCAGAGCAAAGCTCTGCCCTTTTTAAATTGGCAGGGATGGGGTTAACTTCCCCTACCTGCCTGGGTTTATTATGTTCAGGTGGCTGGGGTTGATTAGTTGATTAGGTTAATTAACGATCAATCAGCGCCCAGCCACCTGATATAAAAGGAGGCCTCTGCTTCTCATTTGAGAGGAGGGAGCTGAGGAAGCAGGTTGGTGTTTGTTTTGTGGTTTTTTGAATTTTCTAAATCCAGTGAAGGCATTGCCCAGCCTGGAAACTTTATTTTTGTGAGTTTTGTTTTTGCTTTATTTGTGTTTGAGTATCTGTTATTTTGCCCTTGTGCACTTTTATTTTTGTTTATTTATAATAAAATAGTTATTTTTTTGAACTGCAGTCTGTCTCTGGGCCTCTATCCACTCGCCAGCCTGCCACATTTGGTGTCAGAAGTGGGATAGCGCCACCTAGAGGCTCAGAGCAGTATTTATTTATTTTTTTTTTTGAGAAAAAAAAAAAATGGGAAAGAAGAGCAGACAGTGGAAAAGGCAGGACAAGCAGCAGCTGAAGAAATGTAAGCTGCTGCAGCCACCGCTGGAGGACCCGGCCAGCCTCTTCCCCTGGTGTTCCTGGTGTGGGAAGGAGGACCATCGTTGGCGGTCCTGCCCAGACGTGCCACCGGCAAACTGGTGTGGCCGGTGTGAGGAGGACGGCCACAACTGGGCAGGATGCCCCTACAACCAGGCCCAGGAAGAGGTGCAGTGTTCACCCCGGGCATCAGGGGCCACCCCACTACCTCCAGCACCACCACCTTCACCACCGTCCCAGGAGATCTGGGACTGGTTGATGCACCCTGCGGCAGACCTCGTCCACGATCTCCCCATAGTTATCAACACGCTGTGGCGTCGAGATGGGGAGAGGTGGGAACAGTGGGAGGAACAGCACCACCCGGCCTCCTTCCCAGAGGTTGCCCTCATGGTGGTTAATTACCTGGCGGTAGACATGGGAGATCCACCGGTCACTCCAATAAAGAGAGGTGAGCCGCCTTCCCGAGAGCCAGAGAGGGGTGAGCCGCCTTCCCGGGAGCCAGAGAGGGGCGAGGAGCTGCCGTCGCTCCCAGAGCCAGAGAGGGGCGAGGAGCTGCCGTCGCTCCCAGAGCCAGAGAGGGGCGAGGAGCTGCCGTCGCTCCCAGAGCCAGAGAGGGGCGAGGAGCTGCCGTCGCTCCCAGAGCCAGAGAGGGGCGAGGAGCTGCCGTCGCTCCCAGAGCCAGAGAGGGGCGAGGAGCTGCCGTCGCTCCCAGAGCCAGAGAGGGATGAGGAGCTGCCGTCGCTCCCAGAGCCAGAGAGGGGCGAGGAGCTGCCGTCGCTCCCAGAGCCAGAGAGGGGCGAGGAGCTGCCGTCGCTCCCAGAGCCAGAGAGGGGCGAGGAGCTGCCGTCGCTCCCAGAGCCAGAGAGGGGCGAGGAGCTGCCGTCGCTCCCAGAGCCAGAGAGGGGTGAGGAGCTGCCGTCGCTCCCAGAGCCAGAGAGGGGTGAGGAGCCGCCGTCGCTCCCAGAGCCAGAGAGGGAGGAGGATCCGCCGTCGCTCCCAGAGCCAGAGAGGGAGGAGGATCCGCCGTCGCTCCCAGAGCCAGAGAGGGAGGAGGATCCGCCGTCGCTCCCAGAGCCAGAGAGGGGGGAGGAGCCGCCGTCGCTCCCAGAGCCAGAGGGAGCCGGGCCGCCGCCGCCGCCTCCGCCACCAGAGGGAGCCGGGCCGCCTCCGCCACCAGAGGGAGCCGGGCCGCCGCCGCCGCCTCCGCCACCAGAGGGAGCCGGGCCGCCGCCGCCGCCTCCGCCACCAGAGGGAGCCGGGCCGCCGCCTCCGCCACCAGAGGGAGCCGGGCCGCCGCCGCCGCCTCCGCCACCAGAGGGAGCCGGGCCGCCGCCTCCGCCACCAGAGGGAGCCGGGCCGCCGCCTCCGCCACCAGAGGGAGCCGAGCCGCCGCCGCCGCCTCCGCCACCAGAGGGAGCCGGGCCGCCGCCTCCGCCACCAGAGGGAGCCGGGCCGCCGTCGCCGCCTCCGCCACCAGAGGGAGCCGGGCCGCCGTCGCCGCCTCCGCCACCAGAGGGAGCCGGGCCGCCGTCGCCGCCTCCGCCACCAGAGGGAGCCGGGCCGCCGTCGCCGCCTCCGCCACCAGAGGGAGCCGGGCCGCCGTCGCCGCCTCCGCCACCAGAGGGAGCCGGGCCGCCGTCGCCGCCTCCGCCACCAGAGGGAGCCGGGCCGCCGTCGCCGCCTCCGCCACCAGAGGGAGCCGGGCCGCCGTCGCCGCCTCCGCCACCAGAGGGAGCCGGGCCGCCGTCGCCGCCTCCGCCACCAGAGGGAGCCGGGCCGCCGTCGCCGCCTCCGCCACCAGAGGGAGCCGGGCCGCCGTCGCCATGCTACCTTGGACATTCGGGGCCCCCTCAACCAAAGAAGGCTTGGGGGCTCCGACATCAACCCCGCCCACCACCACCCACCATAACAGCCCACCCAAGGGACATAATTGGACTCTTGGGGGGAGGAGGGGGGGGGGGGGGGGGGTTGGCCGATTGCAGCCGGTGTACGTTGTACATGGGGGGAGGTGTGTGGCAGAGCAAAGCTCTGCCCTTTTAAATTGGCAGGGATGGGGTTAACTTCCCCTGCCTGCCTGGGTTTATTATGTTCAGGT
Organism: Polyodon spathula; assembly: GCF_017654505.1. NCBI lineage: Eukaryota > Metazoa > Chordata > Actinopteri > Acipenseriformes > Polyodontidae > Polyodon > Polyodon spathula. The sequence continues at coordinate 6,261,184 of NC_054564.1, read as the reverse complement.
GGCTGGGGTTGATTAGTTGATTAGGTTGATTAACGATCAATCAGCGCCCAGCCACCTGATATAAAAGGAGGCCTCAGCTTCTCATTTGGGAGAGGAGGGAGCTGAGGAAGCAGGTTGGTGTTTGTTTTGTGGTTTTTTGAATTTTCTAAATCCAGTGAAGGCATTGCCCAGCCTGGAAACTTTATTTTTGTGAGTTTTGTTTTTGCTTTATTTGTGTTTGAGTATCTGTTATTTTGCCCTTGTGCACTTTATTTTTGTTTATTTATAATAAAATAGTTATTTTTTTGAACTGCAGTCTGTCTCTGGGCCTCTATCCACTCACCAGCCTGCCACAGTCATGCTTTTCATTTTTTTTTGTCAGTTCTTTGTCAGGCCTTAATGAAATATTGCACTGCTATTATGGCTTCCGGTAGACTTTGGCAATATCATTTTGTAGTTTCTTTGATTACATGATGTTAAATAAAATATATAAATTATGTTCATATAGTTTTTTTGTTTTTTTAATTATGTCTCAATCCTTTTGGCCATTGCTGTTGATTGACAGTAGGTGGGGGTGACAGAAGTGAAAGGTCACTTTGCTGCACATGATTTAAAAGCAGTGAGGAAGGCTGTTTAGTCCTGGCATTTAGAATTCTCCAGACAAGCTCAGAGCAGCTTAACGCTTGATAAAGGCAGATTTACAGAACATTGTGGTAACTCAATAGGGTAGTAAAAGAGCCCTATAACATACTGTAAAAGTACCATCAAAATAACACAATATAGAAAAAGAAATGTAAAACAAACGTTTATATTCATCTTTGGTTTTAAAGACAGAAACCAATACACTTGGTTGTAGCTTACAAAATAGCTATAAATCATACACTGATATCCCTTCAGCTAGGTAATTGTTTAAAAAAGGATCTACATCTTTAAATGCTGTTCTTTTAAAGGTCATCAAGATTTGTGACTTATCCCTTGACCACAATACAAGTCAATCCCCTTTAGATTCCAGGAGAAATTGATGTAAATAATGAAGTCTGATGTTTAACTGTGTTAAAACGATTTTAAACAAACCTAATCTGATTTGCAATTTCCTGTTATTTTGCAATGATTTATTCACTAGTGGATTTCCCCAGAAATCTAACAAGATGAAATGAAATAATGAAATAATGCTACGCTCAAAAGGTTAACGACAGATGACTTTCAACTGATTATTTTAATGCAGATGGATGCGTTACTTATTTCACATAATGTTGGGTGGAATCGAATTTTGTGTGATACAATTCTGGGACCAAAAGCTTACAGAAGAATGTCTGCTTTTATTTTATGTCCACTTGCTATTTCAGTAAAAAGTCTTTCCCTTTTGCAAAAGAGTTAAAGATATATCTTAAAAATGTAAATGTGCTTAGTTTTACATTCAATGTAGGTAGTGAGACCAGAACAATGTTAAATGGGTTAACTTTGAAAACACCAAATCATAAACTGTAAAAGAAGAGGCAAAACAAAGTCAAGCAGAGAGTTGTTTTGGGTCCTGTCTTCACTAGGGCTAGTGCAAGTTTCAAGCCCTGAACTAGTTAGAAAAAGCGTAGGTGAAAGACACTGATTTGGCCTGGACAGCTCATGGTAATATTAAACTGAAGACATGTTCTATGTACTTGAAGACCCTGTATAATTATACTCCATGAATGATCTTCAAAACTTGACTTGGCCCTGCACATTTAAACACATGCCTTAAATAACCTTTTTATGACAGACAGCTGACAATAATTGTTTTTATTTGAAAAGTGAACAGGATCTCCCCATTAGACTTTTTTTTTTTTTTTTTTAAAGAGTCAGCTTTGCTCTAACAGATCAATTTTATCTTCACTATTACTGTACTAAAAATGTATTTGGGATACCCAACCGAGAAAGGGGGGGTTACAAAAATCTGCTTTGCTTTTCATAGCCAAGAATTATGTTTCAATTACACATCCTTATGTTGCTTTTAGCTTAATGACTTCTATAGATTTAAACAAAAAAAAAAAATGAAGCAATTTAAGTGATAAAGTGTCTTTTTTCTCAATTAAGGGCTATAAAGCAAAACTAGAAAGAAAAAAGAATCAACATCACTCCCAGATATTCTCTAGAGAGTATGTTTCTTCATGGTTCGGCACTTAGTCGTATCAATGACATGTATGTAAATGCATTGCCTATGAAAAGACCTTAATTGCAGGACTATAGACCCCACACTGTTCTAATCACATTTCACTACTGACCTTTTGCCCATTCTCATTAAATCTCATCAAGAAATTAACTGGAGTTTGTTCTCATCAAATACGACCAAAGCCACTTTTATTATAATCTGCCTCAATGCATGAACAGTTTGCAGAGAAAACCAGGAATGAAAGCAGAGTTATATGAGAAATCTCATCTTACCTTAATTCTGCTTCCCTTGTTAACTGTACACTTATTGGTAACACTTTACATTAAGAGTCTCTTAATACTGTTCATTTGCATAGTACCGGAGTTGGGGAAACTACTTCAGTAACTTTTTAAAGCTGAGTAAGAATATTTCAGTTACCTTCTGCAAAAAAAGAAACAGGTTTGTCTTGTTACCTTTTCTGTTGTTCACCTACATTTGTGGTCTTTTCTTTTTTAACACTGCTCTAATGTCGGTGCCTCACCACCGATGATGCAATCTCTTCCGGGATGTCTCACGGTAATAATAAGCCGTGGGGCAATCAAATCAGTCTTTCTCAGCCTTGTCATCCCTACATGCCAGTTTTGAGGATACACTTAAAAACAACAGGAAACGTGTCTACCGCTGCATATTTTGAAGATTAATTGGAAAAGTTGAGAGGAGGCTTACTTGACTGTACGTACCATTTGTATTTATTTGCTTGTTTGCTTGCACAGTGGCAGCCACATTTATTGCATCACCCCATCATTTTTTTTATATTTACTGCTTTATCACCATATAGTTCATTTTTCTATAGATCTTTTTTTTTAATTTTGTTTTGTTATTGTTGATTTGCTATTCGTGGTTTTATTGAATTGTAACGTTTGTATGATTTTCTCTTCGTAATGCAACATTATTGAAAGTCAGAAAATATACAGTACATTGTTTATATGCCAAAAATGAAATGTATTTGTACTACAACAATTGAAAAAACTAGTTTGAAACATTTAATAAATTAATTAGCAGACTGTGGCAAAGTGGTTTACAGTGTGCAGGTGCAGGAATGATGTGAAGATCAGTAACAGACAGACGACGATAATCCAGGTGCAATGGTGTTTTATTTTATTATCCAAAGTTAATTGACCATGGTAAATAATAATGACTGGTAGTACACAAGGCTGTGTACTTCTCAGTTTAACCCAGAGGTTCAGTCCCAAAACAATAAACACAATCTTTAGTACGCTCACAATATACAAACGAGGTCACCAGTCCAAAGTGAGTTCTGTAGTGCTTGTGGTGCAAATACCTTTTTCTAGCAAGAGCATATGAAAAGCATGTTCATGTGCATGCACGCTTTGACTTGAACTGTGGAAGTGCTTTCGGATTTCTGCAAAAATAATAAGAACTACTGTTAATGCATAATTAACAGTAAATGTAACTGAAATTGACAGCAACTGTTTCATTGTTAAATGTAACTAAATGTAACTGTAACTGTTACATTTTTAAATGTAACTAAAAGTAACTGTAACTGTTAGATTTTTAAATGTAACTAAAAGTAACTGTTACTGTTACATTTTTAAATGTAACTAAAAGTAACTGTTATGTTGCCACATTTAGTTACCTGTTTGAAAAAGGAACCGTTACAGTTGTAAGTTACTGAAAAACGGATAACACTTTACACTGTGTCTCTAATTACTGTGTATTACGTAGTAGCTACTTAGTAAATACATGCATACTTACACATATTTACAATGTTATTATGCACAGTTACAATGCATGCATTTAGATTAGAGTAATGCATTACACCCCAATGCTGGGGCTTCATAATTTCTTTACCAATTTCCACACTTTGTAGAATACTGCTGCTAAACTTTCAAGTATTTGTTTGAGACAATCCAGGTTCTGCATTGCTTCTATTTTCATTATGAGCTGATTTTACCAGGGGGCCACCAAATGTATTTTTCCCTAGCTTTCCAACTTTCATACAATATATTATAAATATTGCACCGAAAACTATTATGAAATAGATTTAACAAATATAAACTAGTTCCAACTATTATGTTACTATGGAGAACAAAATATGATATTTATATTTTTAAAAGAATATATATATATATATATATATAAAAAATGTTTGAAATGTTTAATGCAAAAATTTAATCCAAAATTGAAATTCTTAGGACTTTGTTTGCTCTTCACTGCAATTCAGATGATAATTGAAAGAAACTTCTAAAAAGAAAACAAATACATTTCTCCCCGTGCTTCTCTTTGAAATGCATCCAATTTTGAAACTATGTCCCTGCTTGTCATATTCTTCATGTACATTGTATATATATTTTTAAATACACTTTTATGCAAGTAAGATTTGAGTCAACTAGATTTACTTTTCTTTAAAAATGATTTTAGAAACTGTTTCAAAATCCGTTTTCATACTATTGCTAAATGATGCTTTGCAGGGACATGCCAATGGGAATATCTGAGGTGCTATACATGTTTGCTCAGTATAAGCCAGAGGATTTCTTATGCATATGTCAATGGCTTTTTCGCAGGGTTTGGTTAACACTCTTTTTAGGACTTTTATTAGGGTTCTCTATCGCACTTTACATGATGAACACAATTCCTGCCTTGATTTCACCAACTTGGATCATTAACTTCTAGCTATAGTCATAATATGCATCATGAGGTGTTTTTAAAAGTGTTTCATTTCTGGTTTAAAGGCTTATTATAGATTATACTGGCTAATGCAATAAAGTATCATAAGTACTGGTACCTGTTATATTTGTAAGACATGTGAACATGTTGATTTACACAGTTCATACACAGTCTATATAATTAGGTGTCCTGATGGAAAGTAATGACTCCTCAGAAATCCGATTGTCTGATCCACAAGACTAAACACGTTATAAAGTTATTGGGGAATAATGCTCACTGATTAAAGACCTCTCCATAGACCATTTGCTCTTAAGAGATTAATAACCCCAGAAAATTATATTGGTCTTGGTATAGAAAACATGCTTATTGGCAATTCGGGTTGGTATTTTGGTATTTCTTCTGTGATCTTGTAAAAGACAGTGTGACATTTCTATGAATCTCTGCAGCAAATTAACTAAGGCTTGAAGCTGGACAAGTTTTATCCAGCCTACTGATCACAACAGATTTTGACATTGCTTACAATCTGATGATGGAATATCTATAAGGCTGTCATACTGCAGAAGCAGACTTGTAGAACAGGAAAGGTGAAATGGACAAGTAATGAATCAGGTCAGTTTTATCTAATTATGATGAATCTGTCAGGGGGTTAGTCTATTAAAAATAGATTAATCATCTCACAAGTAATTACAGCTAATGCCTTCATTGACATAAACATTTGGCGACTTTAGAGGAAATATTGAACTCTGTGGGACACCTTTCTGAGATTCACTAAAGCAAAATGACACTCTGACCATGGAAGAAAGTGTGGAATAAAAAGAGGTGTGCTGTACCATTTGGGTCATTCCAGCTCAAACAGACCAAGGCAGGTTTCTTTCAAACAATACATCAATGACACAATTAATTATCTTTAGTTTCTTGTCTAGGATCTTCCACATGGACTTCAGACACATTCTCACCATGTGTTGCATGAGTTGCAGACAACATCTACCCTGGAACCCTTTAACACATGTGGCTTATGCATCAACCACAAAGGGAGGAAAAACCCAGTTTGGTGTCATTGAGCTATATTGAACCTTTAAAAGAAAATGCAGTCTATTTTAATGATCTAAACAGTGGTGGATTATAAAACCACCCCGCTGATTCAACTTTTTGTATGTAGTCATGTTAATGAGGGAGAAAACAACTTGGATTTGAAAACTGCCTTTAAGGTTAAGATCTGGCTTCTCCCTGCACTTTGAGGTTTTAGCTGTGCTCAGGGCACTTCCTTGTGGCCTCTGTGCTACAATGAAGCTAGAAACATCTGCTATTAGTATGTGTTACGTGGGTCTTGTTGCTCTAACAGATTATATGGAAGAAAGTGTTTTCGTGCCAGGGAACACTTCGTGTATGGTATCAGTGCTACAGCTAAAGGCTTTAGAAAGCACCATCTGTTTGAGACAGATTGAAACTAATCAAGGGCAATGGCTGAAGCAATTGGGGAAAAGGCTCGGTCAAATACTGTGTCAAGATTTGAAGACGATTACAGGGCTCAAGGTGAGGCAAGATGTCACAGGAAGCTGAATCAGAGGCCTGGATGCCTGTCACTTGTAGATCCAGGATTACCGTGTTTCTTCCAATGTAAGACACACTTTTTAAACAATTTTATTCTTCTAAAAAACAGCCTATTTCTTTCTTCATCAAATTGAGGGGGGGGGGGTATCATTTCCAGAAAGGCTTAAATTTGAAGGGACACGGTATATTTGAATTATGATGAAGGTATCACAATTGCCTAGGTCATATGTGAAATGAGTTTGGTGCTCTAAGCTTTATGTTACTTTGTTTTAAGTAACATAACACAAATCCTTATGTTAAAAACCTTTTTTATTTTTTTTTTTTGTGGTGGGGGTTTGAATACAAATCTTTTTAAAAGTAAGAGCCCTGTGGCAGAGTGAGAGCTCTGACCATGTATATTTACTGGTGTTTGGTGGTGGTTGGCAGGGATGGGGTTAACTCCTCCCTGCCAAAAAAAATGTGAGAATGAGGTAATTAGATCATTGCTAATGATTTATTGATTAGGCTCCAGCCACATACCATAAAATGAGAGCCTGGGGCTCTATTGGAAGAGAGGAGTTTGGCGAGTGAACCTGTGTTGTTTTTGTATCTCTGCATTGTCTTTAAAAGTTCAACGAAGGCTCTGCCCAGCCAGAACAGTTTTTGTATTTTTGCTTAAACCTTTATTTTGCTCTTGTGCCTTTTTGTTTGTACTTGAGTGTCATGTTTGTTTATTAAAGTGAACTTCAGTGCTTGTACTGCAGTTTCCTGGCTTCTCAGCCTCTGTCTCGTGTCATCCTGTCACAAGCCCTTATCATGATTTCTGTTTGTTTTGCTGGCAATAGACTTTGGATGATCTGGTCTACATTATATCAGGCAAATATAAACACACACACACACACACACACACACACACAAAAAAACATATTTGAGAAATTTCATTATGTGCAACTCGGAATGATGATAAATTGCACAAAAATGCAAAGGATGAGAAACACTAAGAAAACGTAATTTAAAGTTTATGTCTGAAAAGCACATTTGTTTTTCCTTTTGTTCCTTTTTTTCTATTTGGTTCATTGTATATTTTCAAATTCATTTCCTGTGAGTTTAGTGCACACTGTAGATGCAGATATGTCATGTCTACGTTTCATAATGTAGCAGAACCCCATCTCTATATGAGCTGTTCAAAGCAATTATATTTCTGCTGCTGTGTTAAAAAAAATAATGTGTGTTGCAATGATAAATTGCCCTTAAACCTTGAATAGTGGATTTTTAATTAAATGCACATAATTAGAAATGTCTTGACTGTCATTCAAAGTACAATATTTTAAAGTGGAATTCACGTGAATCTTAGTGCATAGTATGCGTGAGGTCATTTTTAAGAACAAAAAAGAGTAAGAAAGCATTGTGAAGGGATTATAAATGTTGAAAATTCCATAAATGGCATTGTCATGCTATTCCATTTGCAATGTTCATTCTCAGCTTGCCTTACCTTCATGTGTTCGCTTAATATTTGAAATCACCTGTGAAGCACAATACTGCAACACATGAAAGCAAAGCACATTGTTTGGTATAATGATTTGATTCTACAGGATCCACATGTACGACTGATATTACAAAATCAGACACTGATCAATATGTACTGGGTAGTGTTGAGTGATGCACAGCCATTACGGATCCTGTCCCCTGTTAGCGAGATTTAAAAGCTCTATAACCATGAATTCAGAAGAGCCCGTCTGAGGTGTGCAAGGTAACCGGTATACATCATGCCTCAGTCCAAATACATAAATTACAGCTGCCAAGTAAGTCAGTGTGTTACTTTATTATAACACACTGTTTTAATGATTTTTTGTTTTTTAATGATGGAATGACTCCATTGAAGTACTAATTTGCGAACTTTTCCTGATTAACACTAGACAGGAACACATACTCAGTTTGAACAATGGCTCAGTTTTATCATATAACAGCTTTTTATTCAGTCAGTGGTTGTTAAATCAATTTCTTCTCACATATGAAACTGCTGGAACCAGCTATACATTGCTATGATTTATGTTCTTTCTTCAAACAAAACACAATCGATACCCTACTGTGAACCATACAATGCTGTGACCTAAATTCAATGGAAAATGACAAGGAAAAAGGTGGCAGGAGAGAAAACGGAGGACAACAACTACAGCTGAATGGGATTGAATTCATTTTTAGCTGTGGGCGAAGAATTATATTTTTTGTGTCCTGTTATTTTTATCAATTAAAAATGCAACAGAACTTAATGTAAAACAAAAGGGTAACGCTTTCCATTAAGTGTCTCTAATTACTGTGTATTTACATAGTTGTAATGATCTAAACAGCGTTTTGTTCCTGATGAAGTTTTTTTTCAAAAATAGTTTCTTTACCCTCCTGTTATTGTACAACTGAAACATGACTGGGAGAGTTCTCAGTAATGTAAGTTTTAGAGACATTGGTTCACAATTGAAACAGACCCCAGAATGTTGACAGGAAATACATGGGTAGATTTAAAAAAAAATAGTTCCCTCATACCACCATGCTCACTCTAAACTGTGGCAAGCACCATATATGGTAATATTGTAGTTTTATACAGGCATCTGGTTCATTGGTTTGTGTAAACCGATTTTAAAAGCTGACATCTATCACAAGCAATCTTTCATGTTAATTGCAAAATGATTTCATGTGCATTAATCTCATTATCACTGTTTCAGCATATAAATGGTATATACCTAAGTAGATAGGTTGCTGTGTGAAATTGCTATGGGTTATGCATCAGGTTAGTGAATAGAAGCCTCTGGTGGAAAATTACAGACTGCAGTAGTGACTCGAGTCCTGTAGAGATGGTTAGTCTTAAATTATGTTCCCATTGGTTGTATAAACTTTCTCTGGAGGACAATCTTAAAGATCAACCAGCTGTTAATTGCTGTTCTGGGATTATCAAGATACAGATTTGCATAGTCTGTTTTGTCTCACGGATTACGCAGTGCAATTCTCAAGTGCTGAAAGCCGGCGCTGAGCAGTTATTGCTGAAGCAGACAGCTGTAGATGACCAAAGTTGATCCTTAAGGGGCAATAGTGTAGAGAGGAAAACAGGAGTGCATTGTGGAGTTCTGCAGTTTTTTGTATCTCTCTGTAAAAAGCATGGCAAACATTGCAACCCTGTGTTGGGCCTTCAGCTATGACTAATGGTTTTGCATCACCCTATAGAATTAACTAATTTTGCTTTATGAAATGAAAGCTGCTGAATAATGTGATGTTAATATGTTCAATTACATATCACTTTTTTTAGTTTTCCATATACTTTACGTAAAACTGACAAATTGAAAATATGTGACAAAATACTGTACTATGGCTTCTGGTAAACTTCTGTGATATCATTTTGTAGTTTCCTTGATTACATGGTGTTAAATAAAAGATCTGTATTCATGTATTATTATATATTACTATGCACCACCTATTTTCCATACAGGTTTCAGTAAACCTGAATCGTTATAGCTCTCTATTATATTTGTTTTATTTAACCTTTGAGCTATAGCTCAACAAACCACGCCAGGGACTTTAAAGTCCAATACAATTGATGAGCTTGCGTGACTATAATGTGCAACATGTTTTGTACAAACATGTTGCATATTGATTTATATGTGCAATAAATACAATTGAAAACAAAGTTATTTTGCACAATCACAATGTGACCTTTTAAGGGTTAAAACAATCAAGTGCAAAAGGGTTTTCTTATTAATAAATGCAAACTATTTTATTTGTTTCTCTTTTTCTCTCTTTCAAATGTGTTAATACAGTTTGTTGCTACAACTGACTCTTTAAACCAGGTAGATAAGTCCACAGGGATTCCACTTGTGTGTTTTTGTAAGATATAAACATGCAGCGGCGTGTTTCGGAAGCATGATGTATATAACAATAGAGATGCAAAGAATTGTACAAAGCAATAAAGAAGAGTAAAGTCAGATACACTTGTCTCCCCATGCAATTTGAACTCCGAGTCCTTGACCGATGCTTCACAACTTTAGACAAGCAACACTCCATTGATTTTAGATCAAAGCACGCTTCTCCAGTCAGAAAATCGCTCTCTTGCGATTTTAAAAAACTATCAGACAGAGATGATGTTGCGCAGACAATGCCGGCGATGACAACGGTAATGGACAGGGCTACGAGAAGCCTTTCTGAACTGCGCTACTGATATGCATAAAAAAAAAAAAAAAAAAAAATAATAAAATCAATATCAGTGTCTAGTTCAAATAAAATGTTCCTGGCACAACTGTTTCATGGCTTTGCCACTTTCCATTGTAACAACAGATTCCAACTTCCCTTTTCACTAACTGTGTAAATACGTTATACTGCCTCCTTCCCGTCTGAATAGAAATGGTGCTATAGTGAGACTACAGGTTATATTGAATTCTATCATTCAGATTCCCACTCATGCCAAAGCGTTTAGGAAAAGTTTAGGGGTTGAGGGGGTCACATCACAAGCAGACCTATTAGTGTATTTAAACACCATCAGTATTCATATTCATGTTTATATAATATGAATTTAGATTTTTTAATTTTTTTTTAAAGTCATAGGTCAAAAAATCGAGTAATATTGGATCATTTCCATCCAGTTATACTTTTTAGTGTTAATGATATTCCAAGTTATTTTGTTAGTATTCATTCTGTTTTTACGGTTTGTTTATATGGTGGTTGAACAAGGGCTAGTACTGTATGTATTCTTTACCGTTTGAAAGAGGTGATTCTTGCCGAATGAGAGTTGACTCTATAGAGGTGTTTGAAATGAGTTAATCGTAAAATAGACTTCTGCCTACTATCTAAATGATCTTCACTTTGATGTTAAGACACAAAAAAGTAAACCATTTTGTTTCAAAGATAAATCAAAGACAACAACAACGCATACAACTTGCATACAAAAAAACTGGAGAAAAAGTGTAAAATAAAACCCATCCATTTTTTACAATGTTTATTATTATTATTATTATTATTATTATTATTATTATTATTATTATTATTGTATTGGTAGCCAGTTTTGCAGGACCCCCTTAAAAAGAGATGCAATTCCCAGCAGGTGCTCATCCTGGTAAATTTATTACAAATGTTGGGTATAACAGATGCATTAGGGGCTAATAATACACAGCGCTCTGCATTAGAAGGGATTTTATTCAAACAGTGGCACATGTCTATACTCCCTTAAGCCTGCATTTCACAGGCGTGCATCCCTCAAGCAGTGAAATGCAAATGCAGTTGGTGGTCGTGCAATGTAAAGTCACCTTCAGGGTCTGCTTTTTGTGAACCCATTGAACCCTGCTTGGTATATTATAGGGCTTCCTTGTTATTTTGCCATTTGCCTGTCACACTTAAAGACATGTGAAATATTAAAAACAGTGAATTAGTCACGGGCCCTTATGCAATGTATCTGGGAACATGGCTGGATTTGTAAATTGACAAATAAAATGAAATAATAAAGGAGCAATGCATTATTATTATTATTATTATTATTATTATTATTATTATTATTATTATTATTATTATTAGTATACCGATTAGAAACACAAGCAATATCCTTTATACATTTTTAGGATTTACAGTAGGAGATTTTAGTAGGAGATAAATGAGTGTATTGACTTTGTGAAATAATTCCCAGTTTCATGTGCCATTAGTCACATTAACTGTGTTTGTACAACACTCAAGGTAGCCAGATGGTGCACACACTGCTAAGTGTGTAATGATTGACAGGTAGTTACACAACAACCCTGGATAAAAATGGCTTCATTGAATTAGAAGCAACGTATGCACCATGCTTCAGATCAAACATCACAGCTCTATTGTGTTTCTAGCACCGCCTACTTTAACTAGAACAACACCTGCCCTTTCTAATACCACTTAGAAAAAAAGAAACATGAACTTTTACATCCAAAGCGTTGCATGAATTAAATAACCATCACCTAGCAACCCTGGGTTACACTTGGCTAGCCTTCAGCTCCTGTTTACTCGTGCTGGCCCTGTGTAAATATTCCCTCAGTAACCAGGCACATCCAGGGCCATACCAATGGGGTTGAGAGCAGTGCGGCCGCACAGAGCACTGACCTGAGGGGGGCGCCGATTAGCTGATGAATAATAAGTAAAGCAAATGTGTGCAATAACAATTCAAAACAAAAATAACATGACGAAAAAAATGAAAGCGCTTTATTATTCATCAGCCAATAGGTGCCCCCCTCAAGTTAGCATCCAACCTGAGGGGGGTGTCGATTGGCTAATTAATAATAAGACCAAATAAAACAATATTCTTTGCTGATATTAACTTTTCTCTATTCAATCTGAAAAACTGACCACTGTGCGCAGCCACGTTTTTCGCTCATGCGATTTTCCAGAAGCTGCGGAGCAAACAAGATCTTCAGTTCATCTGTTGACATCTGTTGATTCATTGACATTTCTAAAATAAACAAAGTAAAAATGAATACAACAGCTGACCTTGTTTTGTTTTCCTTCCAAAACTGACAAACTAAAGACTACCATACGATGGGCGATTTTTGTCGCCGGCGATATGTCGGGCCTACAAAATCTCCCCGTCTATGATAAGAAATCATCTCTTGTCTGCGAGAAACGACAGGTCATCAGAGAATAGAGCTCCTGTCTATTTTGTCTGATTTTAATGTTTTTTTTTTTCTTTATTTTTAAAATTGTATGCATTGTTTCTTATTTCTGTGATCTGTGATGTCTGTATGGTCTTTATATGTTCTATTGTAAGGATACTATATTGTATTTAAAAAAGGCACAAGTGTAAGGCTAATATTGTCAGTTTATTTATGCTTTCGTTTTTATTTGCACCCTGCAGTTTCATGGTCTTTTTTAATGGCTTAGGATGCAGTAATCATATTTATTCGATTGGGCGTATGCTATTAGTGTGTATGCTATATTGTGGACATTTTGAGGACTTATTTGAAAGAACTGAAAGAGTTCCTTTGCTATGGGAACATTCCAGAGAAAATCTACCCAGGCAGCATTTTCCAGTTCAGCGTCTTCTACTATTAATTATTAAACTGGTTATTGGTAACCTAAAGCTTAGTTCCAATTTTCACACAATATAATTCTTTACATGCAAATAAAAATGTTCCCATCCAAGTGTGATTTTTCAAGCATAGTATAGTTTCAGAAAGCTGAAATTGAATGCTTGCCTAATCTAGCCATTACATTAACCCTGAATTATGACCATGTGTCACAGAGACTGCCGAAGTGGGCGGCGTCAGAACCAGGAAGGAATGAAATACACAGACAGGACGGATGAAATGAAATTATGGTGGCGCTTGCTTGCGCCGGTTTATTGTAAAATAAAACAGTTGAACGAACAGAAACAACAGGACACGACACTCTATGCCAAAATAAAAAAAGACAAACAAAAACGGACTAACACTTTACAAAACGATGCACGGACAGGCACACTGACAAACACGGTGAGTTTTGAACACACAAGTATCGTGCTGGTCCCACCAGCACGCAATAGCAATTGTAAACGATTTCTCCTCCTCTCCCGTTCTCCACTCATCGAACACCCAACCCCGAGTGGGTGAAAACATGTTGCTTTTATGCAGCTGTACCAAGACTCGACTGCTAATCAATCATTCAGTTGGAGTCTCGGTACAATTGCACGTGAATTAATAAAGTGCAATTCCCTGTGCTCACATATTATTACTTTTCACTTGTACGTGAAGTGCTGTGCAATCCTCGTGCCTAAATACAAATATACATTTTAAACATTTGTGTTACACAGACCCGTTTATACCAATGACTATACACCAACATTAACACGCAACATATAACAGATAATATTCACAGGGGCGGGCACTTTGTCACACCATGTCATCAATTACTTCACTGAAGGCAAGAAAAGTACATCTGAAGGCTCTAGGCTTCATTTCTATTGTTGCATTCCATTGACATTTACAAAGATTTTGAACCCTCTCTTCATTTATTTATTTATTTAATTCGCTGCTTGCAAGTTCCGGGGGTGGCAGGGAGGGGAGCTGGATTTATATCTCGCACAGGGCACCATGAATGATCAGTACGGCTCCGGGCACTTCTAGCTGATTATTCCCTATGAAACTGCATTTAAACATCGATAACACTTGGTTGGCTTTAAGACATTTCTAACTTAACTGAAACTCGTTCCAAATGACGAATTGGCTACTGAGTTCATGTTGTTTTATTTGATGAAGCCACAGTTTTCAGCTGTATTGTATAATGAGTTAATTAGAAAGTCTAAGGATCACATGATAGAAACGTACAGGCTTCTGCTACAAAGTATGAAAGCACAAGCTCAGACTCAATAAGACACACTGGGAACTTTACGCAGTTTTGATTTCCCTAGCTTGCTTTTATTTTAACACATCTCATTTGTCAAAGGGGAAGTCAATAAAGGGTTAGAGAACAGTCCTTGGGGCATATCATGTGTGTTTCTTTTCACGGTATGAACTAATTGATATAACTTTTAAAAGACACCTAGGAGTAGTTTAGATTTGTCCTGTCTCTCCTTTTATTTATTAGTGTATGTTTTTAATAAGTCTAACATTACTGCATGTTTCTAACTGGGCCATAGAGGCATTTACAGTACGGGTATTTTTTTTCCCCGAGTCAGTTAATTGCTGCTCTTTTCTAAGACAACCACATAGGTGCTGCCTAGCACATTGACTGTATGGCAATATTTAAGTGCATCTCTGGATAACAAAGTAAACCATATGAAATGCAAGTGTTCCCAAAGTGGTAAACAATTGAAGCTGTTAGGCTATGCAAAGGCTATATCTGGCAGCATTTACGTTCTCATATCAATGGCGGTTTTGCATATTGAGAACAATTATATTTGCTAGTATGTGCAATGGTTTTTTTCTGAACCATAAATCTAAAAATATGTAATAGATTTAGCAATGCATACTCATCACCTTCATTATGTAATATCTATTTATGTTTAAAGTACTGGGGGTTAATGCAGGAGTAATCATGAGTGTGTGGTTCTAAATCAGCTTTTGTCAATCTTTCCTGCCGGGGTCAACAGAGAACTCATTACTTCCAGGGCTTCATCATTTTATTATCGTAGCGAAGATACATCCAGTACTGATAAATTAACTATGCAAGTTGTTTTACCTTTAATGGAACTACCACAGGGTAAGCAGAAAGGAACTCACTGGCTTGGTTTACATGCACTTGAAAATCGACTCTACAGTCATGACTGTGTGACGTTGTCACGCGAATACATCGTGAAACAGCAAAAGGACGTCCTTTTGGCTGCTTGACTTTAAGGGCAGGGTCAATCACTTTCTCACGATAAAAATACCTGTAAAAACCCATGTAAACCGGAGCAGGAATCATGCTCGTGGCTCATGAGGTTTCAGCAGTCAAGATCCAATTTTTCTGACTTAATATCATGTAATCTCCAGCAGAAAGGCTGTATAAAACATAGACACCCCCCCCCCCCCCCCCCCAACACACACACATGCACACTTTACATTTATGGGCTACTTCAACACAAGAACCGCCACGGTTATAATCATACCATGATGCTCCCTCCGTCGCTCGCTTTAAATCAGCTCTCAAGACCCACCTGTTCTCTTTTGCTTTCCATGCTCTTTAAACCTGATATCTGCTATTAGCTGCTGTGTTGCTGCTACTATCTCACATATTATGTTACTATCCACGCACTTTCCACTGTATTTAATGAATTACGCATTGTTTTTTTGTTTTGTTACTGTAGCATGTATTATGCATTTCTCTGTATTTAAAGTATTATGGATTTTCTTGTTGTTACTGCATCTTGTAAAGAGCTTTGTGATGGTGCTCCACTATGAATGGTGCTGTTTAAAATAACGATTGATTGATTGACTGATAAAACCCCCGGTACATTTTAAACACCATCAATATTAAAATAAAAGACAAACTATCGGATACAACTGAAAAGTTTTATTCAAGCACAACATATCAAACATCTGCACAGCTGAACCGCTGTATTTAAATGAACAATTAAACATATTTTCTAACTTAACACATAGTCTAACTTACTGTAAAGCACTACTTCAAAAAATGAAAAACTATAATAAAATAAACATTTCAAAAGAAACTAGTGTGTAAGCCGGTATATGTACATACAGAATTGTAAAAAACAAAAGTAGTTTTTAATCTAAAACGAAAGTAACATGATTTATCTAGCGTATGTGTCATTCAACGCATAGAATCCATGAGCTGCTACAGCCTGAAGGTTTGCAATTTCTGATCGAAATGTTTCTGCTGAAGCGCTGTGGCTAGCTTCGAGATAAAATCTCTTCTACCTTGTACAGGTCCAGTAGAGATAACAACAGACTTGTATATATATATAAAAAAACTGAATATTGTAGGTTTTATTCAAAATAAAAACATGTATTGTAAAAGGTGGTTCTAGTGTTAATAAAATTTAACTTTTAGATGTTCTGCAAACACACACACACACACACACACACAAATATAAATTCTAAGTAGTAAAACTTGTAGAAATTATATTTTATATAATTTTGTGTGTGTGTGTGTGTGTGTGTGTGTGTGTGTGTGTGTGTGTGTGTGTGTGTGTGTTGGAAAGGAAACCAGAAAAACAAATAGTTAATGAGCGACGTTCAGAATGTGTGTGACAACATGTGAATTCATTTCTATTGTTAAATGTGTTTATCTTTATAGCAACGCATGAAGCTCACTGACAATATTAAGAGTCATTCATTGATAGCAACGCATTTCCTGAAAAGTACCGCAAACACATCGTGAAGAAAACTGTCATGACTTGTGCATGTAAACGCTGCCTGTGTTTTTATTTCCCTGTGTAGCGTGTAAACGCTGCCTGTGTTTTTATTTCCCTGTGTAGCGTGTAAACGCTGCCTGTGTTTTTATTTCCCTGTGTAGAGTGTAAACACTGCCTGTGTTTTTATTTCCCTGTGTAGAGTGTAAACACTGCCTGTGTTTTTATTTCCCTGTGTAGCGTGTAAACGCTGCCTTTGTTTTTATTTCCCTGTGTAGCGTGTAAACGCTGCCTTTGTTTTTATTCCCCTGTGTAGCGTGTAAACGCTGCCTGTGTTTTTATTTCCCTGTGTAGCGTGTAAACGCTGCCTGTGTTTTTATTTCCCTGTGTAGCGTGTAAACGCTGCCTCTGTTTTTATTTCCCTGTGTAGTGTGTAAACGCTGCCTTTGTTTTTATTTCCCTGTGTAGTGTGTAAATGCTGCCTTTGTTTTTATTTCCCTGTGTAGTGTGTGTCACACACAAAATGCTACTATACTGAAGACTGATGGTAACCATTTATGCCTGTCACTTAAAAAAGGAGACACCTAAAATGGTCACTTAATCTCCAACATGCTTCTCTCCTCAAAGAGCTTTCTTGTAAATCTTTAAATACAAAATTGGAGCAAAGAATAATGTTTTCAAAATCAGTCAAAACCATCTGTAATGTCTTTGTTGGTCTAACAAAATATTTACTGTGAGGTGATTTCTTTAAGAAAAATGTCACAGATTATTATGGAGATTACCTGGCTATTTGCCACAGCTCGAATGTGACTTGCACATCTGTCATTTTTTTATCCAAGCAAGGAGGAAAGAACAAGTCTGTTTTACCTTTCAGACTTTAGTGTAATGTTTTGTAGTGTTCCATAGGATTCCATAGAGTTCAGGAGTGCTCCATATGGCTTTGTAGTGTTCGTAAAACAACATGGAGCTAGTGGTATATTGTTCAAACCAATTCATATATATATATATATATATATATATATATATATATATATATATATGCATGTATGTTTATACTGTAAAATATCTCTAATTAGTTGTATACGGTCAAATGAAACTGTAGTAACTTTGACATCAGGTGGGTTGTTACCCAACGTGAACACTTGTACCCTATCGTTACCGCTAAGTTCAGTAATATAATATCTATATATATATATATATATATATATATATATATATATATATATATATAATATATATAATATGAAGGCAATATTTGCATCCTGAGCCATTTGTAAAAATAAAGGCATAATACCACAATAGTGACGTCAAAAAATGACAAGTTCCCTAAAAGAAAACATACTTGAACTTTGACCCATTCGACACCTCGAGACCATCACCTTCACTTCAAACACAAAATGAAATGTGTATTTTTAATCATTCGACAACACCCGCAGGACAGAAATGTTCATTAATGTTCATCAAAAAATAAATGACGTAAAGCTGCTACATTCGTATCTCAAGAACCTGGAGAGGAACGGGAAATTAAAACAAAGCACTAATGGATAACGAAGCCCATCTATTATTCTCTCTCTCTCTCTCTCTCTCTCTCTCTCTCTCTCTCTCTAAGATGTTAGCATCTCTCTCTCTCATATATATATATATATATATATATATCTATATATATATATCTATAGATATGAATACTTGAAAAAGCAATTAACAAAACTCACCATTTTAATAATTAGAAACAACTTTTTCACCTTCTTCAGATAACATGGTAGAAGTAGTTAGGTAGACTGCACATATATCCATACAATAAATGCTAATGGGAAAAAAAGTTTTGTGTTTGGAAATATAGAAAAAAAGAAAACAATAAAGATGACAGAGTAATAGGCTGCTCTACCACAGCACACAAGTACCCTACCAGGTTAATTCACTGTGAAACATTGGGTGCAGTCCTGAAAAACAAAGTAAGAAAAACTCCTGGGCAACGTGATAATGCATTCTGATTTCTCATAAACACCCAGAGCTGAAGTCTGGATTAAAAGAAATCAAGCAGCTTGACTTAGTTTTCAGCGCAGTGGAAATAATAAGACAATCAAACCTGCTCCATTACTAGTGCAACATTCCACTTTCCCTTCCACTCTCAAGAGTCTTGGCTAGGATTAAAAAAGGGTTGCTATAGTTATACAAGAATAAAAAAAACAACATACATAATGACCTAGGACTTTAAGTGACAGGGATTGCTGCCCTAGCATTGCTATATGCACTAACACTGCCTGGCAACTTTATTAAGACACGTCCCTGATATCAGATTGGGCCACCATTTACCTTGATCACAGCCGTGACAAGACATGTCAGTCCATTCAGTCATTAATATTTCATGCAATGTGTGCAGAGAGAATCTGATGATGAATGTCCATCCCAAACATGCTTAATGTGATTTGAGATCCGGGGCTGGTGGTCATCAAGGAAGATGTCTGAAGTCATGCTCCTCAAACTATTCGCACCCAGTTCCGGCAGTGTGGATAGGGGCATTACTGCATTGCTGGGCAGTCTTGATCTGCAGCCATGCATAAGTAAACTACAGCAGCCTAATTTGCATCTCAAATGCATGGTAATGTCAAATACAATCAGGTAAGCAGGTGCAAGTAAAGTGAGCAGGCAGTGTATTTTCTCAATCACATAACTTTGAAAGAGGTTTGCAAACAAAGGTGCTCCTATTAACCAAGCACTTAAACAGATGCAAGGGAGGCATTGCTACAGTATACAACCCGTCAGGTTTAACCAAGGTTAATCAATGTAGTGCGACCACAGCACATTGACAGGCGCCCATATTCCCAAGAGATAAGAAGAGCAACTAGCCAAGAGTAATTGTTTAGTTTTTTTCTATTGGATGCTATAAAGAGGTTTTTGTTTGTTTTTTTCCAATATGTTGTAGCAGATGATTTGCTACAGACTAATCACGCACCACAGAAATGCCTTGCTGAAGAGTCAAAATGTCTGCCAGATTAGTAATTGTTTTAAACAGAGTAGTGTCATCAGCAAACACGATTAGTCTGGTGTCTGCAGAGGAGCTGAGAGACAGCAGATCATTAATATATAAAAAGAAACAGTAATGGATTTTAATTAATGCCTTCATGCAGCAGCAGAAACCACTTTCGAAACAAGAGTTAGTCAACAGTTCTTTTTTTGTCTCAAAACTGACAACAATAACTGTATGGTGGTCTCTCAAAAATAATTATACACACACAGTTGCTAGGGAAACTGCATGTAAAAAATAAATAAATAAAATAATAATAAAAAACCTGCATTGCCCATTCATGGTGTTTGCATTAAATGTAAATGACAGGTTCATTATGCAGCAGGAGTGGGATTTAAATGTGATACATTTGGAACAATATGAAAAACCAATATGAGGAATATCATTATTTGTACATGGTATCACCAAAAGAATTCAGTTAAAATGATTTGAGATGGAATTGCAAACTTTATATTAAGGCCAGTCCATGTATGAGGGCAAAAAACATGATGTTGCCATTGTTCATAATACAGATATTCAAATGATATTTTTAGTACGGGAAAGCAATAAAGGGTTAAAGATTGTGATGTTTCTGAATAACAAAACATGACCACTAAACAAGGCCACATCCTTGTAATATGTAGACGCATGGGGTGATAAACTTAGTTTTAAATGATGCGTTATGGATAGATGCTAATTCCTTTGGCACTTTGTTTCCCCACTTTTTGATGATGAACACTGTTTCAAATGATTACATTTCAGAAGATGAAACTGCAGGCATCATTGCATACAATAAAGAGCAGGCGAGAGCAGAGTGAAACCCATTTATTACACAGTCATGTTGCTTTCCATCATTTTTTCCAGGTTTGGTATTGCGCAACAGAAGTAATAACAGTTATATTAAAAGCTTACAGTTCATGACTTTGGGATGAAGTAATGTTCTGAGAACATCAATATATCATTTCAGTGGAATCATCAAGATAGAAAAGCCACTTTGTAAACAATGTTTATTATGAATTGTTTGTTATTGTGAGGTGACAGACACAAGCAAATGGAATTTAATATACCCCGAAGAGGTGTTGGTTGTCCGCTGAGAGAACGGAAAAGAACACAGGGAATTAATTCCGGTAACACTTTAAAATAGGTGTCTCTAATTACTTTGTATTTCATAGAGTTACTTAGTAAACACATTATTACCATGTTATTATGCATAGTTACAATGTACTTAATGTGTAATTATTTTGCATGATATAATCTTAATTCTAACCCCAGCCATAACCCTAACTAAACCTAACTCTACCCACTCCCCCCAACCCTAACCCTAAGTCTAAACCTAAGCCTAACCCTTTCATAAGAATTAAAGAATGAGAATAGGCCATTTGGCCCACTTATGCACTCTCATTTTGGTGCCAGCATGATTCCTTAGCACTCAGGAGAGGAAAAACAAGCTCACCTAACCAGGTTAGTAGGGGAGATGAAACCTTTGGGAATCTGTGGCTAGATGGACCCCTTCCTCCAGACAGTTAGCTAAAGGTCTTATTGTGGTCAGAGAGAGATAGTGTTGTACAATACTGCTGATGACAGCATCCAGTCTATTCTTGAAGGATCTAAGTCTCTGCTTAAAAAAACAGTCCGGAAGCTTGTTCAAATGGTTCACCACCCTTCTTCAGCTTCTAGCCGTGGCCCCTGGTTCTGTTCTTTATGACCTGTGAAAAATAATTCTCAGCAGTTGCTTTGTTAAACCCCTTGAGAATGTTAAATACCTCTAATAAGTCACTTCTGGCTCTCCTTCTTTCTAGGCTATATAGATTCAGCTCTTTCAGTCTATCTTCATGTGACATGCCTTTTAATCCTGGAATTAATCGTGTTGCTCTCCTATGTACTCTGCCCAAGACCGTTATGTCTTTTTTTATGATATGGAGACCAGAACTGTACACAGTGTTCTAGGTTTGCTCTTATCAGTGCATTCAATTTTAATATGACGTGTCAAGATTTGAATGAAAACTGTCTTTGGTATATAACCTGACATTCTATTTGCCTTTTTATTCAGTTTCATCCACTGTTACCCCCAAGTTCTTTTCATACATAGCTTCCTCTGTTCATTTTGTACTTGCTGCTAATGTTTTTGTGCCCTATGTACAAGACTTTGCATTTACTCAAATGAGTCAGCCCAAGCTTGAATCTTGCCTAAATATCTTTGTATTATTGAAGTTGTTAATTGGTAGGCCACCCATCCCAATTTTGTGTCGTCTACACATTTGCATATCTTGCTAATTATGTCTTGGTCCAGGTCATGTATATAGATTATATGATTAACAACGGTCCCAATACTGATCCCTGTGGTTGCGTTACAGTTTGCAGTTTGAGGCCTGGCCTCTAATTATAACTCTCTGCTTTCTATCTTGTAACCATTTATGAAACCATATATTCCTCCGTTTGGTCCTTATTATAATGTCCATGAGTTTACATATGATTGATGTTAAATTTATAGGTTTGTAGATTTGTTGAATATATATATATATATATATATATATATATATATATATATATATATATATATATATATATATATATATAATAAGACATTGGTTTAAAAATCTGTTCTCTAGTTTCCCTGAGGATTCCTGAACAGATTCCATCAGACCCCGATGATTTCTTTATTTTAAGTGCTGCTGCTGATTTGTTTATTTTAAGTGCTAATTCTAGCTTGTATACTATATATATATATTATATATATATATAAGATTATATATATATATATATATATATATATATTATTTTTTTTTTTTTCTCAAGGTCACATTACTTTATTCAAATTCAATGGACAGGCAGTCATTGCCTATATGAAAGGCTTTTGTGTGTGTGCTTGCTTTACTTAATGTTAGTAAATGCTAAATAAAGAACTAAATAAAGCAAACCCACACCAAAGCTTACCTTTATTAAGCATATAGCATTTTCCAACTTGTTATCTGATGAAATATGTTTTAACAATAATTAAAAAAAAAAAAAAGCTTGAAAGAGAAATGGGGTCACATTACACTATGTAACACAATTTATGTTCCTGGGTAGTAAGTGTTATTTCCTAATTGCCTCAAAGGTATAGAAAATGGCTATTATTCCCCACAAACTTTGCTTTTGTGACCAGGACAGTGATATTTTGAAATTTACCTATTTCCAATGAGAAAACGGTCTTTTCGTTCACATAAAGTCAGAAAAAAACAACATATGAATCCAAATTAACATGTATTTATACTAAAGTAATACAAAAATGACTACAAAAGATTTAGAAGTGAGTAGTTTTTCGGGATTTACGATTATACTGTAAATCACTTTCACAAATCAGCCCCCAAATGTAGTCTCCCATCATGTTCTCGTTATACTGTCCTTTCCGCTTTCTCCTTACTGGTGAGCTTCTTGGGGAATTCATTGCACTCCAGGATCTTCTTTATCTGTGGTCCGATGAAGACACTGGCTTTGACCTTTGCCTCAGACAGCTTAGGGAAGAAGTCTTGAAGGTACTTGAAGGCTGCCGACTCCTTATCTAGAGCTCTGACAAATTGTTTCATAAGGCCCAATTTGATGTGCAGTGGTGGCATCAGCACCTTCCGGGGGTCCACCAGTGGCTCCCACTTGACGTTGTTCCTCCCCACAGAGAACTTGGTCCGCTGTGGCCAGTCCTGCCTGTGGTAGTGTGCCTTGGTGTCCCTGATGTCCCAAAGGCAAAGATAGCAGGGAAACTTGGTAAAACCTCCTTGGAGACCCATCAGGAATGCCACCATTGCAGCCTCTTGATGCCATCTCAGAAAAACGCAGATATGTATCCACTTAGGCAGCTGGAACTAAACTGAACTGGTGGGCTTAAGGCCCCTGTATTTATACTACTATTTATATTACTGGAAAGTTCAAGAAAGTTCTAGAAGCTACTACAAGTTTTCTCAGCACTGAATCTATCTGGAATGTTCTGGAAAATAGGTACATTTCAAAATATCACTGTCCTGGTCACAAAAGCAAAGTTGCTACATTACATTTGGGGGCTGATTCGTGAAAGTGATTTACAGTATAATCGTAAATCCTGAAAAACTACTCACTTCTAAATCTTTTGTAGTCATTTTTGTATTACTTTAGTATAAATACATGTTAATTTGGATTCATATGTTGTTTTTTTCTGACTTTATGTGAACGAAAAGACCGTTTTCTCATTGGAAATAGGTACATTTCAAAATATCACTGTCCTGGTCACAAAAGCAAAGTTTGTGGGGAATAATAGCCATTTTCTATACTTTTGAGGCATAAGCAATTAGGAAATAACACTTACTACCCAGGAACCAAAAAAAATAATAATAATAATTTGTTACACGGTGTTATTAGTTCTTTAATTTTGAAAACATTGCAGGGATTCAGCCTTGTGATATTTACAATACTACAGTGTGTGTGTGTGTGTGTATATATATATATATATATATATATATATATATATATATATATATATATATATATATATAGATATATATATATATTATAAATATATACCATGGCCCACCTCAGAATATTGGTACCATGGCCCAACTCAGAATATTGGAATGATTTTACTCGTGAGCCCTGGTCTTCACAACAGAACCAAGAGTGACACCACAGAGGTCATGGTCTTATGAGTAAAGAAACCCACTATTTTTAACTAGGCCTTGGCATGCAAGATTCATACTGTGTTACCTTGAATTAAGCGGCGGGAACACAGTTTAGTAAAAATATAGTCACTACAAAAACAAGCTGGGATCTAAGCCACTGTGTGTTTGTGTTTCAATAACGGTGAGATTCACAGACAGAATATACAGTATTTTCTCATTGATGTTTCCTGTAAGTTTTCATCTAATCATTATTGATTTGGTCAGCATTTATTTACAAAATAAATCCAAGCTATGCCACTGTCGACCATGGACGGGAGTTCCCAGGGGGCGATGCACAATTGGGCAAGTGCTGCCCGGGCGGGGTAAGGGTTAGGTCGGCTGGAGAGTCCTTAGCTCACCCCACACCAGTGACGCTTGTGGCTGGCCGGGCTCCTGCAGGCCAGCCAGTACGCAATTCAGAATTCTCAAACAAAAATAAATCCCACAGATTTCTTGGCATGCCGGTTGGGTGACACCCTTTGCAATATTTTGCATGTTTATTGCATTTTTAAAAGGAAATTTTTTTCTTGAACCCTGGTATTGTACCATGACAGCAGTTTATATCATAGATGATGCAGAAGTGTGTTATTTGATTAAGAAAACAGTTATCATTATACGCTTCATTTTGTTATATTTTAACACTGAGATGATTGACATTGTCTTATGGAGTATCTAAAAAAGACTTCAACAAAAGAATTAAAATGCTTCAGCCTACACATCCACCTGTTCTCCCTTTTTGTCCGTCGCTCTGAATTTGCAATATCACCCAGACAGTACAAGAGGGACTGTTTAGTATATTACAACCAGACCAGAAATCTAATGCAGGAGTCTTTCCCTGCAGACGTCAAAGGCAGTATGTTAATACCATTGTGAATCAAACTGAAACTGAAGGCAACTCTACAATGCCAATTTCTATTAGGCTGCCTACCCTCTTCAACAGTCTTCTTTTCCTCCTCTTTTTTATTCAGACAAACAGTATGAGAGTGGTCAGATGAATTATTTCAGAACAGAGTGTATTTCATATGGAAGAATATTTCATACTGAAGAATAGTCTTTTTGAACCAAATAGGCTACAGCCCTTTAAAAACCTTTTGCTCGCTGAACCTTGTGTTTACTACAAAGACAGTGTTTGACAGTTTTCAAACAATCAGCACAATGACATGCATTTTAAATTCCGATTAGTATTTTGTATACTGCCAAAATCAATAAATAAATAAATAAACACTGAGTATGCAGAATACGTACGTAGAATATACAATCTATGCAAACTTAATATTCAGCATATGATCAGCCATATTTCAAATATACTGCATTTGCTAGGGGGTATATGCCAGTTGCATGCAGGAATACTTAAAAACCATTTTGCAATCTGCAGCACACTGGTACAATTGAGCTGCATTTGTTTATATGTGATTTCCCCACATTCATGCTGTTTAGCATGCCACCAGGTTGCATGTAAACAGGGAATTATCCACACACTCATATGTAGCATACTGCAGTATGCAAAATATTAATGAACGCGAGACAGGGAACTGCAAACAAATAAATAAATACAGAATGACTGGGAATGGGCAGCTGCCCAACACAAACCCTAAATATCTTGGTATCTCTAAATAATCATCAAGCCATCTCACAAGTGAAGTGGCAGCCATAACTGCCAATCTAATAAAACAGAACTGATGGGCATGTCAGTGTTGTTTCCCCCACTAAGATCCCTTGTTTAGTGACTATCTTCCCTAAATAGATTAAAATTCCCTTTTCAAAGACTTGCAAAGGCAAACCATCTCATACTTTTTGTCCCAGTATTTTCTTTTTCTTTTTGCAACCATGAATACCAAGACCGCTATGACTTTCAAAGCGGCCAAATTGTTCCATCAGTCTCAGTTCTGATCCAGTGGCACCATATGTATACATCTAGTGAAATATATCCTCAGGGTATTAAATGTGATATTTCAGGACCCACAATAGAAAAGAAGCAATGCTGTGACTCATGGAAATAACGCAGTTTGTTTTGTTCAATTAGGACCAGCCTAAGAGGGGGTACAATGTTCTAAAAGGATCTGTACCAATGTGACAAGGTTGGTGTTTTTTTTCGGAAATTCAATTAGTCAAGATACACTTCTCAGTCACAGTCTTGGATCTATTTATGAAGTTCCTTAGGGTGTCTGGGGCATCCAAAATAATAACCATACCACAAGTAGTTTCAAATTAGCAAACGATGGTCTGGAACAGTTGGTCAGTCTGGTGTTATGTGGAGTTCTGCTTCTACTGTGATGCAGCTTTGGTACCTCCAGATATAGCAACAGTTTAATTAATTACAAAAGTTTAATTAAGAAAATTAGAAAAAGTGAGATAAAAAAGCCAGTTTGCAAAAATAGAACAATTACAAAGTCTCATAAAAAAATACGCATTTCAACAATAAAAAGCAATCTTGATTTACAGTAAGATTCCCAGCTTCCCTGTCAGAAGACGGCAGATCATTCCATAATGCAGAAAAGGCCCTTCCTCCTCTATTCACCCTGGAATAACCAGCAGCCCTGCATCCTGTGATATAAAATGAGGAGCATACAGGGTTAATAATTCTTGTAACAAACAGGGTGCTAATTCTATCAGGGCCTTAACCATTTAATGTTTTTCAGTGGGATGCTCCCCCAGGACCAGGTTTTATTTGACTGTATTTAACTCTCTTCCTATACAATTCAATACAAATGTATTTTTTACAGTAGCATCTTGGAATTGGTGCCTTATTTTCAGAACACTGACCTGGGGGACCTTAAAATACTTTCTGAAAGTTTTGTTGAAAAATATTGATGTTTGGGCAAAATGTAAGACATTGTTTTCTCTTATTTGTTTTACACATTTTGTGCTGACTTTGCCTTTCTAGCTTTGAAATTCATGAAAAATTCATATTGCAGAGAATTTTATACAATACTTCAGGAGCTATCACAAGTACTTTTACTGATTTCCCGCTCCAACAAGTACAAAAGAAAATCAGATATTTTTCAAAAGCATACAATTATACAGGACTTACATTACATTACATAAAAGTAGTAGATTTTATGAATTTAGAGCCTTTTGAATTTAGAGCCTTTTGTTTAAAAAAAAAAAAAGGTTTAGAACTGAACATTTATTTTAAAAATCAATAATACTGAGAACAGTTATATGATAAACACTGAATCGCTGTCAGAAAATTCTGATTCCCCAGAATCAGAGGACAGCATTTCTGCCTGACTCATCTAATCACATGTAGAGTGGAAACCTGTATATTGCTGTGTGCATATCAATTTCTGTACATAACCAATAAACATATACACAGCATACTGTATTATCAAAGCAGTATTTTACAAACAGCAAAAGCAGAATAAATAGTGCTAACTACAAAACACTAACTATTATAACCAATCACAGTGAAATTGCAATGCTGTAATAAACATTTATCTCAGGATCATTTTCTCAAAATAAATATTTCTAAATAAAATAATGGTTCTTTATTCCATTATTAGCAGTAGTAGAGGAAAAAAATGTTTAGAACTGCCTAGTAATGCAAATTAATTAATAATTAAACATGAATTAATGGTGCATTATACATGCAGTTATATCAGAATCCAGACTTAACCTGAATTCATCAAAAACATTTGATGGCATATATAATAAAAAGGCAAGGAAAAAAAAAAGTTAAAATCTAACTAGAAGCGACACAAGAGTGACGAAAAAACACTGTAGCGGATCCATCGCCTCTCAACAGTAATGACACAGTTCAACTTTCAGAATATTTGGAATTATAATGTATTTGCATATATATATATATATATATAGCTTACTCCCTCATTCAAGCAGTCCTATATTAGGCACAGTGACAGAAGCACTGGATCTCACAAAGGAGGCTTTATTCCAATCTGTCTGCTTAAATCACAGCATGTGTGAATATGCTTGGAACACTTCTTACATCTTTACACAGTTCAATACATCACACGTTATATAATTTGCAGGAGTATATATAACTCATTTATAATAAACCCCTTTTCCTTTTTCTTCTGGTGTTTTACAAGCAGCAATCATGCTCTTTGTTCAAGCAGAAGATATCAGGATAGTGCAACAAAGATTGTCCCAAAGGTCTCAGTACTATAATATTATAGCAGTAGCTGCTGCTTTAAAGAATTATGATGGCAAGCAATCTATTGGTTATACAAGTTTAGAGTCCACACAACACTGTAGTCAGCCTTGAATAAGTAAGTCCTAATTAGCAATAAGGCTTAGCCAAGTGTAATTAATGGTGTATTTTCTTACACACCAGTTGGTACTTTATTGATAGAGTGAACTTTGCTAACTACATTTCAATTAGGTCTGACCAAATTATCCCCAGAACCCTGAAGTACTTTAAATGTACAGCTTTTGTGAATCGCATTTGATATAGTAAGAGAATATCCAGACCCATTTTGTCTCTTTACTGAGATAACACTAGAGATAATAATATTCGTTAACTGAATGTCAAGTAATTTCATGGTTTCCTTGACGTCTCAAAGGTCAGTCAAAAATATACAAACAAGTCTACAGCAAAGAGATCTTTGAGAATGTTGCTCAGTTTATGGAGATATGTTTTTATTTTTTATTATCAAAGCCTGAGCTATCGTGCCTGTAATGCAATGTATCTAGAGTTATATTTTCAATAGAAGATCGACTGAATATCCAAGTACTTTTTATTAAACAACATTCTCAACTGGGTCCCTCCTGTTACAACAGGACCGAAAATAAATGGAAATGTGATTGGCAACCTCACTATGCCTGCCTGGGGAACTGAATTAATTTATGCTTTGATATCAATGCTGTACACTTAGCATTACAGGCTTATTTACATACTGCAGTGTGTGAAAATGAAATCAAATATTATTAAAGATAACAATATGGGAAGGCTTTAATCTTGATCCACATTACACCTCTTCCTTTTATACTTTCCTTATCCCAAACTATTTCATATCTGTGCACTCCAATGATATGGTATGCATGGCTGCAATTGGTTCCTCATTGATGGTAATGATCTGTAAAAAGGTCGCTAAGAGGTCAAGAAACGGCTTGTTTAAGTTTAGCCATTTAAAATCATGACCTCTTTTTTTTTTAAATCTTCTATAGAACATATTGTTTAGAGAAGTGTAAGAATGTCGAGCTGTTAGCTGTCTGGAAGATGGGGGGGCTGGTGATGGGAGATTAAAGTCAGGACCCACCTTCCAATAAGACAAGCCCATTTATCTTGTTCAACAGAAGACGGACTTAAGAGAAGCAGAGTCAGCAATAGAGGCACACTTACAAAATTGAAAATGTCAAAAAGGTAAAATAACATCCCGCATGACTGAAACGCAAAAGATAATCTTTCCGCTTTATAGAACCCATCATTTTGAGGAGTGAAAAAAGGCCACCAATCTTAATACCCTTAAAGGATATTCAAGTATGACAGCAACTTTTGGCCAATTTTAAAAGTTAATCTCCCCTCCAGTAAGACGTGATTCCTAAAAGTCCCTGTTCTGCAAAACTCACATACAAGCTTGCTTTCTTTTCCTGGGGCACAGTATAACCAAATACTTCTGTTATTATAAAGGCTCTTAAGAGGTCACTGGCTTGTGTGTGGGGGTGTGTTGACAATTCAGATTTTAATTTGCAGTAACTTCCTACCCCCCCCCCCCCCCCCCCCCCCACTCTTGAAGGCATGGATTTAGTTTCCCTTCTTTCTATTGTGTTGTGTCTATGCCTCTACACTGTTAAACAATTTAAGAAAAGTTAGGAAACTAGTTTTATTTGGTTTACTTTTCAATTTTTCTAATAGCGACTCTTCAAAATGTGGTTGCTTATCAATAGGTTTATTAAATGTTTAACTTCACAGAATAATAAAAAAAAAAAACAACAACTTTGTTTTCCTACAGATGGGAGCAGGCACAACTGCTAGTGTTTGTTGACAGGTGAACATAAGTATCACACCAATTCTGCTTGAAGTGTCTGACATATCCCTGAAAAGGCATGTGCTATTTTGTATATTTTTAAATGCAGGGTGAATGGTATCATGTACAGAATGAAAGAACAGGGAAAATTAGTGATCTCCCTTTACAATACGTACCTGTTGGCAACTTTATCTGCAACACAATCTATTGGGCTTTTAATACGATATCATCATTTGTATATCCGAAAAAATTACCAGGTGTCAGTTTTAAACAAGGCTTTGTGTGGTTGAAGAACTCAAACACAATTATACAATGAAAAAAAAAATAACAACTATGAAATGAATGACCTGTCATTCAATTAACAGACTCCACTATGTAGCACAGACGCATTAAACATAAGCTATCCGTATACAATGGCAATCTAGGGGTCAGACAGAAGAAGATAGGACTTTCTCTCTGGGTTAATTGGCTAACACCCGCCTTTATTACAAAATGACACCATCATGAGCCGTGAGAGTGTAAACCAGTTTGAACTTGTATAATGAGAAGAAGAAAAAAAAAAAGAAATCCAGACAGCAATACAATACAATCCAGACAACTTTGTTATGGTGTTCCACTATTGAAGGCGCTATATAAAGAAAAGATTGATTGATTGAATGATTGACAGTGATCATTAAAATATGGAAAAAGTCCATAAATCTTACCTGCTGTTCATTTGTTATATAGGTCCCACGCCTGCAGTTTTTTTTCCCCATATATATATATATATATATATATATATATATATATATATATATATATATATATATATATATATATATAAACAGCCATCCCATAACCTCCCTGTAATCCTTGTATTGCCATTCAAACCCTGAACCCCAGTGGCATACCACTATTCATTTTTACCTATTTGCAGAATGCTACGCCAGGCTACCAATTAAAATAATCTGCTCCCAAACTTGTTGGTGGATATATGAACTTATACAACAATGTAAATGTTTACTGAATGCTTTTTTTTTTAATTTGGCTATTCTCATATGATACTCATAAGGGACCTCACCACCCTATCTTGTTATCAACCAACCGATAATAAATATCTCAGTTAACAGGGTGTTCATTTTATCAAACCAAAAATAGTACTGCTGCCTCTGATCTGGAACAGTTGATCAGGAACACTGGCCACATTCTGATGACTAATGCAACAATGTGATTTCTCAGCCGGGCAATTGTGGAATTGTTTTGGTTCTCTCCAACCCTTCCCATCGCAGCCAGTGAAGATGGCAGACGTTACACTTAATAAGTTCAATCATAGTGTTTGTTTCTCCCTGTTGCAGGGGTAAGGGGTTTGTAGCTGAAAAATGTTTGTAATTTGCATAATTTGATAGTGTTGGACACTGCAGGGCTGGGAGGTGAGAAATCAGTGTGCAGCAGGTGGCCAGGTGTCGACTGAAGAATTGACAATCAATTAACCCTGGTCACTTGTCTTTAAAAAGGGGCTGGAAAACCAGCCCTTTGTTCTGTGCTGTTCTATACACTGTGGTGTTTTGTTACCAATGGAAAAGACTCATGACTGCGTGTTTCACCAGGGTGAGTGAACTGCACCTGAGGAACATTTACGTTCCTAACCAGTGTTCTGTTAAATAAAGTATGACTGTGTGTTTAACTGGGATAATTTCCACTAGGTTAGGGGATTCCTTCAGGGAATTTTAATCCAACCAATGTTTTAATTTAGTTTGTGTAAGGTGCGGGACCTCCTTGTATAGAAGGAGTGGCGCATGGCCCGAGCTTGGCCACCTTTTGTTTCCTTAGTTGTTTTTGTACAGTGTTTAGTTTTGCCTTTTTTTGTAAATATTAATGCCCACTTGTGTATATATCCTCCTGCTCTTGGGATACCACCTAGTGGTGGCCACCAACACTGCAACTTCAGCAACTGCCTGTGTTATTAATTTAAACCTGGACGGCTGAGCGGCGTTTCAACGTCAAACCCTCTGTGTATTTCTTGGATGTTTCTAGGATACAGACACTCTAACAGAACACCCCAGTTACACTCCCTAACGCAAACTGTATTTTTTTTAAAACACTCCCTTGCCTCGCTTTATGTTCAATGTGCTGACCAGAGTTTATTGGCAACACCAATATATAATATTTTGTTTGACAAGAAGGCAAAATGCAGAGAATGATGCATTAATACCTGCTGACATGACCAGTCAAGTGTGGCTGGCTGTCGGGCAAATTTGACGCTAAACCCTCCCATACTTCATTCTGTTAGGCTTTTCAAAACTGAATAGTTTTTGATTGCAACAATGGCGTCAAATTAAATGTAGACACCTTAAGACCACCGACGTTGTCGGATAGCTAAAACAGAGCTCAGTGAAAGATATACAGTAGGCATTCCTGTGTTTGATTTTTTGTGGCATTTTCACTGCAGTAGATGGAGTCAAGGAGGAAACGGCATTAAATAAAGTAGGTTACAAGCTCTATGCTTTTAGTACCTGTACAAATGCACCATGGTTGACAGTAAGAAATAAAGTGGCCAAGTCATTTACCCTCTGGGTGAAAATAATTGTACTGTGCCATCCTGACTTAAGCATACAGTCAAATATAAGTGAAATGTTCAGGACATTGAATCAGTGAATGTTTGGTACCCAGTAAAGTACAATATACTGTTAACATCTCCTAGTCGTGAATTAAATACATTTATTTATTATCGCATTGTGAAATAATAAGGGAGAATGGCCATTATTTGAATTAGTTAGAAGATGTTTAGCATAGATGTCCTAGGAGTGTATACACTTTAGGATATGTGTTATGAGACACATTTTACTTTGTCCTGCGCTGGTGTATATTGTCAGATTAATCTGAATAGACTCTGAATACATATCTGAGTAGACTTATCTGGTACTCTGGACATGTTTACACAGTCCTAACTAAAAAGAAAATTTGAAATAAAGTTAGACAAACGTTTCAACGAAGCCACTACCTTTCCTGTTGTTAGAGTTTAGATGAAGCTCATATACAGTACATCCAAAAATGGGGCAAAATGTTCTGCAAATAATACATTTGCTAAAAAAGAGTTAACTGTTACTAAATTCAAATCAAAATGCAGTGCACATTTCCATTGCCTGTAACACACAGTGTAACAGTTGTAAATGTTTTATGACAAAACGATAGGGACCAGAAGACAAGGATCCGATGAGTGATGCCCACCAGACTTCCCTGTATGTTTAGATGGGAACATACTGGTTCTTACCCATGGAGTGAACAGCACAGTGAAGTACCAACAACAATAAGGCAACACTTCAAAACCTTGACAACTGTGTCAGAAACTACAAAGCAACAATGGCACCTTATTGCGTCAGGGAGCTGATCCTTCATCAAATATGCTGGAGGAGTCTGAGCTCTTTTCCAAACCAACAGTTGCTGTCACACACTGTGCACCTGGCTGCAAGGCAAAGGCAGCAGACGGATCACACTGACACCCAATGAACAGTGACAGTCCAGCAATCTAAAGGCAGTGCGCTCGCCTGCATGCCACTGCTTAGATACTCTGCAAATCCCCTTAGCTTTTATGAGAGCTTATTCCAAGCCCAATGACTTTCTGAATTTCTGTGCAACGGTCCTATTTAGTTGTGGCATAAAACATGAACAAAACAATTAAGTTATATATATATTAGTTATATATTTCAAGTCCTCTGAAACACTCCCAATGCATTTTTTTTAATGTATTATATTTTATTTTTTTATTTTATAACATTAACAAGAGTGAATTAAAGAATGGACAAAACACTTTGTAGTATATGGGCCTATATTTCTAAAATATGGAGCCACATTATTGTGAGATTATGAATGGTTGTTAGGTCATGCCCAGATTGTGAGAATAAAGAAAACACAACATTTTAACAAAGGGGTGTTTTATTGTGGCTTCCACGGGCCGCACAACAAAAGTTCAAGGGTCTAGAACAGTGCTTCCCAACCCTGGTCCTGGGAACTCATGTATCTTCTGGTTTTCATTCCAACTGAGCTCTCAATTACTGAGCTTAACCTTTGAGCTTGCTTTTAGCTCTTAAATAGTTGCAAATTTCAAGTTAGCTATAACATTATATAAATAACTTCTATGCTGCAACTTTTTAGTAGCTGAGAACAATTAAAAAGGTCTAATTAAGCAAATGATCAGTTCAATTAACGGTCTAGTTAAATAATTGAGAGTTCAGTTGTAATGAAAACCAGAAGACACATGGGGTCCCTAGGACCAGGGTTGGGAAGCCCTGGCTTATAAGTATATTTATAAAGCATTGCTACTACAGCTGTAATGCATTGGGCACATTTGAAACAAGCTTTTAAGCATCTAAAAGAACTGTTAGAATTGCTTTACACGAAACTTGCCTAAATAATTCTTCATTCTGCATGCTGTATTGTACCTCACGGACACTGTGCTTCATGTCGACAGAAAAGTGCCTCTTGTGCATTTTTAACCTGCTGAATGTGATCACTGTCCACCTGCAGAGCTTATGACTGCCACAAGATGCTATTTTATTTGACAGGAAGACATTAAAGAACAAGTTAAGGGGTTCTGAAAAACGTCCCCATGTGCTGCTACAACTGTTTAAATAACATAGCTGTAATTTTTATTTTCATTGTTAACATCCTGACAACTTTCTACACTTACAACTTTAAAGTCTGTTTCAAAGCTCCCCTGAGTGGCCCAGTAAAGACACAATGTGGCGTGCTGGGTCAGTTAGTCAGCAAGTGCATCTGATCTTCTTGGCTTTGCTGACCTTTGCTGGGTTTCCACAGGGAGCATAGCATTGGCTCTGACGCTCCTGTGGGTAAGGAAGACAAAGTCGTTAAGGACTGTTTCTCCTCACCACACTGCAACGGACTCCACCGGCCCGGCGCCCTCAAACTAGACACCTGCAGTGCTGGCTTCTGTCCTCCAAGGGGGTGGTAACATATTTGTTAATCTCTATGCTCTCAAACAGATTGTGATACTGGTTTGTTTCCATATCTTACTCCAAGTGTACAGAATTTCTTGACAACGTTAAATCAGAAAATCTACCAAAATTTAAAGTGAAGCGTCTTGTTTTCTTAAGATACTATGTTAGTTGTCTTTGTTAGTTGTCTTAAGTGAGTTTTTTTTTTCCTTTCTTTGTTTGTGTGTACAGTATTGTGTATACCATGTGTGTTGTGTCCCATTGTTTAGTTGGATGTTTCTGGTACATTGTTGATAATGAGTTGTTAGAACTCAAGACCTAGGCAAGTCATGTTTAAATATGTCTTCTAGTCGAAACATTTGCAATTTAATGTATTTCTTTTAATATTTCTTGATTTGGAGATTGAATTCTGATGTATAGTACATAATTGGCGATTCCTTATCATAATAAACTCTTCCATTTTAAAACAGACTCGTTGTCTTGTCTCCCTTTTATTTAAGGGACTAGTGGGTGGTGTATTTCCCAGTAACATGGATTAGTATTCAAACCCTGTTTGTTAAAGGCTACATTCGGTTTCATGGTTTCAAATGTCATCCATGCCCTGAGATAGGATTACTCACTGCCTTGTGTTTGATACCAAAGCACCTATTACACTTTATGCATTCTGCTAAGATATGCAGGGAAACATGGTGCTCAATTATGTACACAAATGTCTATATACATATTTAAATGCATGGTTACCTTTACACTGCATTTAATTATGTCCCATTAATAGCAGTAACATTCCATTAGCAGAATGACTCAGCTGTTAGCAAGCCCAAATTTACAGAGAATATATAAATATATAACAAATATATAACATCCCATGTGGGCTGATTATCACCTTGAACTTTTACTGTACAAATAAACAGAACTAGCACTATATTTAATTGAACAGTGTTTGACAGAAATGTACAGCAATGCTTATATATTTGTTGTATTTTTTCTTATTTAACCCTTTTTTATCCAGGAAACCCATGAATGTGGAACTCACCCTTTTTAAAACGTGCATTACCAGTAATGGCAAAACAGTGGATTTTCAACAGATAATACATAGTGGTTCTGATACAATGACACATATAAACTATTCAAATCCATCATTGTGCAATGCTTGTTTTTTGATATAATTTTTCCAGTGGTTCATATCACATTGCACCTCAAGCCAAGCATATACAAGGAAAATGTTTCTTCAGAAATTATCATCACTGTGCACGCTTCAAAAATGTGGTGCTGCACTTATAATTGCTCTAAACTTTGAAAAGGAAGGGAAGAGCACAGAAACAGAGTTGTGTGGGTCCCAAATCGGAAGGAAAGAGGAGCAGACCATAATCTTTAACATGAACTGCTCTTGAGTTACCACAGTTTCTTTGTATGAATCCAGACACTTCTGAGGAGCTGTAAGACCATGAATAACCTGAAATCACAGTACAGTGCATCAGTGTACATGTCAAAAAACCAATTGAAGCATAGTAGAAGCACAGTCTTGCATAGTCACATGATCGACAGGTCATGCTCACAATTTCTACTGATTGGTGTTCTCCCCTCGGTGTACTTCTTGACAGCAACCTCTCCTTTGATGCCTACATCTCCTCTGTGGTCAAATCATCCTTCTACCATATTCGAAACATTTCCAAAGTCCATCCATACCTTTCCGTCCCGGATGCAGAAATACTTTGTCTCCTCTCGACTCGACTACAGCAACTCTCTATACCGACACCCACCCCTCGTCTTGCCAAGCTGCAATGGCTTCCTGTAGTTCAGGATTATTTTCAAAACTCTCCTGCTCACCTACAATGCCCTTCATCACACAGGTCTGGAGTACCTCCTCAACCTGCTGACCTGCTATGTTCCTGCCCGCAAGCTGAGGTCCTCTAACTCTGGCCTGCTTGTTATCCCCAACCAAAAGTGCACCACACCTGGAGAACGCTCATTTAGCTTCATGGCTCTGACTCTTTGGAACTCTCTCCCAGCTTTGGTGTGTGATGCTCCTATCGTTGCTCGCTTTAAATCAACTATCAAGACCCACCTGTTCTCTCTTGCTTTCCATGCTCTTTAAGCCTGATATCTGTGATTAGGTACGTGTTGCTACTACTATTTCATGTATTATGCACTTTCCACTATATTTAATGTATTATGCTTTTTATTAATTACTGTATAGCATGTATATTAGCATGTATTATGCATTTCTCTGTATTACACAAGGAAACATTTTGTCTTGAAACATGTTTCCTTGTATGTGCAAGGCTTCAGTACAGCAGAACTGCATTGCTATTCTGGAGAAGCAGGCCTTCTGAACTGACAAACTCAAAACTCTAACTACATAGAGATAACACATCATTTCAGTAAATCTTATTTAGTATGTATTACCCTCACTTCATAGATCTTGCATTTTCTGAAATGAAAGATGCGCACATTAAATGGGTGTTTCATTTTTAATGGTATTTTTTAATAGCTTTTAGTTGGGCGAACACCTTTGTACATATTTCAATGCTGAATTCCAATCATGAAGGATTGCAGTCGACATTGAAATGTGTCTAATTTGGAAAGCACTGACGAAGACAGAGTGGGGAATGACTTCTGCAAGGTTGAGTTCTTGTAAAAGGAAAAACAATTCCCAATAAATATTCTTGAGTGCATTTTCTCTTGAACAAAATTGTGAAATAAATGAACTCCCACAACTTTTTCATTTGGCCAGACTTATATTTTGTATTATGTTTTTCTCATACCAATATGTATTCTTATTGGATTTCAATGCTAGTAGCAGTGCTACTGTGTTACTTTTAATAGTCACATTCATATTCTGTGCTCAATGTTCCATAATCTCAACAGTCTGTTATCATAGCTCTGTGAGTGTTAGAAATCAGAGTTTTGGGGCTCCCGAGTGGCACATCCAGTAAAAGCACTCTGCAGGATGCACCCTATAGCCTGGAGATTGCAGGTTCAAATCCAGGCTGTGTTACAGCTGACCATGACTGGGGGTTCCTAGGGAGTGGCACACAATTGGATGAGCACCACCCGGGTAGGGATGGCTTAGGTAGGCAGGGGACTCAAAAAATAATTGGGTATTACAAAATTGGGGAGAAAAGCTGAAGTAAAAAACTGGTGACAAATAAACAAATCACAGTTTTAGGTCCTGATATAACTGATCTTGTAATTTTTTTTAATTTCATCTGAACCTACTGCAATGTTTAGAGATCATCTGAACCTACTGCAATGCTTAGAGATCATCTGAACCTACTGAAATATGTAGAGATCATTTAAACCTACTGAAATATGTAGAAATCATCTGAACCTACTGCAATCTGTAGAGATCATTTGAACCTACTGCAATGTGTAGAAATCATCTGAACCTACTGCAATCTGTAGAGATCATTTGAACCTACTGCAATGTGTAGAAATCATCTGAACCTACTGCAATCTGTAGGGATCATTTGAACCTACTACAATGTGAAGAGATCATCCGATCCTACTGCAATGTGAGGAGATCATCTGATCCTATTGCAATGTATAGAGATCATCTGGTCCTACTGCAATGTGTAGAGATCATCCAATCCTACTGCAATGTGTAGAGATCATCTGATCCTACTGCATGGTATATAAATCATCTCCATTCTTGAAGATGTCAAGGAGGTTTTGGGATGTGTTAATCAATTTACTTCTCTTGTCCGAGTTGTTAGACCATGAATACAGATGATGAATAACATCCTACCGGACACACAAATGAGAGACATCATCACCACAGCACTATTAATTGGGTGCAGCGTCGCTGTGGGTTGCCAGGAAGGCACTTATTTTTTTTGAGAAAAGTATGCAAGGTGTTTAATTTGTTGTGAAGGGATACCACTTTAAAAGTAGAGATTTTGACAAAGCCATTCCCATCAGAGCCCATGTATTAGCTCTGCTAAGTCCAGGGGTGTCCAAGGGACAAAATGCTAGAAAAATCTACTTGTCCTTCTTAAAAATCTATTTGCCCCCTCCCTGTTGCACAAAAACACACACACACACACACACACACACACACACACACACACACACACACACACACACACACACACACACACACATAAGAATATAATTTGTAGGATTCTGGTTTTGTTTAACAGTGAACACAATCAATTAGTGATTAACAGGGTGGATCTAGCCTTGTAGCTTGACGGGTTCACTAAATTCTTCAAGATAAACAAAAGGTTCCCCATGTGACCCCACCTCACCTCAACAAATGTATAACATACTTTAAGGAAACATTCCATTCAGTGCAGTTTGGAACACAGTTGCTAGTAAATTTAAGTAACACACTAAGAGTACAACTATAATAAGCAATACTTGGAGTGACTCAAATATAAAAATAGCTTCTGCCTGTTTTTTTTTTTTTCAACTCTTTCTATATAAGCTGAATCCAACTGCTGAGGTGCAGGTGTTTCAGTTTGTTGCATCACAGAAATCATTGCCAACTATGACTGTTGTTTTGTGGAATTCTGATTTTTCTTGATGTTCTTTCAGTTTTGTAACTGCTGAAGCCCAGGTTTTTAAAGCACTTGTGTATAACCTGTCAAGTTGTGTACAGTTTTTCTACCAAAATGAATGCAATATTTACAGTAGGCTCCATCAAATTCTGCAAAGTCAAAATATGTTTTTTTCTTTTGTTTATTTCTATCATATACTTTTGTTCTGTGTACAACAGTGTACAGCACTTTACAGCTATGTTTCCCTATCTAACCTCTTGTCCCATGATGGCCATCTGGAACACTGCTGCAGCAGGAATCCTGGATTTCATATCCTGATTGCTTTTCTTTTTTTCTTTTTGGGATGGCAGCACTCTTTATACATATAAATACATAAATTAATTAATACATAAACACCTTGCCATGAGATTTACAGTCTGTATTTTATTTTGTGCATATAATAGTATATAATATATATATATAATATCTATTAAAGATAACATAAATATATAATAATAATAAACAGTTTAACAGTATAAAGTCAGAAGTATAAATTTATCAAAGTCTTTAGGTACCTAACAAATCCAGGTAATGTATCCATTATATAACCTATATCGGCTTTGCCAGTGTCCATAATTAAAAAAGAAATTGTATATATGGTAAAGAATACATTGATTACAACATACCTGGAACTGGAGCAGCGCGGCTTGTGCTTTACATTTCCCTGTATCTGGATTAGAGACAGTAGGGCGACACTGAAAAGCACTCAATGAAAGATATTGATCATACTTTAAGTAGAGGCCATTTACTTGTATGCATCAGTAGTTATTATTCACAAAGACAGAAAACAAGATAAAAGAAAACACGTTCAATAATACGCCCTTGCCAGCCTGTTCAATTTAACTGCAATTAAATCTGAAATTTCACAGTCAAATGTCCACAATGCACAATATAATAATTTCAAACACTTCTGTGATGTCACACTTGATCCACTCATTTTCCAGTTCTATCGAAAATGTGTTGATTCAACAAAGGAACCGGTCAACAAAACCACAGTAGACAATTACTCCCTTTTCTATCTAATAGGCAATGAAATTGTTAATGCTGCAATGAAACAGGGTTCATTACAATTTACATATTCAAATGTGTAAGCGCTTTTTCAATTATGTATAATTGCTGCTGCTTTCATGTATCAATGACTGTATAGGCTTATAGCACTGGCCTGGTACGGGCAGCTAAATACAGGTTGGACATTGCAATATTCCCTTTAAAAGGATAATCAATTCAACAAGTATTTAATCGCCATTTAACATGAAGTATTACAGTATTACAACTATGCTGTTGTACAACATTGTTCTTGTTCAGATTAATTATCATAAAAACTAGGGTTTGACACATTGTCACGAGAAGCTTTAGTTCACTCCCCACTGTATAAGCCATATACTTACATAATGTTATAACTAAAGATTATTTCCAATAGTAGCATTTTAAATTAATAAACAACAAAATCCATATGTTTTCCAAAATCAAAAGCTTCACTTCAGAAGTCACATAGATGTCTTTTAACAGTATTTAAGATTTGTAAGCCTGCATCCCCACACTGAAACTCTCTTATCTTTCCCGAAGAACTGTTTGTTTTATCAATCAATCTTTCTCGAAGTTCGATCTGATTGGCACTCAATTTAACTGGTCTCCTGCTCAGTGGGAAACTTTTTCAACATTGGAATGCAGTGGCCCTGAGTTGTGGTGACACTGCATCGCATCGGAGTATTCACAGCCGTGCACATGGTTTATTTTAACTGGCACCAGCTGTAGTAGCTGCAGTCTGAATGCCACAAATCTAAATCAATTACTTGAAGTAAGATAGGAGTAGCAGTAAGGGTTCAGCAGAAGATTGTCGGACAAAACACCTGCACTCAACTTATCCGTTTGTCTTTCTGAAGTGGTTTCGATTTAATACTGCAGAGCACATGACTGTGCGCTTGCTTCTTCACAAATCAGCAGCATAACATTTGCCAGCAGCTCAATGAAGTACTGCAATGAAAGTATTAGCATGCTGTGCTTTAACATAGTTTTAATCAAGCGTGGACTAAAACCTCCATCGCACCTTTTATAACACTGAATAAAGACTTGGTTAGGGGCACGTAAAAATGTGGTATCACAAATCTGATGTAGAGTAACAAGCAGTTATGAATAATTTGGATTATATATCCCGCATTTATTTCATGTATTTGTTATTTAGAATGTCCTGCTATGTTTCCTCACTGCAGCAATTCCCACAAAAGATCAGGAGAACTGAAGATCAGTGGACCTCCTCCGGTCCACAGTCTCTTCTTTACAGTCAGGAGCTCTACCATGGATATCGGCGAGCTACCGGCCCCTAGAGGACAGAGGCCACCCCTGCAGGCGTCCGATTTGAGGTCTCTGACTGTCTGCCTATTTTACCTCCCTCTCGTGGGAACGCCAGAGCCAATGCGACAATAACCAGCCAAGAATGGCAAATTCACACAGGCACCAATTCATTGGTGCAATCCAGCTGTGGGGTATCGTAACAGGGTGTAGGATTAAATCAGCACCTTAGTTCTCAAAGTGTCAGGGGAAGTTATTTTAAAACATGCTATCTGGTCCTATTCTATAAATACATACTGG
The DNA here is from genome assembly GCF_017654505.1 of Polyodon spathula. Classification (NCBI taxonomy): domain Eukaryota; kingdom Metazoa; phylum Chordata; class Actinopteri; order Acipenseriformes; family Polyodontidae; genus Polyodon; species Polyodon spathula. The sequence continues at coordinate 6,218,450 of NC_054564.1, read as the reverse complement.
TTTTCAAGCCCTGCTTTCAAATAGCACTGCACTTCCTTGAGGGTGAAAATATCCCAACCCCTTCAACAGCTTCTTTCCTGTCATTAACCAACAGCGTCTTCCCATAGTGACTGGCATGCTTTGCATCCAATAATAATATGCATTTGACACTGCTGAAATAAAATGACTTCAGAAGTGTGAGTTCAGCAGATTTCCTGAGTGTAAGGCATTTCCTTAACCTAGCACCAAATATTTTTTGTTATAACAGGCTCTTTCAGAGCTTCAGATTTGAGACCTGTGTAGGTAATGAAAGTGAGGGTTGTTATTTTGTGGATCCAGAAACAATTATGCATTATGCTTTGCATTTCTAACTAATCAACACTGGGAAGCTGAGCCAGAAGGAACCTTTCCATATAATGGAAATAAAATCTAAGAGTATCCACTCAGTAAATGAAGAAATTAAATTTTGCAATTATGTTCTTGTACGTGATCTACTGAAAAGCCCCCGAGTAAGTTTTAATGAATACCATTTGACATTTAAGTACCTTGTTCTAATTTAAAGTTAATGCAGAGACTTGATTGAGTGCAATTAAAACATCGACGTTGCTTTCGACAGCGGCTCCACATTACATCCAGCTTGTTTTAATTCTCATTCCTGGAAAATATTGGAATATACAAAATAGGGTTGAGTAAAGTGACCCGACTGAATTATCCTGGTCTTTACCATATTATATTACATAAATAACATTTGATGATTATAAAGATCCAGTGAAACTTTTCTGCTTCAGAAGATAGGGACAAAACTAATCTTTCAAGTCCTAAAATATGATTACTTATCTCATCCATTAACTGGACTAGAGATGGACAATATAAGCTCTTGACTTCCATTTGATTTAAACCGATACTGCTACATTGTAATAATATTTAATTTCTTACTTGTTCAATATTCTGTTATATGTGGGTTTTGCATAATTCTCTTTTGCTGTTTCTGCTTAGGCTATGTATTGTTTTACTTATAAAAAACAGTACATTGTTATTTCTGGAAGGGTACTAAATTATCTTACAGGCAATCACACAAACATTTTTCCCTGACTCTCCCCACTATCGTCCCGTTTCATTTCTCCCATCACCTCCCCTTCCTCCACCTCGCAGCAGGTTTTCCCTTGAGTGGGGTTGCTCATTGGTAGCTCCCTGGCTTCCTACTGAAGGATCAGACTGGCGAGACCGGTGTGCCAACTTATTGCGTAACATTCTTGTATTGTAACTTGTTATCCCTGTTTTTTTTTTTTCCTGACTGAAATTATGTGGTTTTGGAAAATTACTATTTGATGTGCATTTACAGTACAGTACATTACTTAACTCTGAAGCTATGGAGCACTAGGGCAGCTACAATGAAATTTTCACAGCAAGACTGGCACTATGGTTGTTCATTTTTGTGACATACCAATGGTACCCTAGTAGTATACACCAATACTGGTTATCCATTGCATGATCATGGTACTCTACCTGTACCACGGTACAATATTTGATCCATTCTGCTAAGTGTCTTCAGGATATTTGATTGATATCCCCATTATTTAATTTTTTTCTTTTGTACATGTTATGTACTAGTTTCCAAAGCAACTCCAAATTGAGTACAGATAGCCTATCAAGCATCGTCTACGCTGGTATTCCATTTACATAGTCTTGAAACACTCAACTGCTGCAGAAAACAGCTTGGTGATTTAACGGTTGGCGGTTTAGACCAGATCATTAGAGAATGTGTTTTTTTCACCGCTGCCACCCCCGCGCTGATTCGAGAGAGACGAAGACAGACACATGTGTCCTCTGAAATGTGTGCCATCAGCTTCTTTTCACTCTGCAGGCCTGCCATATAGGACCATGCAGCTCTGGTCAAGGTACAGGCAGCCCCGCAAGCGTCTGGCCAGTCTACAGTGGTTGCTGGTGTGCGGTAAGCTGAGGACACCCTGGCTGACCTAAGCCCTCCCCACCCAGACGGAGCTTGGCCAATTGTGCACCGCCCTCTGGGAACTTCTGTCCATGGTCGGCAGTGGAATAGCCTGGACTCAAATCGACGATCTCCAGGCTATAGGGCACACCCTGCACTCCTTTACCGGATGCGTCACTTGGGAGCACCCCCGAATGTGTTTTTTAATGATTTATTTGAGTACTGAATATTTTAGCTATCCATTGTTAAATTTTATGATGCATTCAGTTTTTTTTTTTTTAATTAGCTTTAATTAGCCAGATTAATTGTACCAGTTTAAGAGTATCTTACTCATTGTGTGCTACCCCCTGGGATCTAACAGAAAAAGAGATGGGCTATTCTCCTCGAGTCGTAATTAAATTGTTAAATGGAAATTTGTTCACTGGCTGTAAAGTTTGTCCATAATAAGGGGAATAAGGCTGGTAATGAGAGTAAAGATAGCGATGAAGAGCAGGGAACAATTATACTGACTGAGGAAGAAAACCACCTGAAAGTATTGCATTCAAAAAGAGCTTTATGATCTTAGTGTAGCATCAGATATCAGAAAATACATATAACACATGTTTCTGAAGATACTACCCAGTTTAGACACAAATATATTATGGAAGTTATTTTCTCCTTTATTGGAACTAAAACAGGTTATATTTGCAGAAATTACCTTGCCTATTGCCACTGTTGTATTTGTTTCCATGTGTATTGCCCATGTGCAATTTTGCTCATTTGAAGGTATTTTCTTTCCTACTTTGCATCTATTATTAATGTGATGTTTAAACAAGATCAGTCATTAGTATCTTGTAGAGCGTTATACTATGTGTTATAGACAACTGCAAATATAATCTATAGTAGTTCCATTAAAAATGAAACAACTTCCATAGTAAATATGCAATTTTAGGCACTCGCTTGTTGACAAAAAAACCCTATCTCCTAGACCCTTGTCCTTTAAGAAGCATTACTGTACAGTTGGCTATATTGTAATACCCACTTAGCTAATGTGAGTTCTTAGTGACAGCATCCATGGGTTTTAATCCTTTCTTTCTCCCCTTTTCTATGCTAATTTCTGCCAACTCCAACAAATGCATCCTTTACAACATAACAAGCAGCTGAGATTTGAATGATGGGTGCAGATTATGCACGGGGTGTTTTTCATTCTTTACTATAATACTTGTTACAAGGACTTAAACGGTTTCTTGTTACAGGATGATGCTGTGTCACTAAATGTAATTCTTCCAATTGCTGCTCTGAAAATAAATGGCCCTGCACTTGATATATTTTGATAAATAGCTTTAGCTCTTTAATCCAAGCTGCTGGCAAGATAGTTAACATTCAGTAAACAGCTTCAGAAAACCGTGGCTTGTGCATTAAAGATCCTTGTGGATACAAATACAAAATTAAAAACCATCTTATCTGCAGTGTTATTGTTTTCTTTTAAAGACGTAACTGTGTTTGCTACAGTGTGCAAACACAGTTTGTGTGTTTGCAAAATGTTCGTTATGAAATAATTTAAATGTTTTGTAGTGATACATTTACACCTAGAAATGTGGGTAGGGTTTAAAACGAATACATGTGTTTTTAGCTATTTATTTACAGCGGCTTCCTGTCCCCTTATGTAAAATATCTCTTAGTGTATGCACAATAATTTAACAGTTTGTGATGCATTTATCATGCCTGATTGTGCTTTCTTATACTTATCTAAACAATTGTGCTTTTAAATGGTTTTAAAGTCACCCGGGTGTGTTGACTAAAATACATTATCAACAATCCCCATCTAGGTAACACTTTACATTAAGTGTCTCTAATTACTGTGTTTTACATAGCAGCTACACGGTAAGTAGATGTGTACTTACACAGAATTGCAATGTTATTATGCATAGTTGCAGAAAAGGGTTTGGGCAAGGGATAGGTTTGGGTTTATACAATGCAAAAAATGATACACTCAGTATATTGTAACTATGCATAATAACATTGTAATTGTAAATCTATTTACTATGTAACTACTATGTAAATATCTAAAGAGTAGGTAGCTTTAAATGTCATATTATTGCCTTTTCATACTCCCCTTACTATTGTATTATTATTATTTAATAATATTAATAATAATAATAATAATAATAATAATAATAATAATAATAATAATAATAATAATAATAATAATAATAATAATTACGTATTTATTTATTTGGCTGGCACCTTTATCCAAGGCTACTTACAGGGCATTACAGGGTTACAATGCAAGCTTAATATTTAAATAGTTGAAGTTCACAGAGAGTGCAATAGTCTGACGGAAATACATTATGAACTAGGAAGCAACAAGTTAGGAGTATATCTACAATGCATAGTAGTAGTCAAGGATAGTGCGTTAGGTGAGGGTCTATAACATGGTGCTTAGGTCAGGCAAGTCAAATGCATGATAAGAGGGGTAGATCAAGTGATCGAGATAAACTGGTTGTGCTTGAGGAAGCAGCGGAAGGCAGTGAGAGATGGAGCAATCCTGAAGTTCTCTGGTAGCTGGTTCCACCACAGAAGAGCAAGGGAAGAGAAAGAGCAGCACTGGAGGATGAAGAGTGGAGGGAAGGCATGACCAGTTGGACAGTAGAGGAGGAGCAGAGAGGGTGAGTGGCAGGTGGGGGGGGTGTAGGGATACACAAGGGATTGGAGGTAGAAGGGGGCAGTGTGGTGAAGAGCATGGTTAGGCAAGAGCAAGGGTCTTGAATTGAATATGAGCAGAGATAGGTAGCCAGTGGAGGGTGCAAAGCAGAGGGATAGAGTGTTGGGAGAACACAAGACGAGCAGCAGAGTTTTGAATGAGCTGAAGGGGATGGATAGTTGAAGCAAGTAGACATGCAAGAAGAGTGTTACAGTAGTCCAACAAGAGCTTGGACCAGGAGTTGTGGAATAAGTAGTGAGTAAAGGACGGTTTCGGTAGCTTTTGAAGAAACAGTAAGTGTGTGCCACGGATATGTGTTGAAAGAATGAGGAGTGGTCAAGAATAATACCTAGGTGCCTGTCCTTGGCTGTTTTGACCTTGTCTGGGACTCAACAGTTTTTCGATTCAAAGCATGTGACAATTTGACCTTTCATCTCTGCCAGCCCCTCCTACTCTCTCTATATGTGTGCATTCCCAGCAGTTAGGATTCTTCAGACAAGTTCAAAGCAGCTCATAGCTTTGAGATACCTTTAGAGAAAAATTATAGTAACTCAGTATTGGAGACACAGAACCACTCAGAATGATTTTAAACATCATCAGGGTAAATTTTATCCCATTTCTTGTAAAGAACAATATATATATATATATATATATATATATATATATATATATATATATATATATATATATATATATATATATATATATATTATATATTAATTATAAAAACGATTAAACTATTTCAGTGCATGCTAAGTTGCTATTTTCATCATTTACTCAAAGATTGTGAATCACGTATCTAGCATAATTTTTAAGATTTATTGAATTGAAATAAAAATGTGCTACAGTATAAACTAGCTTTTAATCAGTTAAAACCATTTTAATGTTTTCTAACATTCAAAATTGAATAAGTTCAAAAAACAAGAACAACATTTAATATGAAGATACATCGTCATTTGAATGTGTGTCAGGTAATGTCTGACAACCATTCATCATTAATACGGCACATTAATTAAGATATAATTGATTGAACTGTACTTTTTGGAAAATAGCTGTTCTTTTTCATGGTGGTGGTCCTAATGTACCAGTAAACAATTAAGAACAGCAGTCAAAGAGAGAGGTTTTCAATGTTGTCCTTTCCATTACTCTAATAAACTAGTCTGTTTCAGCAGTAGATAAACAATAAGGTGGCACACGGCTTTCAGAACACTTAGTGTACTAAAAGCTCATAGTGACAGAGATTAATGCAACTCTTACTATATGCACAATTACTGATCATAATAATCAAAATGCAAAACACTGTTAGCAATAGCACTAATCACTTGCTATAACCCACAACCAAACAAAATCTGTAATGGCTAAAAGGGCATGGATCATTTAGTTGAAGTAGTAGTGTTCTCATAGCAGTGATCCAATTACTGTAGAAAGGTTTCAAGCTAAACTTTTCAAGCACGGTTCTTAATATTGAAGGGATCTTTCTGGGTAGCTCCATTAAGAGCAAAAGCTGTCACTGTAAATTCAACAAACATTTTTGTAAAGAATACAATACTATATTTAGTCAAAACTGTATTAAAAGACCCGTACATATGGCTTCATGATGCATGTATTTATCTTGTCTGTGTTTGAGTGCAGGGTGAATCCTTTGGGATTCACAAGGAGGATAACTCATCTGGGGATAACTTAGCCTGACCGAATGTCAGCTTCAGCCGAACCTGGCTGGGGTCAATTCCTGTGTCAATCCCAGTTCCTTTTTTAAAATTCCCAGTTCCAATACCAATTCCCTTTCCCCTTTAATCGATTCCAACACATCATTGATCAAAATTGCAGTTAGCGGTATTCTGTTAAAATGAGCTTCTCACAGTGGCAAGAAATTGCTTAACTTGAAGTCACTGTTAGTCAATTAAACTGGCTTCAAATGAAAGCAGTTGAACTATCACAGCAATTATACTGTCTCTAAAATATTATGTTCATGGTCACCTGAATATTTGTCATGTGCACCAGGCCTTTCAGCAGTAGATGCAATACAGAATAGCTGTTGGAATAAACTGTTTTAAAAAAATTTAAAAAATGCATTAAATCTTTTTTTTTATTATTACTGAATCCATGAATAGACTAATATTTCTCTCTGGTATCGTATATTATTGTGGCAGGAAGAAGCAAATAGGCACCTTAAAAATAGATACATTTAATAAAAGGGAAAATACTATAACAATTCTGAAAATTATTGCCACTTGATCAAATTCACAGTTTGAGAGCAGAATAACTATGGAGGGTATCTGGTGTCTATATTTGGGTTGCGGTTGTCAGAAGATAATAAATCACTAATTTCCTGTTTTTTTTTTCCTTGCAATGTTATTTAAAGCGATCTAAAAACAGTTTCTGTGCATCATAAAACTGAATGCAAATGGGTCATTATGACAGGCAGACACCCTGCATGTAAATAGTGTGTTTCTGTGTAAATACAGCTTGATTACTTTGAATTTCAGTTTGGCAGGTAAAGGGTTAATTCAATCCCTGCCAGACCCATGTGTGGACTCTGGCTGGGGTTTCATTGACTAATTGATGGTCAATCAAGCTCCAGCCACGTGGCACATAAGAGGAGCCAGATCCTTTGTTTAGTAGAGAGTTCAGTACAATACTCTGTGATAGCTGAAGCTTGCGTGTTTGATTTGTGTTAGTTTAAACCTTTTTATTTGTTCCCATTTTTAGTTTTGTTCCTACTTTTGTAAATAAACATGCGCAACAGCTCTTAGACCACAGTCTAGCTAATTGCAACAGTAATATAACCGTATAGTTAATTGTAATGTCATGCCATTTCCATCTGATACAAATACATTTCAGATGGCTGTATCACATCAATATCAGGATTTACTATATATAATTAGGGCCTTGCATTTTACATGACTTGTCTGTTAACCTGTAATTCAGTCCTCCAGCCACAAGATGTCGATATAGCCTCCACAGTAAGCCATGTAATGAGAACCCGTTAAACAATCATCCCATTACGTTACTTTAACCATTTGAATTGGGCATCCCTTTACTACAAAGTATGCATTAGCAGATTAATAAACAGAACACTGTAGATAGCCACTGATATCTATTTAACCCTTTCATCCCTGCAAATACATATAACAGGATTTTAAAATTTAGTTTTTTTCAATATTATTTCAGAGAACTCAGAAGTGTAAATACAGTATTTTAATTTACCAGCGCACTTACGCACATCATTTCATAAAATAATTAATTACATTAGCTTGATATCTGGATCTCACCAGGCACAAATACATATTTCGTCAACAGAAGAGAATATGTTGTTGTTTTTAACGGATTTGCCATATCTGGCACCGATCCCTGAACAGTACAGATATTATAACCATTTATTGCAGTCTGGGCATTTAATAGATTCAGTAGCATATGTAGCTGTGTTTATTTATATTGTAAAAAACAGGTTGTTCATAAGAAGCCCGTAAGCGTTACTTATGTTTGCTGGAAAGACCAGAAAAATCCATTCTCAGTTCTTGTGCTTTATATTTTGCTATTCAATTTAAGCATCGTCAGTTGGTTAAGCCAGTCTTCTTTCATGGATTGATGTGAAAATGTGTCCACATGAAGAAACATTTCTTTCAGCATCCACAGAGTTGGTAACAAATGCCAAATATTTTCCAGTTGTTTTCTTTTGCATATAGTTGATATCCCTCTATTTCTGATTTACAGTTCAAACCCTGGAATACAATCTAACGGAAGGGGCGCTTTATCCCAACTAGAAACGTGTTGTGGGTCTAAAATCCTTACTGCCTTCGGAAACTTATGAGCTGGTTAAATAAAATTAGGTTTTAATCTGCATTGATCAGGGTTATAGTAAATCGTCAATTTTTTTAAAACTCTGTGGATTGTTTTAACAGCACACTGTTTATTCTGCCATCTGTGCTGTGCAACTCTTAATGCCAGTGCTCAGTATGTATTTATTAATTCTGCAAATGTATTATAAGTTTGATGAATTCTACCGCTATGACTTTCAAAATAAGTTATACCCTCAGTATGCAGCACACCAGATGGATATTGCTGCATACAACCTCTCAAAAAATGCATTTTTAATTTGTTGGTGCATTTATTTGTTCTAAAACAGCAAGTCTCGAGTTAAGCTTCTAGAATGGCAATAACTGTCCCTTGTAATTACGGGGTGTTTTCTAATTAGCCAGAATTTAATGAGTTGATTACTTGGTTATTCTTTTGATCAGTTTAGCTGGAATGGCTACACAAACATCTAGTTTAGAACTGAATTGCAGGTTAGTCATGTCGTTCTAATTCTCCCGTGAATTTCACAGGGCCCTATATATATATATATATATATATATATATATATATATATATATATATATATATATATATATATATATATCAATAGGTATATCCCTCTATGATAAAAACTGAAATCCACTCCACAAGAGTTCAGAGTGGCTAAATACAGGTGGCTCTGACACATGGGCTCTGACCAGCAACAGTGGGTGAAAATCAGCTTGCATCCTACACAGCACCCTATATTATATTTTCTATAATAGTGTTAGGAATAATTATAGAACTAGAATGCTGTCTTCTGATTGGTTGTTGTAGAGGGCATTGACGGCCAGGAAATGCCCTCAGAATATCCACACAACCGTCACCAATAAAGTACAGTAAGGTATCAATCCGCCAAAAAAAGAACATCTAGGATAACTGTCAGCTGTCAGAACCACAACAAACCCATGAAATAATGGCTGTAACAGGTCACAAAAATCCTCTTCAAAAAAGCTAGTCTCCATCTCTATCCAACAAACGAAAATGGTCTTCACATCTTTCCAATGTCTTAACACGTACAATTATGGACATCCACCAGCCGTCAATAGTTGAAAATCAGCAGCAAACCTTCCGACAAACTGCAAACCTGCAAAAGCACATTCTAAAAGAAATCATGAACAAACCCGCTGTGTTTCAAAACTGCAGTTTCACAGGAAACCTGCAATTCAAATAAATAAACTTAAAAACAAAACTATGAATTTTACAAAACAAATAAATCAGATATGTAAATTACTAGTTTAATTCCTTTCTTTTAAGAATAAATTCATTTGTTTAATAAAACTGTTAGTTATAGAATCAACTTGTTATATTTACCTATTTAAAACTGTAACGTTCCCTTTTCGAAAAAGCAGACGAAACACAACGGTTTTAAATGTTTTCCCTTAAATAAATTAAAAACTAAACTGTATTTAGATTTTTTAATGCTTGATTTGTTTGTTAAGAAAAAATAGACATTGTTCACAGGCAGAATTATACCGTAGAGGAACCACTGCAGCCACACGAGATGAGCATTGTAGGACATATAGAAAAAAAAAATAATAAAAGGTTATAAATCTTACATGTTATTGCTGTTAAAACCATAAAGACGGTTTATAATAGCAATAATTTCCTCCAGGCAGGGCATTAATGACCAGGAAATGCCCTGTCTGTAGGTCATTATTGCTTAATTAAATCAATCAATCAATCAATTTTATATAGCGCCTTTCATAGCAGACCACCATCACACAGCACTTAAATTAAACAGTAAAGCATTTCAATCTGCCCCCTTCAGATGGCTATATCATATATATATATATATATATATATATATATATATATATATATATATATATATATATATATATATATATTATATATTAGGTCCCAATACTTGTGAACACTAACTGTATAGTTGCTTGGTTTCAGAATAATTATAAAACAAATGACAGGGGTTGGAACAATAACTTATACTAAGACCCATTCTAATTTCCTTTCATTTAATAATTCAGGACCAAGCCTATAGATGGAATACAATAGAAAAGCACATGCATGTATCTTATTCCTGTTTTTATATGCAGTTCACCAAAGCCATTACTGAAAGCAACATGAGCACTGAAGCAGAAAGAGTCTCAGAATTGCAAATATGCAGATTTATTCAACGGCAGTTATGCCACCAAAGTTCAATAGGAATAGCGGAAAGCAGACAATACAATATTTAGCCAATTTGTTTGTGATAAACACTACATTTTACTGAAGTCACAAATGGTAATTTAGGCTAAAATCATTCCAGGACTGATTGTGCAAACTACTGTTTTTATTTGAAAAAATATTCTGTACTGTATACAGTAATTAGCCTGTTACATACCAAATCCTTTTTGCCAAACTCAAGCAGTCAATTCACAAACATTCCGAGATATTTTAGACTGAATTGATTTGCCTTATAGCGCTATTACCATAAAGGCCACATGTTATTTAGGTCTTGAACATTTCATGAAGCCATTTTATAAGAATAGAAACACATGTAATACATGTCATGCAGTGCACTGAGGTCTATGCATATCACAGCCTGCTCTGTGTTACTGCTTCTACTGTATATATCCCTATCAGTCTTGAAATTTGCCTGAACAACTATGAATGTGGCAATGGGCAAATACATCTCCCAAGCACACACCCTGTGGTAGTGTCATTAAAGGCAAAACAACTTCCATAGCAAATTTTTGGCAGTCACATGTAGGCATAATTCTTTTTTTTTCAGACCCTTGTCCCTCGTTCCTGTATCAAATATAATGCGTTATTTATAATTACTTTTTTGAATAGAGGTTTCCATAAATTACTTCTGAGTGCTGTATTGATGCACTGGCTGGTTTGCTAATCAATCGATCAATGGATTTACTGCTAAGACTGAACATGTTATTTATTGAGAAGTCCTATTGGAAGATACAGTAATACATTACCAAGGTTACATAAGATACATACAAGTGTCTTGATTGGTGTGCTGTCAGTTGCCATGGTGCAGGTTACAAACTAATAATAAAAATAATAATAAAAAAAAACAGTGAGGTACATTAAAAACAGATTCAGTAAGCACCTGTCAGCAACGACACATCATCTAGGTTTGATGATTAAATGCAGCTGCCAAAAAATATCTGTAGTCTGTATCACTATGAATTGAGTTATTTAAAAAAAAAAAATGAGGTTGAAACAGACAGTAGGAAATGAAAAACAGGCCTCTTTATTCTTCAAAATAAACAACTTGTGTTCTCATCAAACTAGAACAGTTGAACTCTAATTGAAAATGGCAGCATGTGGTTACATTGTAGCTTTGATGGATTAATTCGAGCATGAGAAGAGTTTCATAAGCTTTGAAACAGGTTGATATGAAAGTTAGAATGTGCAGGGGCCTACACTAGAGCCTCATCCTGAAAGCTTTCTAACATGTCAATTATATCTTGATTAATAAATCTCTCAAAATAATAAAAAAAAGCAAATCAATTTTTGTTTTTATATTTTATAGTGAGAAAGGACAAGGGCCTGTAAGTAGAGAATTTTTGCTTACAACTTGACAGCTACAAATGAAATATTTCAGCAATTTTAATGGAACTACCACAGGGCATATTTGCAGAAGTGAACGCATTGCCACATTCTTGTTTTTCATATGTATGCTATGTATTCCACTTGTGAAATGTTGCTAATTCTTCCCACTTTGCATCCATCTTTAAACAGTATCATCTTTCAATGTTTATGACATCTCAAAATGCAAAACATACTGAAGATTGAAGTTGTTTCAAGATGGATGTTGTAACTGAACCTACAAGGATTTGATACACATATAATTTTTTACAAGGATTTGATACACATATAATTTTTTTGTTTAGAAAATCAACAAAATACCTTGTCTGGACTTTATAAATATACCAGGGGCCGATTTTTCAAAAGTAAATCTGGACCAAGTGATCAATGACATTTAAAAAAAAAAAAACGATCCAGATAAAAGAAATCTAGAACACCAAATATCATAAAATAAAATCTGGATCACTGTGAACCAGATTAAAAGTTTTGAAAAACCGGCACCAGGTGCCCACTTAGAAGCCAGTAAATATTTGATCTAATTCTCATGGTTTTGTCACTAGCAGTTGCTGACATTTTCATCAAGACCTTTGAGTTACTTTTAAGACCTATTCATGATCAGTTTTATTTAGGTGAATTGTATTACCATATTTAAAAGGTACCATGCAGACAGAGAGAGGTTCTAACAACAAATGAGGTGAATCTATTGCAGCAAAAACCACACACTGTACCATACCCCTGGCATCATATCAGCTCTGTTACCATCAGATGTAGTATATGTAAACACAATAAGATAGCACTTACACTGGCACATTCACAGGGATGTGTACAAGAATTGTCCAGCTTGCCACATTAGAAACAGAAGAAAATCTACGAACGAGAGGAGGCCATTAGGCCCATCACTGGCTTAGCAATGCAGGCGCTAATAAACAGAAAACACCTTGATACATACACCAAAAAATGATATAACATATGAATAACACACGTTGTATTGTTATGTCGTAATGATTTCTGTATTCCTAAAGATGTAACAGCTAATGGGTTGGAGTTCAACAGAATATTGAAAAATGATTCTGCCTCAACAAAAATGAAGCCACAGTGACACCCATACGTCCGAACTGGTAAGTAAAGGTTTCTTTTCTGGAGAATGGATGTGCAAAAAAAGATGTAGAACTATTTTCCACTTAGTTTCACTGAGCAACCTCAGACAGTGGGTTCTGCTGTAACTGTCAATTTTAATCAGTATTTGTCACCTGAACTCTGTGGTCTAAAACAGCAGGCTTGTGTTAATCTTATAGGACGCTGGTGGAGAAATGATTTCAGACAGGGCAACATTTTAATCAATTAGAAGCATGAAGGGCTAATTTTATCAATAGAGGAATCATCTAAAGTAATTAGGGATACTGTTTTTGGTAATACACTCATAATGTCCTCAATTAAAGTTAAGAATATTTCGATTACAATGGCTGCAGCATCTGTAATTCTCAATTACAGGAATGTCAAAGTCAATTGTTTTGAAACATGTCTCTGAATTCGAGTTGAAAGACAGACACCTAAATGCTATTGAAATAGTTTCTGATATAGATTTTTTTTTTTTTTTTTTTTGATTACACAATTTGTTGGAGGACTGTTTGGGAGACAATTTTACTTCACAAAATGCTCTGTGAAGTCAATTACTGCTTTCATATGTTTGGGTAATGTCACAGCAGCATATGTGACAGACACCAAACATGAAAACAAGTCCTGAAAACATTCTTTAAGCACAATACAGTACGATCATGAAATACCAGCGTTATCGTAACTAATTGACACAGAAGTTTAAAGCACTCCTGCGTCCACAATAGAGCTGTTAGAATCATGGCTGAACTTAGAATCATGTCTAAATCAGGTCTGAGTATGTCAGGTTAACCTGCCCCCTGCAACACTCTGCACCTACTGGATGTAAGAAATAATAAGACATTTCTTATATCCCCAAATCTCACGCCCCTAGTAGTCATTTCTAAAACCACTTCGGCAATTCAGCTTTTAAATTTCAGCTCCTGTAATTGAAAAAGGCCCTAGTCAGTAAGGTTGTTTGCTTATAATCTATACAAAACACATATTGTAATAGTATATTAAAGTGCGAAATTAACATTTCTAGAAAAGGTAGACAATACAGTAGACTAATAACCCGTAAGTATGCAAACCATTCAGATATTATTTAACATTGGTGAAATACATGTAATAATTTTAGCAGGCTCCATATTGTGCAAGAGGGATAAAGTAAAACAGCTTCATCTTTTATACACTGGCGCACTAGCTCCGGCTCTTGATAATGCCACCAGAGCATTTCAACTGCAATAAATCTAATATGTCCATCATTGCTGAGTCACTCTATAATCTGTTGCATTCACATCTGAAATTGCCTAAGCCATTCAACAGAACTCCACTCACCCCCTGTTACTGAGTCTTTATTCTTTCAGAAGGATGTTGGCCTTTCTTGAAGTATTTTTTGTTCAATAGCTCCAGCCAAGGGTCTCTCTTCTGTACGCTGAAGATGACGGTTATTAGCATTCTATTCATTGCCCACCCTCCATTTGAGTCACAGGCAGACATTTAAAGAAGCGGACAGCTCTGAAGCAATAGACTCCCGCCTTCTTTAAAATCCCATTTTAAACTCTGCCCGCCTGATGTGCAAATGACAGCTTTTTTTTTTGTAAGGTACTTTGATTTACTGAACTTACAAGTGTTGCAAAACCTTTACAAAAAAACTTTGCATTGCTGGAAACAGAACACAACCCACTTATGGACTATTTCCGATCTGAAGCATTGGTAGGATGTGAACATAAAATTTAAAAGCAGGAAAGCAATAGTACTGCAGATTCAAGAGGTAAAATGGTAAGGCAATATTTTATAGCATACATATTTAACCCTAACCTTGTTTAATGTCAGAATATGTGTGCTCTCACTCATTCCCTATAGTTGTTTTGGCTTCCATCATTATTTACCTTGCTTGCTAACGCCTAGTAGAAATATACTTTTTCAACCATCGCGTTTGCTTGCTAAATCTCTGAGGTGGTTTGAAAACTGACCACCACAGCTGTCATTTCTAAATTTAATCTTAGATTTTCAATGTAAAACATAAGTTAAATATTACTAAATGTAGATGCCACCTGGTGGTGTGCTGTGTTGTGGCGGAGTTGCAGTGTGGGGGAACATAATAGTAGATGGCATGAAGTAGGCCACATTGAAACAATTCAACATTCTACCCTCAAAGGTAAACTTCCTAATGACTCACATCATACACTCTGAATGCTATGAAGGCTTGTTTATATAACTAGCACCCTATCATCTGGCTGCCCACAATCAAGCATCTTAATGTTTTCTATTACTTGCTCACATTAATGTAGTTTAATCAAACCAAAAGTTTAATCAGGCGTGTAATGATACTGGAGGCCAGAACAGTCGCATTCATTTCATTTGTAAGTCGTGTTTTATGTTTTCAGAATGCAAGCTCTACCATATTATTCTTAACAATAGAAATACAAGCAAGACATGCAAGACCATGCATTGCAGTTTAAAACCAGGGTGATCCAAGGATAAAGACAAGTTTCAGTCATACCCTGCATAAAGAGATCACCGAAGCAATTTGAAACATTTGAATTTAGAAAAAAAATTACTGCAAGGGTTATGCTAGCTTTAAACAAGATATGCATGGATTCTTTCCTTATCCGTGTATTACTCAGGTATAGTTCTTGCTTTAAACTTGCATCTACGGTCTTGCATACTTGATCCTAGAATAAAGACTGTGTAACATTTTTTTTTTTTTGTTCCTGGGTAGTAAGTGTTATTTCCTAATTGCTTATGCCTCAAAAGTATAGAAAATGGCTATTATTCCCCACAAACTTTGCTTTTGTGACCAGGACAGTGATATTTCAAAATATCACTATTTCCAATGGGAAAACGGAAGAGAGTAGTTTTTCGAGATTTACGATTATACTGTAAATTTAAATCTTGAAAAACTACTCACTTCTAAATCTTTTGTAGTCATTTTTGATTACTTTAGTATAAATACATTAATACGTTAATTTGGATTCATATGTTGTTTTTTTCTGACTTTATGTGAACGAAAAGACACAAATTTGCCTGGAATGTCAGTAGTCTTTACTGTACAGACTCTGTTGGTAGCTGTCTCAGTCCAAAGAACTCTGTCCTCGCTGCTTAGCGCCCTCACAGGTTGGGAGGGACATTTACAAGATTAATTGTATTTCTGTCACAGTAGCCCATACTGTTTTTCAAGTTTTGTCCCCTACTAACTGCCAACATACTGTCACAAAATAGAAGTTGGGCACTGCCCCCTAATTCTCAGAAATGTAAAAAGCACAAAAACTATAAGAAGCTGAGAGCGGCCTGGGACTATTTTTAGTTATTGACCAGGAAACCCCCAATCTGGCTCCAGTATTGGGTAACACTTTTTATTGTGTCTCTAATTACTGTATATTTACATAGTAAATACATGTGGACTTATACATAATTATAATGTTATTGTATAGCAGAAATGTAATGCTGAGCAATGTATAGTAGCAGTGTGTTTGTTATTAGCTGAACTGCATTTATTTTGTTTTATTCGTATATATTTTGCATAAGAGAATCAGTCATTTTTACTTTTGTAATATGAACCTTATGGGTTTCGCTAGGGGGACTCATTCTAACAGTAGAGTTGTTTAGTTTACTGCATTACATTGACAGGATGTTACTTCCTTTTTACTGTCTTGCTCTTCAGAGAGATCTAAGATGGCGATGTGAGAGAAAGTTGAACTGTTGCAGAGACAATAATTGTACAAGAATAAAAAAGTCTATTTATGGTTAAATAAAACCTATTTCACTGATTCAAGTCTGCATCAGCGTCCTTAATAAATACTCATGCTTACATTATTATGCATAGTTACAATGTCCTTAATGTGGAATTTTTTTGCACAGTAACCCTATCCCTAACTCCCTAACCTTTTTCTGATACAATTGTGCACTTGCTTATATAGTGCAAAAGGATGTACACATTAAGTACATTGTAACTGTGCATAATAACACTGCAATTGTGTTTAAGTACACACAGTAATTGAAGACATTTCATGTAAAGTGTTATCCAATTTGTATCCTAACCTACATCTCTTATGATCAACGTTAAAGCTCACCCCCCAGTGATATTTGGTCCAAAATCCCTCCATGAATTAATTTGTGTATATATATATATATATATATATATATATATATATATATATATATATATATATATATATATATATATATATATATATATATAAAACAATTTACAATTAATATACAGTCTTCTACAGCATGTCAGTATTTATATATTTCTTATATATGGTATTTAACGTTTAATTCTAATAGCATACTGTATTTTCTATAAATTCAATTGGTTTTATCAAGCATGACTGGATAAATATTCATAACGGTTAGCAAAAATATATTAAATCAAAAATTGTATTGCAATTTGGATTACATGTACTATACATATTAACAGTTATAGAAAACTAAAGCATCACTTGTCAGATTTGTTACCATAAGGTAATAGCACGTTTCAAAATAAAAGCCAAGTGATTTAAAAAGTGTGTCTGGTTTTTATATTAGGAAAGGCTGCAGTTTAACTATATTCAAGGTATACGCATGACTTCAGCAACCCAAAGTTAAGATACTGTTTAGATCACAGCTTCTTAACTAGCGGAACTACAATCCCATACATTAGACATGTTATCTTCAAAATACTGTACTGTACGTTTAGGCCTATAGTACATACATAACATGTCACGTCATGTACCTACATAATAGTTTACATATAATGAGATTCTGAAAACCATGTGATAGCATATTGGTACCAATGATATACCAATGATAATATTGGTCTATCACTGATTAACAATTTGGACGTAAGGTTTATGTGCATGTGATAACAATGACAAATGTGTCGGTTGCAACAATTCACATCATGTTAAGTGTAATAATGCAATACTTAGCTACAGACACTAGAAGACAGCTACTGATGTTATATTCTATTAAAACATGTACTGCATGACTTCAGCTAAAATAGCAACCTTATGAACCAACTATACTTCAAAGGCTTTAAATTAAATCATATTTATTCCCAGTTTTTTCTCCAACTTTCAGAACAGCTGACAACCAATGTGTCAATACATCTAACAAACAGCTTTCTGGTTGCTTTGCCCTTCATTGTGGTTAAAATCAGCTTGTATCTTACACAGCACCCTATCCATTTTTTAAAAGAAAAAGTTTTATACGAATTAAACAGTATAGCTTATCTTAATTTCACATCATTTTAATCTGATACAAACCACCTGATAAAAAGAAATTACCGGTTTCTAGATCACCTTAATATCAGGGCTTACTAACCCATTCAGTATAAGAAAATGCCCTGCCAAGACTATGGAAAGAAGCAATATAAAGTTATAAAGCATAACATAGATCAATGGTACATAAAAACAGTGACAAAATGAAGATTGAAAAAGGAGTTCATCAAGGAGATACAATTTCCACAAAGCTCTTCATGACCACTCTAGAAGACATTTTCAAAACACTGGATTGGGAATTAGGGGCTGAAGATCAATGGAGCCTACTTGAATCACCTATGACTTGCTGAGGACATCCTCATGTTTACAACGTGCCCAGAAGAATTACAAACAAGAATAGAAGAATTACACAAAGCTAGCATCAAAGGCAGTTTGAAAATGAACCTGAAGAAGACTCGATTCATGTTCAATAAATATAACACTCCACAGGCAATTGAAATCAATGGGATCAAGCTTGAAGAAGTCAATAACTATGTATACTTATAACAGTTAGTTACAGTAAATGTGGAAAATCAACAGAAGAGCAAAAATGAGCTGGAGTGTCTTTGGAAGATTAAGCATGGTTCTGAAAGCATGGCTCTGCAAGAAAAGGAAGGAATGGATAAGAGCACAAAGAAAAGTGTGCAATGTTATTATAAGAGTGAAAAAATTGAAATGGCTGTGGGCCGGATATGCAGCAAGAAGAACAGACCATCGATGGGCCAAGGAGATACTAGACTGGATCCCAAGAGATATAACGCGACCAAGAAGAAGACCTCCAGGAAGATGGCAAGATGAAATTAGGAAACACAGCGGAGCAACATGGATAAGGACAGACAGGCTTCATCCAGCAGAGGACTGAAAAAGGCTGAAGATGATATACATCTCTTGGAAATGGTGTCCTTTTCTTCAGAGCACTCTGGGGAACATTATACAGTGCTTCAGAAACTATACAAACTTTTCGTTTCATTTTTTTAATTTTAAGTATTTTTTATTATGTACTCTGCTTAGAGATCCATATATAAAAACATAATATTTTATAGCCTGAGAGACCTTTCAATAGCTCCCGAAAATTTTGTTGAAAAAATATTGATGTTTAGGCAAATTGGTTCACCTGAGTGATTGCAATGACATAATACATGCTTATTCTCAGGCTCAATATAAGCAATAACGGACACTACTCTCGATTGTTTTCTCAACATAAATATTTATAAATTAATTAAGTTATTCATTCCATTATTATGCAGTAATAAGGAAAAAAACGTATCTCATCAATTTAGTTCATGAAATAGCATCTGCTTATAGTTTCTGCTTGTTTCTTGATATTTATACATGTTGTAAAACACACACACACACAGAGACATATATAATATATATATATATATATATATATATATACAAAAACATTTGCAATCTCATCCAAATCTCATGACTTCTTACTGTTTTTGTGAATGCTTTGCTGGTAATTGGTCACTCAGTTTACTCAGGGCTACTGGTACTGTAAATTTAGAGACGCAATGATTTCTAATATGTGACAAGACTACAACTGTCCGCAACGAACCAATACAGTCCTGGACGAGCTGATTAGTGTAAATGAACTTCTTTCATGGTAACGGTCGGCCCTAACTGTATATATATATATATATATATATATATATATATATATATATATATATATATATATATATTAGGGTTGTGTTATTATGTTTGTGGTTTGATTTTGTTTAACCCTTTATGTTTGCTCTGGGAGCAAGTGTTTTTGTGTTTTAAATATTTATTTTATTTTTGTTTAAGTAAATGGCGCATGCCGCGTCTTTTTGCCCTTCAGTACTGTCTGTTGTTCTTCCTGCTTCTGGCCTGACGTCACCACGGCAACCCTGTCACAGTTGGAAATAGAAGAATATGCTGTAAATCACCAAGTGCAGTGCAATTAATTTTGTTTCATTATATGAAGGCTTGTTCAGCGTTGATGTGAACTGGCAAAGACCTTAACAGGTTTTGGGCGAAAGCAGTAGCTCTCTCCTCCCTGTCTCCCTCTTTGTCTT
This sequence comes from Polyodon spathula, assembly GCF_017654505.1. NCBI lineage: Eukaryota > Metazoa > Chordata > Actinopteri > Acipenseriformes > Polyodontidae > Polyodon > Polyodon spathula. The sequence goes on along the minus strand of NC_054564.1, from coordinate 6,198,074 downwards.
CTGGGATTACTTTATTAAAACTCCCCGGCAACCTCTATAGATAATTCAGCTTTGAGAAGGTGAATGTAAGATTCAGCCTTCAGGCAGCAAAAATCCCTTCTTTGATCTCTTTGCATACAATCACTTCTCTGTTCCTTGAGTCATGCCAAACATGTGCCTTTTTCTCACTTTAGATTTACACCTTTTGTGTTCTACCTTCCCTTGTAACAGATTGAATGGGCTGAGCAAAGAAAACTCTGAAATAACAGCCAGCAGTCAGCAGATTAATGAAATACAGTTTTTCGTATTATATTGTGATTTCATGTCAGTGACATAATGTACAGTTTATTTTCTAAATTAAGTGAGCTGTATATTTGCAATACTACTGCTGAGACAGAGAATACCCACCAAGAAAAGGACTGCATTTCTTATGGTTGTGGTATACTTTATGTATTTATCATGGTATACTATTGCAAACTGTTAGACCTCACAATAAAACTGATGAAGGCATAAGCTGAAACATGTTGTTACTTCAGTTTATAACTTTACTAAATAAAATACAAAAAAAAGGTATTTTACATAATTTGAATAATAATTTTGTTAAACAGCAATGCAACTGAACTGCAAGGAATATTTACAGCTAAAATTAAATTCTATTTACAACCGCCAATCTTATTATACATTTGCAATTAAGGATGGCAACATTTTCTTTCTTTGCCCTGTTAAAAATGTTTAAAACATTCTCACTACTTAATCTTATTGTCAAGCACATTACCCAGGGTCATTTTTTCTACTGGTAATTACTCCCAGGAGATTGTCAGTCAGCACATACTGACACCTTTATTTTGCTGTTATATCATATTGTGACACCTTTCTGTAGCATAAAAGTCCCACTCATCATAATTATTTACACACTAGTATGCTGTACTCTGGTATTCAGATGGAACTCTAGGACTTCTTAAAAAACAGAACAATGGAGTGCAATGGAATTACTTAGGGAGTCCCATTTAATTAATTATACAAGACATAAACATATCAAAACCTCTGATAAAATGTTGTTACAGTACAAGAATGTTGTACACAGGAGACAGAACCAGTAAACAGGGAGGTGATTACAGAAGTCAGTCTGTGATCGCTAATCCTTTAAAACAAGACAAAACTTGGCTTTAAGTACCAGCTAAACTACATTTCTTATTTATTTTAATGAGCATAGCAATCAAGCGTGAATTAAATGTTAACCATAACATTAATATTTTGTAATACTTCACTGAATTTAATTTGAAGTATCACTTCGCATCAGCTTAAAGTGGAATTCATTTCAGGGGCTCCTGCATGGCACATCTGGTAAAGGTTCTCCGAGTGGAGTGCAGGATGCGCCCTCTAGCCTGGAGGTCGCCGGTTCGAGTCCAGGCTATTCTATTGCCGACTGTAGACAGGAGCTCCTAGGGGGAGGGCTTAGGTCAGCCAGGGTATCCTCGGCTCACCGCACACCAGGGACCCCTGTAGTCTCACTGGGCACCTGCAGGCTTGCCTGTGAGCTGCCCAGAGTTGCGTTATCCTCCGACGCTGTAGCTCTGAGGTGGCTGTATGGTGAGTCTGCAGTGTGAGGAAAAACTTCGGAGGACAGCGTGTGTGCATCTTCGCCGCTTCCGAGTCAGCGCGGGGGTGGTAGGCGTGAGTTGAGCCTAAAAATAATTGGATATGCCAAATTAGGAGAAAATAATAAAATAATTGCTGATTACTAAATACAAATAAAACATAAAGTGGAATACATGTTAATTATAAAGAAAAGTTCTCTCACAAGCCCAAAATAAAAGAAAAAACATAACACCTGACTGCTATAAATCTGAACTTATATCTCCAAGATGGTAGCATCAGTTATTGACTATTTTTGTACTTCTCCACTTTTTTGAGAGATCTAGAATCCGAGTGTACTGGAAAGGTAAGATGCATTTTTCAAGTTATAGAAGATGCCACCTAGAACAAGCAAAATTGTATAATATCATGTTTCACTCCTTCTCTGGCATTCCAATAGACTAATGCTACAAGCGACCTGTATCTTCCCTGAAGTCAGCGTTCTTTCCTGGGACACTGTACAAGCCCCACCCTGTCCCCACATCCATGTGGATTGTTACAGGAAGCAGCGACGCTGTGATCTCAAGCTTTGCTGCTTCATCAATAGAATCATGGTAGTAATTAGTTGTCAAAATAAGAACAGAAGAAAACTCTATTTATGATTTTAAAGGCTTTAACCAAGACCCACTAAGGTTTCTGACTTCAGGGCAAACCCCAGAATGCCTGATTTCTTCTCCATGAATTTAATTTCTGAAACAGGCTATTTAAGGACAGTGATCATGTAAACACGCTCAAACTGAAGTGTCTTTCTGGGACCGTGGTCGGATAAACACGATAAAGAATGCACATCAATTTCTTGACTTACTGGGCTACCATACCTTGTGATACAGGTTGGAAACACATTTCATTGCATAGGGATTCATTTCACTTCCTGATAGTTTTACATTTTAAAGGGCTGAGAAAGTTTCAGCAACACGCAGAAATAAAACATCACAGGAACTTGTTTAGAGAAAAGATCAAAATGGGAAAACACTGTAAATATGATGTATTTGACATAATTATATTAAAACATTTATTCTGTCTTATGTGTTTTAATGTACAGGTTTTGCTGCATTTCTAAATATCAAGAATTGAGTGGATATAAACAGATAGTGTTTCATGAACTAAATGTATATCAGTAACGTTTTTTCATTATTACTAATAATAATTGGGTGACAAACTATTATTTTATTCATAAATATTGCAATTGTAATGGTTTTGTAGTTAGCATTATTTAATCTGTTATTCTTACTGTTTTGGTAATAAGATATTCAGTGTTAATATTTACTTTTATGTACAGAAATTGATATGCACACAATAATACAAATGGTTCCACTCTACAGAATTTCATTTCATGACGGCAAAACTATTAGATGTGTAATTGTTGGAGAAAACTGACATCTGATTTTGGTGAATCTGAATTTTCTGACTGATTAATTTATATGACATAGGTGTGCACAGTATTATTTATTTTTATAATAAATGTTTAGTGTATTTAAACAAAAGGCTCTAAATCCATACAATCACTCAGGTGAAAGGATGTCTTGTATTTTACCCATATTCAGCAAAACTTTCAAAGAGTGCTGTAGGACCCTTCAGGTAAGAGTAAAATGAAGTTGTATCTTTATCACTATGAAACCCCCAAATCTACAAAATAATAATTTAAAACTTTGAAAATATCTGTTTTTGTTTTACTTATTGGGGTGCAAAATCTGTAAAAGTATCGTTTATAGTGCCGAAGTATTGTATAATATTCTCTAGAGCATCCTGAACCAAAAAATACGATTTTGATCTACTACTAAAAAATGTTTCAAAGATAGAAAGGCAGTCAGCTAAAAATGTGTAAAAAAATAATAAAAAAAATCACTCAGGTGAAACAATGTCTTGTAATTTGTCCAAACATCAGTATTTTTCAACAGAGTATTGTAAGGTCCCTCAGATCATAACACATCTGCATACATGTAACTCTTTGAAAACATTAATCTGAATGCATGAGGGCTTGAAACTCACACTAGCCCTGTGCCCAGGTTTTCCAACTGGAGTTGTTCCTGTAGCTTTACTTGAGAATTCACTCTTTATTAAATAATTTCAAACTGGGTCCGATACTAGTAACAAATATATAATATATATATATATATATATATATATATATATATATATATTATTAATATATATATATATATATAATATATATATATTACGGTACTGCCAAAAGTTTTCAAAACCAAGGATGAAGGATTTCAAGAGTGAGACAAAAAAAAAATAAATAAAAAACTATATGAACATAATTTAGATCTTTTATTTAACATAATGTAATCAAACAAACGTCAAAATGATATCACAGAAGTCTAGTTTTTGTCAGTGTTTCGTTAACTATATGGGAAGCTACAAATCGGCGTGTAATTCAATATGTTTAATTTTCTACTTTATGAAGCAAAATTAGTTTATTCTAAAGGGTAGTAAAAAAAAAATGTTTATAGCTGTATGTTTAAAGCGTATAACGTAAGTTTCAAGCCCTGCTAAAGTACACTTGTAAGGAGAGTTCTTGCACTATACTTCTGCTGTATGCCATTCTAAGGTCAAGGTTTCAGTGTGCAGTGTCTCATAGGAAGAATATGTTCTTAGGGGAAATCCATCCTGCATAATTCCCCCTGTGTGCTGTCCTGGTTGATATAACTTGCTTAATACCTGTATTCAGTGTTTTGGTTATTGTGTGTATTGATTCATGTGTTTCAAATACCTTGTAGACTCATTGATTCGTCTTCAATCCTGGTGCAGTCCTCGCTGTCAGTGATGGCACGACACCCTATTCAATGTGTCATTTTTTGGAGAGAAAAAAATCAACAAATACTAATCCAACCAAAGTGGTTCCTGCTTAATCTTACTCAGGCACAAAACAGCTGATAATCAAGATTAACCTTTTAGCCTGTTTCACTGATATCATTGACTTGGAGTTTAAGCGTAATTTGGTATGGGTATGAAATACCCCAGGTGTCATAATGCATTCTTGTTGTATAGATTTGCTAAATTTGTATGTCATTTTCTATTTCAGTCATCACATTCTTCAGACTTTTTTCAAAACCCAGAAGTTTTAAGAACCCCTGTGGCTTTAAATGGGCTCTTAAAAAGTGGATACACCAGAGTGTAGCCACTAACCACTTCCCCTTGTGAATTGAAGAAATACCATGTGGGACAAGTGTGTTTTTTTTTACATGTATTGATGGCTAAGAATTGCAGGATTTACCAGCTGCATTTAGAGAGACAATGTGGACATCCGAGAGCCCTATCAAGGGATGCTTTAAACTTCTGAGTTTTAAAAAGTCACCAGAATGTGAGGACTAAGACAGAAAATGAAATACAAAGTGTATCAGCTAAGATAACCGAGATATTTCACACCAATACCTTGTTTCTCTTTAACGATCATTAGCATGCGGGGGTATCTTAAACAAAAAGAAAAATACAAAGACGAAGAAACGGGAGGTTGACTCACTGTCTATTATTACCAAATACTTGAACTCTCTTCGGATCAGCTGTTTCATTTAAACCACTGTATTGAGGGATTGATGTGAATTAAGAGCCTTTTTGCTTGCTTGAAAGCATTGTTCTTTCACAACTGCTGCAAAAACGTTGCCAATTTAACACTATTCTAAATTAGTTCATCTTCCAATTAGAAGAGAAGACTGAAGTCAAAAAGTAGGATACTTAAATGTACTGTATAATATACCTTAATAATCCCGTTTACCGAGCACTTCCACATAGGATTAATGATCAGCCTTTGCTAGACAAGGTCTTAGAGAGGACATTTGCAAGTGCTAAATAAACGAGGGCCAAGCAGTCAGACCAATTAGCATTTAAACACATAGGGGTCAGAACCAACAGGAAAGGAGAGAATAAATTGGAAAAGAAGGTACTGAACCGTAAAACACAAGCATGGGTGGAACACCATGAATTTTACTATGTGCTTAAGGCCATTCCCATATGGGAAACCTAATATTCAGTTGTTGCTGCTCACTCAAGGTGTCAGACCTTGTTTCAAAATCCCTCTGTTACAAAGCAAACACTGATTTTGAAATAACTTGAACACAACTCAATTTATTAACCGTAACAGTTTTAGATGCTGCTATCTTATGGTGCTCAAAACTCACCCATTCTCTGTGTCACTGTATATGATAAATTAACTGACCCTGCTATGTTGCCGAAAAGCCAACGCGCTTCCTTACATATTAAAACAGTTGAATATGACCCACCTTAGCAAATCAAATGTAATGTACACCAAATTGCCCACACCTGGATCTAATCCAACAGCCTACTTATTAAAAAGCAAGCCCAGACTTAGACAGGCCCATTCAAGTTTAATGCAAGGACCAATGCTTTGACAAAGGTTAAAAGAAAAATGTAGAGTAGCCAAGAAAGTGTATACGGTAAAGATGTATTATTTTTCCGAAAAGAGCCTTCAGACAAGTAATTAAATAAAAATGATGTAGTAGCTGAAGGTGCCAGGTGATTTAACGATTACATCTGCACCGTTGGCCCAGTGTCTCGTCTTTATGGAGTTCCCAGGCTTGACTCTTCAATGTTGGCATTACTCAGCTGCCTGCAAGGTGGAATGTGCCCTGAGCTGCTGACATGACAAACAGGTATAGTAATTGGAGGAGCCTTGAAGTGATGCAGAAGGTAATAGGAGGAAACATCTTTCTGGAAAGGAACTCTGTGGGGTTTGATTCCCAGAAGGTGGCATTTGGTGACAGTATGTTTCATCAGGACACATGCATTTTGCAATCTGGCTGTGAAACAACACATACAGGGCCTGATTCCAAATTGTTCACAGTAATAATTTAGATAAAAATGCTGTTCATGTTACATAATTCCAGTCTCCATGCAAAAACAAGCCAGAATAGTACAGTTCTGAAATCAAGTAATAAATCACTGAAATAAATTATATTCATTCTGATCAGTATCAATTATGGACTGAATAATTGAAAGCAAATAATTAATTAATGTCACACCTTGATATATTTTTTAACATTTTATTTATAGTTTAATTTGCCTTACTGACAATAACTGTTACAAAATTAATACAATTCAACAGTTTAATTTGCATTTTACATAAAATGATCTGGCCATCTGTCCCTTCTTCAATCATTATGTTTATTTCTTATTTAATGATATTACCATTTCTAATAATGCAAATAAATACCATACTTTTTCCTCCTCGAATATGTAGTTTTCAAATATGAGTCTGTTAGCAAATTGAGAGTATACTATATACATTCAAGTGATTGTAGCAAACACAATAGATCCATAAACCCTACTTCTTGTGTATTTCCATTTGTTATATCGGTCTCAAGTGTGCAGTTTTGAAATAAACATGTATTTTCCATTTCAAAAACACACCATGTGGTACTAAACTAAGTTAAATAAATCTCTGTTTGCAGGCCCTGCTTTCAGATAGTGATGCACTTACATGGGCATTTCGCTCAAAGAGTGAAATTGCCTCTGCCTTGAGCATCTTCTTGCCTATCATCAGCTACAGTTGCTTGCCTTATTGGCTGACATTTTTTCAGCCAGTAACATGCTTTGACCAGGGGTGCAGGAAAAGGGCCCGCAGTTGGAAACTTGCAAAATAGCGTTAAATGCTTTTTCACAACAGGAGAGCACAGAGGACGGCAAGCCTTTAATTTAAATCAAAAAGACTTCCTTATAACATTTGAGTAATACAAAGAAGTTAAATACTATGGGTATCCTTAACCAAATATTCAGTAGCAATTGCCACTGCATGGCAATGCTTCTGTAATTTAGGCTCCATAGCAACGCAAGGGCAGCTACTGTGGAGCAGTGGCTGGGATTGAACCTGAAACCACCTGGTAACAAGCTTACGCATCAACAAAAAAGCCTGATTTATGAACTACTGTCCACTGGACGCAGTTATATTGGACGTTGTTTACGTGAACATTAAAAATCCTCTGACAAGATAGAAAATTCAAGTTTTTTCTATTATTCTGTATCAAACATATTCCTAGCATGCATGATCATAATTACTATTAATAATATTACTATGCTGGCAGTTGCTTGACACACTAAACACACCTAATTATGGTAAAATCCCAAATAATTCAGGATTTGGTATGATTCAGGCTTTGGCTTGCAAAATAGCTTGAAACAATGCCTTAAAAACACATAGCTGTGTATAGTACATATTGTATTTGATTTATTATAAACTGTACATTCAATCATAGTAAATACTCAAGATCTCTTTCTCTCTCTCTCTCTCTCTCTCTCTCTCTCTCTCTCTCTCTCTCTCTCTATAGAGATATATATATATATATATATATATAACATATAAATATATATGTGTGTGTGTATATATATATATATATATATATATATATATATATATATATATATATATATATATATATATATATATATATATATATATATATATATACACACTGAGTGTACAAAACATTAGGAACACCTTCTTAATATTGAGTTGCACCCCTTTTTGCCCTCAGAACAGCCTCAATTCGTTGCGGGGTATGGACTCTACAAGGTGTCGAAAGCGTTCCACAGGGATGCTGGCCCATGTTGACTCCAATGCTTCCCACAGTTGTGTCAAGTTGGCTGGTAGTGGATCTCTACTCTGAATAGCTCATTCCATCTCATCCCACAGATGCTCAATTGGATTGAGATCTGGTGACTGGGCAGGCCACTGCAGTACGCTAAATTCACTGTCATGTTCGTGGAACCATTCTTGGACAATCCTAGCCTTGTGGCATGGGACATTATCCTGCTGAAAAAATCCATTAGCAGATGGATACACTGCTGCCATGAAGGGATGCACCTGATTAGCATTTAAACTTTGTTCCACTTTTATCAAGGGGCCCAGTGTGTGCCATGAAAACACGCCCCACACCATCACACCACCACCACCAGCCTGCAATGTTGACACGCGGCATGATGGATGCATGTACTCATGTAGTTTTCTCCATACCCTAGTCCTCACATCAGCGTGAAACAGCAGGAACAGGGATTCATCAGACCTGGCAATGTTTTTCAAATCCTCCAGTGTCCAGTGTTTTCATTCCTTAGCCCACTGCAACCACAGTTTCTTGTGTTTTTCTGGAAGAAGTGGAACTATGTTAGGTCATCGGCTGCCATACCCCATTCGTGTCAAGGTACAATGAGTCGGCACCAATGTTGTACTGGAATGTCAGTTGACTAACTGTAGCCGGTCTGTTGCTCTGCGCAATTCGTGTCAGCCTCCTTTGGCCTCTTTCATCAACAAGATATTTTTGACCAATGGCCTGCCATTGTTTGGAAGTCCTTTGTGTGGTGGACCATCCTTGATAAACACGGGAAACTGTTGAGCAGGAAAAACCCAGCGGCGTTGCAGTTCTTGACACACTCAAACCAGCGAGCCTGGCACCTACTACCATACCCCATTCAAAGGCACTTAAATATTTTGTCTTGCCCATTTACCCTTGAATGGCACACATAAACAATCCATGTCTCAATTGGGTCAAGGCTTAAAAATCCTTCTTTAACCTGTCTCCCCTACAACTACACTGACTGAAGTGGATTTAACAGGTTACATCAATAAGGGATTGTAGCTTTCACCTGGATTCACCTCATCAGTCTATTTCAGGGAAAGAGCAGGTGTTCCTAATATTTTGTACACTCAGTGTATATATATATATATACAGCTGTGGTATCATTCCTCCAATGGCTCACATGCTGTTGTTGCTAAACTCGTCTTCCCGTACCACTGCTCCTCAGTATGAAGCCATTGGATTGTCATTGATGATTATTTTGCAAGGGCAAGCTAGAGTTGTGTTTTCCAAAATCAGCTGAACAGACAGCCTGCAAACTTTAATAAAAGAAACTGCAAAAACTGCAATGGAAAATGATCCAGTACACACATATTGGGATAACAAACACGTTGACGTCAATGGGCAACAGAATATATATAAACAGAACCTGTTCCTTGACCTTATATATCACCCAATTGCATCCTTAGTCTCAGTTGTTATGAGTCCAAGCCAAAGAGTAATTACAATCCAAATGCCTTCTATAACACTGATGGTGCACACGCTACATTTATCAATGGAATGCATGCTGCAGATTTCAAAACTTTAGTAACTAATGAGAGAGAGAGAGAGAGAGAGAGAGAGAGAGAGAGAGAGAGAGAGAGAGAGAGAGAGAGAGAGTAGGAGTTGGTTTTATGAGTTTGCATATTTGTTATAATGACAGTTGTTTGGGTAAACTTTTTTGCCTCATTAACGGTAAATCTGAAAAACGCATTGCATTCTCACGAAAAAGTGCAGAATGTAACTACTTTGATCCAATATCCAGATCCTGTTGTCTTTTTGTATATGGATTGGAACAGAATGTTAATCAGATGACACATTGTGTTCCAAAATCAAAAATCCTTCATCCATTTTAATGTGTTTTTGCTTGGTTATCCTTGGGCAAGAGTAATAATGGCAAATGTAGAATTCATACTGAGCTGTTTGTTAGATACAAATGCATTATCTAAGAAAAACATACCAACAAAAAAATGTGGTGTTGGAGCCTCCAAAAGCAAGCACATTTATATAGAAGGCTATTAAATAAACAATGTTTATACACTTTGTTAAAAAAAAAAAAAAAATGTAAATAACTACTACCACTCAGAATAGGACCTCTTTTCTTGTTTTAGAATGATACAGGATTCTTATTGCATCATTGGATTACCTTTCTTTATTCAATGCAGATTTTGATTGTTGATTGGACCTCTTGTCTTCAACTTGTGAAATTTTCTAAACTAATAAGCACGTTACAGAAAGGGACACACACGGTGAAATATTATATCATATTAAAGATAATTATTCACATATCACACACATCTCACACTCAAATCCTTGTTATACAGAAATATATACCTGTTATGGGCAAACCCTGAAACTGAGTAATTCACAGATTGCCCAGGTGATTTGCAAATTGGCCAAACAAAGTCCAAAATGAATCACAAATATCTTTCATTCCGGGTTTTGCCTGGGCAGATTTAGACGTGCCAAACAATGCCCGGTCAAAGTCCAAAATTAATCTAAAAGATCTTTCATTTTATGTTTTCATGGGACAGAGACAGAGCTACAATTGAAGAGCTTGATTGACCCGCCTACCTGAATACCAGAGCATGTGAGCGGAGCAGAGCGAGGAGTGGGGCGGGACCATTTTGCTAAGAGCGTGGAGTGGAGTGGGTAAAGTGCCTGAGTGGAAAGCCTCTGGCACTGCTCCCACTCCCACTCCAACTCCCCCCAACTAGCAGTGGAGTGGAGAGTGAGTGGAGCTAGCTGCTGAATTAGAAGCACCAGAGTGGGCCGCGAGCGGGGCACTGGGGAAATAAAAGCCATGCAGCGAGTGGTTTCAAAGAGGAAGAGCGCGAGGAGCAGCGTTTATGAGCACTCCACTCACATGCTGTGCTGAGTGCCGTCATTAACTCACTCACTCATCTAACTCTAAATCTAAACTACACAGGAAGTCCGGTTTCAGAAAATAGGCATACATTAAAAAATGTATTTTTATTGACAGCATGACATATTTAATGAAATATATCAGACTAATTTATTTTAAACAAATTATTAAAATCTAGTTATGTATTACATATGTAACTTATACTCTCAGGCACTCCATGAAACACTATCAAACGTGAATCAGCTAATCATGTTAAACCCAGTAACTGTGTCGCTCTCTCTGATTGGACAGTTCAATACAACTCCTTATTATTATTATTATTATTATTATTATTATATTATTATTATTATTATTATTATTATTGGTTGTTATCATAATATTAATAATACTGTTCTTGTTATATGCAAATGTCCTTTTTATATGCATGTGGGGTTTCTCATATTAATTTTTGTTCCGAAGTTACAGGTAATATTGTTCTGAAGTGTGACATGGGTTTAATCTACAATTCTATTCCTATCCAGCTGTTGCCAATGGTACGACGTAAATGTTAATGGGGTTTCCCATGTTAATTCCTTTGTTACTTAGAACAGGTATGAAAGAACAGAGGAAGTGATTTAGACTCTGCCGAGAAGCAGTGGGCAGACCACGGTTTACCCGAGCAAAGCCTGAAATAAGTTAGCGGGCAAAGCCTGTAACATATATATATATATATATATATATATATATATATATATATATATATATATATATATAATATATATGAGATAAATATAATTTTACGTATGCATAAAGAAATTATTTTTCTTTGTATTTATTTACTTCTTAAAGCACTTTAATAAAAAAAATTGCACACAACTTGCACAGACTGCCTTCATTCAATGACATAACATTTAGAAAGGCATTCATAAATTGCTATACAAAAAAAAAAAAAAAAAAAAAACTACAGCCTTGGCTTGACATCAAATTGCAAATTCAATACATTATGGTATGTTACATAAGAACATAAGAAAAAAGTACTAACAGTCCAATCCAATTGCGATTCCCATTTTAACCCAGGCTATATCTTATTTAGTAAAGTAGTTAATTGAGTTAGTACGCTGACAGGCAACAGTTCATTGAGATGTGTATACATTAGCACAAAGCACATAATGCACAGAGATTTGTCCAGAAATCAGTGTAGTAAAAAATGAAGAGCGCTTTCAATTCTGTTTTACACAAGTTGATCCTTATCTAATATTATTTAGAGTGTGCTTAGGTCACAACCAGTAAGCAGAGTATACCACATGCTTGAATATTGCTGTATTGTGTAACAGCTCACTTTGTCAGTTGTTTAGGCTTAGTTATTGTTCAGCACACTATTCAATGCCACACCATTGACTCCCCCAGGAAAATGAAAAGAACAAATTAATGAGGCTTCTAACAAAGTCCCATAGTTAATTGTCCCACACATTGATAAAAGAGTGTTCATTATGCATCGAGATTGGCTCAAGCAAATTAGTGTTGATACAGAGGAATATGGCAAAAACAGGGGGCATTCAGGAAGGCAATTGAAAAGGATTTAATTAGTCTATTTTAAAGCATTGTTCGGTCTGTGGAAAAGGCACTGGCACATTTACTTTTGATGAGGTTGTTGTTGACTTGTGATAAAAAAAAAAAAAAAATAGCAAATAGCTTTTGTTTTGCTCCTATCTCTAAGAAGAAACTGGCCAGACCCTTGAAAATTCTTCCAAGAAACGTATTCAGTATTTAGCAGTGATTTTCGACATTTGTTTGTCGAAAAAAAAAAAGAAGCATGCGTGTTCATCAAAACACAGTATTTAGCAGTGATTTTCGACATTTGTTTTCATGGTTAGAAGGCAAACCTTGTTCGAAAAAAAAAAAAGAATCATGCAAGAGAATCACTCATTTATACAGCAATATAAAAACCACACTAGCTACACATGTAATCAACTATGAATTGTCTACATGTAAATACAACCTGCTTATGTGACTCTAGGAACTCATTTAAGACTCCCATTGAGTTCCAGTGAAAGCCATTTCCTGTGAGTCATTATTGTAAGTTAATTGTGCAAAACGTGCATGTCTATTACCCTAATCACATGTCCACAATAATACACGTCATCACACGACCAAGCAAAACGATTGCCATTTACTTCATTCGCAATGTTTTCAAGCATCACAAGTTACTGAGGTAGTGTAAACAAGGCCAAATTAAACTCAAATTAGAAGCTGTTCACACTGAAATGATGCCCTGGGCCCTCATCTCCCAGTCAGACCTTGGTTCTTCAAGCTGTTGTATATTGTTTAAAGTCCTCTGTATGTGTACCATAGAACATTGTGGGGGTTTCTCGGCTTATTTGTGAAAAGTTCCAGTTTCCGTTGAATGTATTGACTTCATTGAATCCAACGGAATCTCCAAGCCTTAAAGTAACCTTCCTGGTTATTACCATCTTATATACTATACTGTTAATGGAGGGAGGACAATCTCAGTGGTTACTATGGACAGATGAGCATTATATACAAGTAGACTTTAGTGCGGGATTGACTAATATATTAAAAGGAATTTTATTCATAACAAAGTTCTACCTAATAAATTAAGCATTTGCTAGTGGATGACCCAGTTTTTTGCACAATGAAGAAGAAAAGTAATAAATAAACTGAAAACTCACTATGCACATATTCTTTGAATTTTGGCCATATAGAAAATATATCAACCTTTATTATATATATATATATATATATATATATATATATATATATATATATATATATATATTAAAACCCGTGAAAAAGTATTTGCCCCCTGTCTGATTTTCTGTATCTTTGCATATTTTTGACACTGAATGTTATCAGATCTTTAACCAAAATCTAATATTAGATAAAAGGGACCCTGATTGAATAAATAACACAACATTTTGATACTTATTTCATTTATTTATTAAAGAAAGTTATGCAACACCCAATGCCCCCGTGTGATCGCTCCCTTAGACTCAATAACTGGTTACGCCACCTATAGCAGCAATAACTGCAACCAAATGCTTCCTGTAATTATTGATCAGTCTCTCACAGTGCGGTGGAGGGATTTTGGCCCACTCCTTTATGCAGAACTGCTTCAACTCAGTGACATTTATGGGTTTTTGAGCATAAACTGCTCATTTCAGGTCCTGCCACAACATCTCAATGGGTTACGTCTGGACTTTGACTAGGCCATTCCAAAACTTTAAATTTATTGTTCTTCAACCATTCTGATGTAGACTTGCTTGTTTGTTTTGGATCACTGTCTTGCTGCTTGACCCAGCTGCACTTCAGTTTGGCCCGGGGATATACATTTTTCTTAGACTATAACGTCTGATTTGCCAACGTCACGGAAATGACGTCGACGAGATCAAATAGAGAGTTTAGTATGCCCGAATGTTGTCTCCGCGCTGGAGGTCGACCTGAGTTGAAGGCTGGGCCTTTGCTTTACAGTCCGGTCCGGGAAGTTCTACGGAAGAGGATGGCAACGCAAGAATCGCGGGAGTGTCGCCAACCCTCCTTCTAATAGTGGTACTTAGTAGAAAGGCAGTGTGATCGCGGGTAAGGTTTTAAATTGGCTCACAGAAGTTGGTCAAGCTACATCTCCCGAACAACAACCGTACAGAACGACGACTGGTCGACTAAGCTCTTCAGCTGACAGACGGATGGCCTGACATTCTCCTGTACAATTCTCTGATACAGAGCAGAATTCATGGTTCCTTCAATGATGGCAAGTCGTCCAGGTTCTCATGCAGCAAAGCATCCCCAAATCATGACACTAACACCACCATGCTTGACCGTTGGTATGAGATAAATACTGTAAATTTACAGTATAATCGTAAATCGCGAAAAACTACTCACTTCTAAATCTTTTGTAGTCATTTTTGTATTACTTTAGTATAAATACATGTTAATTTGGATTCATATGTTGTTTTTTTCTGACTTTATGTGAACTACAAGACACAAATTCGCCTGTTTTCTCATTGGAAATAGTGATATTTTGAAATTTACCTGTCCTGGTCACAAAAGCAAAGTTTGCGGGGAATAATAGCCATTTTCTATACTTTTGAGGCATAAGCAATTAGGAAATAACACTTACTACCCAGGAACAAAAAAAATAAATAAATAATTGTTACACAGTGTTATATATATAACTCAAGACAAACAAAACTTCCTAAACATATTCTTTGAAAATGTATTTCACATCACATCCACAAAGACAATAAATGTGGTCTATATATATACTGCATACAGGCTAATACTCATGGAGGATTCTCCTAGCTGGCTGTGCTGCTCTGATTCTATAACCTTCACTTGGCAAAGAAAACAGACGAGGCAGGGCTTGGTGGGGACCTGGTCGGGGTGAGCTGCAGTAACAGCAAAGAAAGCTAATTTTCAAACCAAAGCTTTACTTGCAAATCCCTTTACTGTGTGCAGTCAGTTTATAAAGTGAAAGCAGAAAAAAAAAACCTTGAAACTAAAACCTGAACTAAAAATCCAACCTTTAATTTAAGTGCAAACACCAGTACCTTGTAACATTGCCCTTTTTCAATTTCTTGTGCTCTCAGACTTAAAGAAGTTTTGACAGGCTCTCAAAACTTCTCTCAACATCCCTTGGCTGACATCCTGTGTAATGATTCTGTGAAGCACAAAAACCACAGTATCACCCTTTTACACATCTGGGAGACACTTAATCTTTCCTAATCCATTCACTTGTTAAAAAGTTTATTCAAGCAGAACCAAGACAAATACATCAGGAAACATACCAAAATGCACTGATTAGAATGGGAACAACAGCGAAACAGTTTCAGAAACTATACAGATGTCACAGTGGATAAATAAACTATATTGTTTAACTGCTAAGGGGCGATAGCCAGTTGCACGAGCTTTTCAAGTACACTTGTTCTGAGGTGGTCAGGCTGAACAGTCTATACTAGGAGTGCACACATCTGGCTCTTGAAGTCCAATAATGAATAGTTTAACAATTAACTGATTAAGTCCTGGAAGGAATTTGAATTGGTTCATTTAAGCAATTTGCTCCACTACCTACACAAACTACCCTTTAAAAGGAGACACAATCTGCTTCACATGATAGTTTCTTTTTTTCTACCCAGCGCCTACTACTGTAAGAGGGTGGAGGCTGGGCACGAAGCGGTGACCATGCACACATGCACACCACAAGCGAGCATCTTAAGCACTTTTTTTACAGAGCTTTTAATCTCATTTCACTGACAGGGGTCTGCATCCACACCAGCAGTGCATCACGTATATTGCACATTACATTATCAATACGACGCTTCAGGGACTGGTTTTGGCATCCGTTTCCTATTCACACTTTTCTGAGAAAAGCAAATGATCAATGTCTCCCATGGCTCAACATTGGCTACATGGCCCAGACCCCCCCATAATGTCGTAATCAAGAAAAGAGTCAGCTTAGCTGGAAGAATATACTTATACAGCAGGTATCCCAGACTTTGATTAGCACATATTTTGACTGCATCAGCTAAGATGAAACCAGGTGTTTAAGTTGAAACCCAGGGGATGCCAGATTAAGATTTCTCTGGCTGAAATTGTCTCACAAATATGCTCTTTTACTGACAGCATATATGCAAAACTGAATACAATGCTAATTCAATCAGAGTGATTCATCATAATTTGACATTTTAGCAACTATATATATATATATATATATATATATATATATATATATATATATATATATATATATATATATATATAATATATATATATATATATATATACACACACACACACACACACACACTCACACACGCACACACACACACACACACACACACACACACACACACACACACCAGTTAATGTACAAATTCAACAGTGCACACCAGGAGAGCTGTGAAAATTAGCAGTGTTACCTCTCTGACTAGATTCCATGTTAGACAAGAGCTTTAATGACAATGTAATGAGATGCATTAAGTTATACAGACCACATACCTCACAGTGGGGCATTTCTAGAAGCATTGCTTTTATTTCTATTCAGCTGTTCATTAAATATATTTTACATAAATTATCTGCAAGGAAAGAGAAAAAAGCATCTGCATGGCTTACCAAAATGAACTGTACTTGATGTGAATGACCCAAAGGGCCAGGCTGGTGCAGTAATGAACCTGGCTTGACCCTGTGGAAACCTTGTTTCATTAGGCAATAACGAGATGAGGTGCATTTGCTATGGATTAGTCCAGCTGGGAGAGTTGGTGGCTTTTAACCCCTGTTGGTCAATGATTCCCCTAAGGAAATGCCCTGGGCTAAGGTGGTTATTGCTGTTATAATCATCCTTCAGTACAACAATACATGTGATTGTGTTCGTGTAAGCCTACCACCTTTAAACCTTTAATATGGCTTATGCAATTGTCATGAAACTTGATATTAATATTATGCTACTGGTACGTGAGCATTAGACTGATATAAGGTGGTGTCTCTTAGCCTGTCCGTCGAAATAGCATACTTTTATTTTTACATGTACTTTTATTTTATTGGTAACTGTCAATCTTTAAAAATGAAAATATATACAAAAAATAACCAAACCACAGGAAGTCCCGCACCCATCCACCTCTCATATGAAAAGCTTGAGAAGTATTCATGAACATTGATTATCTTATTAAACATTACAGCCGTGTACTCCTAAAGGGTCATTTTCCTTCAAAAACTAGCAAGGGGGCGAAAGCTGTGGTTTTTCTTCTCAGAATTACAAAGCCGCTTGTAAATAAGGCCATCAAGCAAAGTAAATACACCATGCACCTCTGAGTTATAGTGTTTAGTCCATCTTTAGCAAAATTTAAAGCTGGGCTTCTGAACACAACTCTATTAGCAAAGCAATCTGCTGGTTGCTGTGAGCATACGGTCAATGTTGATCTCAAGTGCTCTAAGTAATTAAGATAGCTGATTGGGACTCCAGAGGTGACCCACCCTATGTGAACTAAACATCCATCCAGATGCCCATGTGGGCAAGGCAGTGTGGAGATTCTAGAAAGCAATACTATATTGTCTGAAATCTGGCTGTGCCCATGCTGTTAAGCAAATAATTAATACCATTTGTCATTCATACAACACACACACACAAAAAAAAAAAAAAAAAACTGTTGTATATTACAAACAAATAGTAATGCGGAGGTTTCTACCTGGCCCACCTTTTTCTGCATGTTAATCCACCATTACAACTCTGCAAAATGTAGTCTGTACTGGAGAGAGGACCTAGATTGAACGGTCAAGGCTATGGACACTTACAGAACTTTGAGAAGAATATGTAAGGGTGCCTGTTGTCACCTTTTTTTATTTGCACCTGCAGGAGTGTAAATGTAGAGCTCCCTATTGGGCCCTAGCCAAACTTGACATGACTGGGATTTGAAAGGACTCTCCCAGATTGCATGACTCCCCCTGCATTACATGCAGTAATGCCTTTACTAGGTGAGCCCAGGGGGACCCCTGCAAAAAGGACGTTTACTCTATGGATCAAGTGTGTAAAAACCATTTCTTTGATGAAATTACAATAACCATTATAATACACTGACCGTCAACTACATTCAAGATGTGCTTAATCAGAGTGAAGATCAATTTAATAATTTAAATAAAAAAATAAACATATTTATGAAGAAGATGAAAGCAACTTGCTTTTAAGAGTGTCCTAGGAAACATTGCAGATATTGGTTAAAAAAAAAAAAACAACACAGCAGAAGGAAATGTCTGCCGTAGCACCTATTCCAGCGTACATTTTAAAATAGTATTACCACACACACAACTGGGTATCCTGTGCCTGAAATGAAGCCACACTATTTTAAAGTGCCTGGGGTTAGGGGATGAGTTGAGAGTCAATACATTCTGATCAGAAATAACCCTAGAGACAAAAGGTAATTTTCTGAAATTACACTTAATAGCACAAACCTTTTTAGCTTTCAGGAAGGCATGACTAGTGCATACTTATATGGTTATGTGAAGGGGTATTCAGAATACAGAAAATGTGTGCATTTAAACATTTAAAAATCCAGACTGGAAATGGCATCTATCTGAATTGTATAACTAGATAATGATGCCATACTTCTGCAGTATCATGGTTTGACCATGTCACAACATCTGTCTGCGTTACATGAACATTACATGATATGAGCCAGGCAATTACTGCACTATGTCATCATAGCCCTGTGTTTATAACAAAGGAACACGCCCCTTTGAAAACCAGAATGACAGCATATAATTTACATTTCAAAAGCAGATACAAACAAGGCGAAACATACAGGCCATTGCAAAACTAAAATGTACCTACAAACTAAGACAATTATTTGTCTTATCATTGGGGTACTCCATCTTACAGAGGACCAATTACACTAGGTTAAATACAATTCTCTTTCTGTTTTACTTTGGAACCATTATATAATGGTCTATATTTATATGTGTTTAGAACTGGCATGTGTGTAGAATGCACACAAAAATCGCTCATTAAACTTACATTGGCATGTTGGTAAGATTGTTCTTGTATGTATACACTTTTTTAAATCACTCATTGCACTGAAGGTGACAACTGGACACCATGAGACTCTTTAGCAGCATGGTATGGAAAGCAAAATGAGCTATTTTTAAGTTTGACCTCCGACAGGGAACTAACATCGGAAAAATCATTTTCTGTGTTCTTAATTTTAATGCTGATCTACCCTCCCCATGACCTTGGGCTGATTAGAGGATTTCAAATAAGTTTTCTAGAAAAATATAGAAAAAACCTTCAATATCTACAACACTCTTTTCATATAATAGGACTGTCTTTCTCGCGACTGATTCATTTGTTCTGCAAATAGAATTCATGAATAGATCTCCCTGTCTGTTTCAGTCACAATGGCAAGACCACAATCTACCTGACTACAGTGACGGCCAAAGGTTTTACATCATCTAGAACTTGAGGATTGAGACACTACAAAATGATATTGCAAAAGCATGCCAGAAGCTATTATAGTAATACAGTATTTCGAAATGTCACATTTTTTGTTAAGTATATGGAAAACAAGAAAGTGGAATGTAGTATGTTAACATAATATTATTCAGCAGGTTTCTGAAGCAAAATTAGTTAATTCTGTAGGTTGATGCTACAATTTTGGCCATAGCTATATAATAGAAGACTTACATTAAGTGTTCTGCAATGGCTAATAGTTACATTGTTACAGTGGCTCTCAAAAGTATTCACCCCCCTTTGACTTTTCCACATTTTATTGCATTGCAACATGATATCAAAATGGATTTAATTAGGAGTTTTTGCCACTGTTCAACACAAAAAAGTCCACAATGTGAAGAATGAAGAATAAAAGTGAAGAATAAAATCTACAAATTGTTTTAAATTAATTACATATATAAAATAGAAAATAATCGATTGCGTAAGTATTCACCCCCTTTGCTATGACACACCTAAATAAGCTCTGGTGAAACCAATTGTCTTTAGAAGTCACATAATTAGTTGAAAGGAGTCCACCTGTGTGCAATTGAGGTGTTTCACGTGATTTCAGGTTAAATACACCTGTCTGGGAGGTCCCACAGTTGGTTAGTACATTTCCTAACAAAACCTACATCATGAAGACGAAGGAGCATTCGAAGCAAATCTGGAATAAGGTTCTTCAAAAGCACCAATCAGGGGTAGGATATAAGAACATTTCCAAGACATTGAATATTCCCCACAGTAAAGTCCATTATTAAGAAATCATTCAAAGTAATTCTTTCTAGTTTCTTTGTTGTGTTATACATTAATAGATCATGCGCAAGGTGCATCTTAATGTTACTTTAAGGGATGTAATTCTGTGCTGTTTGCACACAAAGAAATTATGTATTTTATAATAAGAGGCGCCCTTCACACAATATCTTAACTTTTTATGAATCACCAAAGCAAAAATCATACTCATGAATGGTATTTAACATAAAAAAAATGTTTAAAAGTATCTATGTATTTTCAGATTGTAAAACTGCATGCAATTTGGCAAATATTTAAGTTTTTTGGAAACTATTTAAACATACCCATTTTATCAGGGATTCGTCATTTCTTTTTCTTCAATGTCATTATCTATATGTTTTGAATCATTCCAATAAGCTGTTATGTACTAGTATTGAAAGCAACAGCACTTTCTCGTGTTTATAAGACCTTTAAAGAGCAAAAATAGCATTCGCCGATCTAAATGTTGCTCTTCCCTGGTCCACTAAGGGTCTTACTGTAATTAAACAAATTTAGTATTTTGATTCACTGGAACTTATGTGAAAAGAACCCAATCCATTAATTCAAAACAAACAGCTGAAAGCTTAGTATCTTCATTGTCTGGCAATCCCATGGCATAACAAGAAGTCTAGTTGACCCTATTATTAAAGAGAAGCTGCAGATTGCCTTCTTACAGAATTACAATGCATTTGTGTTCGAGCGCAATATATGAAAAGGTAAAAGTGCCATGTTAAGCTTATCTAGCACACGAAAGGAGGCATTTTCTGCCTTTTAGAAATAGGTAACCATGACAACAAATATTCTTTTTTTTTTTAAAGAACTTAAAATAATAGTTCCCTTAAAGAATGACCTTTACATCAAATGTTTTTGTAACTTTACCGGCTTATGAATATATTTTGCTGTTTTATTGTTTTCTCAATTAGGATGAATTTGGCAATATCTAATTAGATCACAACTAGCTGTGATAAATGCCTTTTCCCCAAAGTGTTTGGCTCTCATCCAAAGTAACTGCACAAACAAAATGTCCATTCGAGATTGCTTAACTTTTTAAGAGCCCAGTTTCCGGGGGAAAAAACAATGACCAAATAGTTTGCATAGCACGCAAAGCAATACCAGAACATAACAGAACCAAAATCGTACAGTCAGACCTGTAGCTAGACTGGGGCGAGTGGGGAAGCCACCCCGGGCATAAATCTGTGATGGCCGGGAAAAATTACTGAAATGCATTGCCACTAGAGTAATAATTTTGTTTTGCAGTTCTCAATGTTTTCACCTGTCAGCTGTCAGCTTCCCACTAGCATAGTCTGAAGATTGCATGCACCTCTGCACTAGAAAAGGAAATGCATCACTTTCTTAATGACCAAGAATCTGGTTCTCACAAATCTCCAGTTTGTTAGTATGTCTGTGTCGTTTGCTTCCCCTGTGTTTCATAACACATATTAAGCACCTACAGTATGTAATAAAGGTAAACCAAAACATTATGATAGGATAGACAACAAGCAAGTACATTAATTAAGTACAGCTATCAGGAAATAAACGGCACTGTGATTTAAAAAAATAAACAGTGTGGAGCTTTTCAAACCCAACATTTTTTGAATGACGCTAATCTTATTTCTGCCTTGGCCACATTTGCTCCTGTGCTGCCAAGAGTCCTTTTAGCAAATTTTGTTCCCTACCGTACATATTTAGTTTCGACAATATGTGGGTTGTGCGTTTGTAAGAACGGCACAGGGAAGAGTTACAGAATGAAAAACTTTTAGTCTGCAAGTCATTGTCTGTTGTAGAGAGAAGAATAGATGTTAAGCTTTAAAGGTCCCAGCTGGGGAATCCGATTGGAAAAGGAAATGTGAATATTGCTCTGGGAAGCTGGCAGTGCCGCCACACTTCATGACAGTTGAATTAGGAAGCAAGCCAGATTGACTCCCTGAAGAAAGGCTGGCAGGAGGACACCAGAAACGCCTGGTCAGTCACACACTTATGAAGGAGGGGGTTTTGCTGACCCAATACGAAAGGTATCCTTCCCACTGGGATACCATTACAGTCCCTGTGCATTAGTCTAAATACAGATATCCTGAGGATAAGGCATAGAAACTGAGAACTTGCTTTAACCTAAAGTAGTACCAGTTAGCAGGTTTTAAAATGAAAATGCATGTTTACTGTAGTGGGTGTTTCTTTCAAACTGCACATTTCAGAACTATGGGTTCCTAGAAAATGTTGCTATGAGATCCTAGCATAATCTAGATCTTTAAACTATTACTGTGATCGCGTTATTCGTTTATTTCCTTGTGCTCTAATTTTCACATTCAAGACCACTGTAGTGCATTTCCAGTGAAGCACACCTTCATAGCCACTGAAGATCAGCTGGTAGATTATACGGTGCTCGCTCAATCTCCCACAGAAGCAAGAGTTACACAGTGGCGGACAGTATGTGACCCACACTGCGTTATGGATCCTAGTGGTTGATGAGTTAACAATATCAACATCTGCTTAAGACACATTCTTACCTCTTGAGTAGAGAGCTTCCTCTTTAGTTGAATGGCAAGGGGTTTGGATTTGATCAGAGAGGTTAGTGATTTGCTTCTAGCTTCTGCATCTGCATTCAATTCAATGAGCGGAGATGCCAGTCTATTGCCAGTGCCACTTTTACAAAATGATCCATTCCACCAGAGTTCTTACCTCTGTATCTCTCAGATAAATTAAACCATAGCATGCCATACAGTACATGCATACTGCCCATGCTTTGCTATGTGTGATTTGTTGTTATACATGGTGGATACATGCCATTATCTGCCTATAATAAATGAACAGTACTCTGGAGTTCAAGGTGTCTTCCTATCATTTCAACATATTATTTTCATTAGTCCTAACTGCTACACACAGAGCATGCAGCCGCACTAATCTTGATTGTGTGCACGTTTCGACATTCAGAATTTTCATCTTAGTGTTCAATCAATCCTTCACGGGACGTAGCTGATTGTGATGTAACTGTAATTGCACTTAATTGGTCCTTTTTTTCCCCCAAGGTTTAGAATTATATGTCAAATGTATTAAGGGGCGAAAAAAAAAAAAAGAAGCAAAATCTGTATCAGACAGAAAAAAAATAATAATAATTACAGTAACACTTTAAATTGTGTCTTTAATTACTGTGTATTTATATAGTAGTTACTTAGTAAATACATCTGTACATATACACATAATCACAATGTTATTATTCAGTTACAATGTACTTAATATGTAATTATTTTGCATGATACACTGTAACCCAACCCTAACCAGAACTCTTTTCTGATACAATTGTGTACTTACATATAGTGTTAAAAATATTTGGATATCAAATACATTGTAACAATGCATAATAACATTGTAATTATGTGGAGGCACGCGTGTGGTTACTAAGTGCAATGAAACTACTCAGCAATTAGAGACACTTACTGTAAAGTGTGACCAATACTTCATTTCATGAGCATTTTCCTAATATTTAATTTCTTACCTTTAATATTTAATTTCATGTTTATGCTTAGATAATTATCTGTTATGCCTACAAACTACAGTATTGCAGAAGAAAAGACATCTCCTTGCAAAACATATCCAAGCAGGAAACAACGAACTGTCAATTCTACAGGAATAGATGGTGACAAATGATCTAAACATCTGGTGCTCCAAACACTGCCACTGAGCTAATATACATGTTTACAACAGTTACTGCTATGCAAATCAGACATCTAACAGTGCATGTGAAACATTAACAGCAGGGAGTGTATTTTGGAGAGATTTTAGGAATGGTGGTATGTAGATCTACTGCTGTTTAGATGAATAGACCCCATTATAGTTAAGGAATTACAGTACATAGTAATGCTAGGCATTTATCAGTCTCACACATGCAAAATGCTTTTTTTTTTCTTTTGTTCTGCGTATCGCTAGGGACTGTACGTGGATTGAAGGTCAGAATCCTCTGGTACTCGATCCAGTAGAGAATGTTTTCTGCTGCGGAATTACACCTATTATTGGCCCTGAGTATGCTAGGCTATAACTTAAGATCCAAGGCAATATGTGATGAGAGCCATAATGCTGCAAAGATGCTATTGTCTCAATGGACTCGCTCAGAATGGCCCCAGGTGTGCACCTGGTTCGTATTACAAAATAAGAACTCTCCTGAATTTCTGATTAATAGCTCAGGGAGTTCTGCAGTAGGAAACAAGTTTATCTGTTGCTTATCAAGATTGCCCTTGTAAGGGGAGTGGTAGAAATAGGCTGCTGAAGTAAAGGTAAAAATTGCCTGACAGTATGAAAACAGCATCCGGCGAGACACACACACACACACATACACACACACACACACACACACAGAGAGAGAGAAAGTACAGTACTGTGGTCTCTAAGGTACTGGTGAAGCAAATTACAGAACAGCAGTAAAGGACTGTAATTCTTTACTAGTCCCAGTTTAGCAGAGTGATACAGTATTTTATTTTTTCAGATTACACAAAAAACAATGATATAGCAATTGTAAAGTATACATACTATACATAGTATGTAAATAATACATACTGGTAATGTATTGCAGTTTCACATCTGTATTAGGCCACTGTTCGAGTCATTGTGTTGCTCTTGCTAGAAATGACGTGGTCTGCTAATGGTTCAGCTTGGGTTTCAGAAAAGAAAAGTCTAATTTGTGTGCTGAGGTCATCAAATATTCTGTATAATACAGTCGAACGTTTGCTAAATTAAACTGGGATCCTGTTCAAATGAATACTTTGTAATTTGAGTATTTATCCTAATATGTACCAACATTAAAGACTTGTAATGTTTTTATGCTTGTATTTCAGCAAAAACAAAAAAAAAAAAATAGCAAATAAAGAGACTGCTGTAGATGTACCTATCCTAGGATTCAGAAATGTAATTTGGTTTCTAACATTATTATTTTATTATGAGATCACAAGTCAGATTATAGGTTAGTTTAGATTAACAGGGTTTGGATTTGGAAGCCTTCTATAGTATATTAAGGGATGTTAATAGTTCTGAGTTTAAACATTTGAACAGTTTTATTGTCCTAAATATTTAACCATTATTAAAGATACGCCTATGAAATATATAGGACAGCTGCAGTGTTTACACAACAGGATGTGGGCAGAATAAGATATTTTTCAGTTTTTTATTTAATTAATATTCATATGTAGTCTCATCCTCATTAATGTTGCAATGCATCATGAAAAAGTAACAGCACTTTAATGCAGGGTTTCTCTTGATGGCTTTCGTGATCAAAATAATAACTGGTATTGTGGCAGGGCCGGGCCCTGCTTGTAAATAATGTTTGGTTTGTGTGTTGGTGGTGGTGGTTGGCAGGGATGGGGTTCATTCCTATCTCTGCCAAATACATGTGAGAATGTGACTGTACCCAAAGTAGATCATTGGTGATAATTGGGAACAGGCGCGTATTATAAAAAGGGAGCTAGAAATTCCATTAGGGAAGAGTTTTTTTACTGCCATGTGGAGAGAGACAAACGCCCCTATATTTACAATAAAACTCACTGTGAGGGATTTTCTTTCATGGATGTCTGTGTTCGTGACTTGTTCTGTTTGATCTTTTTTTTATTTTTTATTATGCTCTGTGGGCAGTGTTTTGATTTACTTTTGTTTAATAGATGCACACCCCAGCACTTAAACCAGCAGTTACTGTCTCTGAGTTTGAATCCTGTCAAACTGTCACAGCTGTCTTAATGTTTAAACATTTAAACTTGTGTAAAACAGAATCTAACATCACTAATCATACTTGCATCCCCAACACGATTCTCTTTTAGGCATCGGGAGTTAAGGAGGCAGGAGTTAGCAATGAGTAATGTCAGGTTAGGTTTACAGTTAAGAAAGAAGGGCTCTTTTGCAGTTCCTGTCAGTAGCTAATGCCATTAGCCTTTTACGCTGTTTCTATGAAATTGATATTCTCTTTCTTTCTGCAATTTGTTTACAGAGAAAAGAAGAAGCTGTTTATTACAGTTTTCTATTGCTGCACTTCCTGTCAACATGTTTGGGAAAAAAAAAAAAAAACAGTTTTTCTAAATGTATTGTTTATGCGAGAGTTTGCGAGGGGGTTATTGTTACTGAAAGGTTTTAAATTAGATTTATTTGTCCTGAAAATTGACCTTCATGGGACATAAAATGTTATTATGCTGCTATTAAACTACAACTCGAAACCTTGTTTTTAACAGCCATAAAGCTTAAGCCAGGGCATTGCAACTGATGTCAAATGTTTATTTAGCTTATATTTCGCCAGGTCAAAACCCAGAGGTGAAAGACAATTAACCAGCTGAGCCACCCATCCCCAAAGCACAGTATATATGACGACAACGCCTAGCAGTTGTAATTCTGTTTAACTTGTACAAAAGATAACCCATTGTCCACTCAGCTCTGCAGTTGTTTGCATTTCTCTCAAATCTTTTTGCAGTAAGCCTGTGTTACATTGTTTTGACTACGAGTTCAAGAGCTGCTCTTCATTTCCAGGTGCCTGTCATAGACATTTGGTAATGTAGGCTAGATCGGCATGGAAAAGACAGCACCATCTAGTGTACAGAAGTGTGTTTCCAGCAAAAAAAATAAATAAATAAAATAAACTTGATTCAAAGCTGCAGGTCACTTTATAAAGATGCTTTTGGTTGATTCAGCATATGTAGCAAATACCTATGGCAGGCAAAACTGAATAGCAGCTCTGGAACACAGAACTTAACACAAACTTATCAATACAATACGACTCATTCAGAACACCAGGTAACACCTGTGTCTCTAATTGCTGTATATTCACATAGTAGTTACTTAGTAAATACATGTGTGCTTAACCCTCTAAACCTAATCATATCACTAACTGATACAATTACATGAATTGGGAAAAACAATTTACACATTAAGTCCATTTAAACTATGGATAATAACAT
Organism: Polyodon spathula; assembly: GCF_017654505.1. NCBI lineage: Eukaryota > Metazoa > Chordata > Actinopteri > Acipenseriformes > Polyodontidae > Polyodon > Polyodon spathula. Next base: position 6,170,369 of record NC_054564.1, on the reverse strand, counting down.
TGTAATTATGAGTAATGTATTTACTAAGTAACTTCTATATAAATACACAGTGATTAGAGACAGTGTAAAGTGTTACCGGAATCACTCAGAACATAAAAAAAGACAACGGGAGTGTCAAATAAAACAAACAAGAAAATCACATTTGAAGCTAATTACTTTTTAATTCCGCTAGTGGTGAAATTCAATAACAATATTCATGTGTGTTTTAATTATGTTGACAGTGCGCTGTTATACTTCAGCACATTCCCAAGTAGAGCTGGCAGCGACGAGGCAATGCCTTAATTGATGTCTTGATTATAAGTAATTGCTTGGGAGCATCACCTTTGCAGTGTATCTGTGAGCTGCACAACCGGCATGATAGATAATCGCCAGGTGGACCTGGAAATCTTGTCGGAAGGTAAACAAGTAGATTAATATCTGGCCATTGGAAAAAAACAAAACAGTAATGTAGTCGTTTTATCTGTTATTAAACTAAAGGAAATCAAAATCTTCTCTTTCTGTTGGTACCTTACTGCATGTGTAATAATTGTGCATGCATATTGCATATATACAGAACTGAAATAGATTGTCCCTAACTGGCTAAGTCACCACCATTAACTAGGAAAAACATAAATATTCTCCATATTACTTTTATAATGCTGACCCACAATCAATTTTTACACTAACTGCTGTTCTCACAGACCCCGATTAGCTCTAATCTTGGACTGAATGTTACCTAACATAAGGCAAGATTAGTGCTAATTAGGGTCTCTAAAACAAGACTTAAATGGCTTGTTTCACATTGCTACACAGTTAACCCTTCACTCTATAAGAAAGAGGACTGTTTTTGACAGTGCAGTTTGTTTACATTACCCAAAGATGATTTTAGCGATAGTAAGGGCAAGATCTCGCAGCATTTTTGCTGAGAGTAAAAACAAAATGCTAATGTTATCAAAATAATTTTTTTCTCATTTGGTCCACATGCACCTAGACCTTGGCGTTCTGTTGGGTATCAAATGATAACGTTTTCATTGAGAATTTTTTGCACTGAGATAAAGGATTTGAAACGGAAGCAGGAAAATCATTTTTTACTCCAATTGGAAAATCAAAGCGTTTTCCCAAGAGACAAAAATAAATAAATAACAATAATTCTTCTAAAGCTTTGAAATAGGGATAAGATAAGGTTTGGGGGAAAAAAAATAAGTTTCTATATTACAGCTATCCTATTTCTCCAAACCTACACTTAAAGGTTTTTTTGTTTCTTTTTTTTTTCTTGATCCCACTTTTAATGTAATTTTAATTGCTTTTTGTTAATTACTCTTGAAATCATTGGGTATTGTTCTGGGTTAAGGCTCATTCATATTGGACAGGGTGCGGGCGGGGTAAGTTTTGTGTTCACACTGAACGCGGCAGAATATTGACTTAGGGCGGCACACGCTTTAACAGAGAGGGCGCGGGGAAAAAATTGACAAGATCGACAAATTAAAAACTAGGGCTGCTCCAATTAATAGACAAAGAGTTGATCGTAGATTTTTGATTATTTTTTTTTTAAATGTAATCCTGCAATAGTATTTTTGTATATAAAATAAAATCAACCAATAGAAGACCTGCATTTTCTCTGTGGCAGTCCAATCATAAGTGAGTGGAGGCGGGACATAAAGTTTAAGGTCTTTAGTAGGTTTAACCAATGGAAGATAAAGATCTGCCCCTTGTTATAAAGCTGCCCAATCATGAGTGAGCAAAGGCAGGACATAATTGGGAGTTTAACCAATGGGAAAATGTTTTAGTATTACTATGCAGGACAGTTGCCGTAATATTGTAGCGTCGGGTCCAACAGGACGGCCGAGTGGGGCTTTATAGTGCTGCCAGGGTTGCCAGATTTCTGCTGGATTGATAGACCAAAGTCACTTCAAAAATAGCCCAATTATTTGTTTTAACTAAAAGCAAGCTTATTATTAACACACAGGCCTATGCATAAAAAAAAAAAAAAAAAATCAAAAGCTTTCGTAAGAATAGATACCTGGTATAAATTTGGTAGAAACTACAAGCCCCAGTACAGCTCACACACACGTCACTGTCACCAAATGTGTACGGAAGCTCTGAAGGGATAAATCAACATTCATACCAGATCAGCAACCGAATTAAGCGTGATCCTTTTATTGAAATACTAGTGCTGGTTCTGTATCCCAAACTATATTACAAACATGAAAATAGTTTCAATCTTTTAAAGTTATACCTCCAATCTAATTACATTATCAACCTGAGACTCCTTAATATTTCCCACGGCTGTGTTTTTAAAGTAGCCCAATTCCGTGGGAAAACCGCGGACCTGGCAACTCTGGGTGCGGCAGTGAACTGCGATGTTCACACTTCTCTTTCTCGCCTGCTGGACTCTATATAAGGTGCAGCCTGTGTGCTGTTTGAGGATCGTGCTGAGAGAGTGACAGCAGCAAGCGACCATTTGCAAGCTAAAACAACTGCACTTCTACATGCCATTTCATTCCTCTAAAACCAACGGCACTTTAAGTGGCAATCCGATTCAGCAATAAATGGCCTTTCCGGCGCCAAAGAAACCCTTTGTTGCAGTGTCTCTTTCTCTTACAGAACCTGTGGCAAACCGCCTCCACAATATTATTACCTTCACTAAAAACGCGCACGGCACTAATGCCAATAAATTAACCGATCAAAAATTTTAATCGATTGACAGCTCTATTAAAAACCTATTTTAAAATGGCAGCTGGCAGTACATTGCCGTGAATCGATGCATGTTGCCCTCTACATAATTACATAGAAACTCGTCTACAAATAATGTTAAACATTCTTAAAAATAAGTTGGTTTTAATTGGTTATTTAAACTGCGTTTACAAACACTTTATTAAGAAGGGGAGTGTGTGCAAATTGTTGCTATATTGGGGAATTATGGGAAGGAAGTTTCAGGGTAGCATTAGCTTTTATTGTTTTTTATTGAAAGCAATCCATAGAGAAACCGCTCATATCCTGTATTGAGAACAAGAAGTCTGGGCCTCAATAGTTACTCATGCACATACATGACTTAAACATTTTTTTCTTATTTGTATGTATGTATGTGGCAGTGAGGTTGAAATGATATGTAAGTATATACAGCTATACACATGCGGGTTTATAGCTAGAACCTCTGGGGAAACAATAAGAGACACTTCACTGGAGAGCTATGCCTGTGTCAGGCTGCTTTCATGAAGACCTACAGGCGATCCAGAAGCGGCTCAGGGGAATCACTGGGGCATCACAGTATTCACCACAGCAGACTAGCTTCGATTCATCTTCCGATTCCAAGTGTTTAGTGGTCACAGTATGAACTCTCTTATGGAGGTCAAATGTGTTTTTCAGGTCAGGACTGAGCTGTGAGTCTTTGGGGGCTTGATTCTTCACTTTCCAAGTTGTGTTGAAAAAGCCCCTTCATTTAATTGACATGTCCTAGTTAAGGGATGCCCGTTGCTTGCTGTACACCGATTCCTGCTGGGATCAATTATTGGCTGATGTAATAAACTGAGTGTCATGCTGCTTATAATAAATGCTAAGGAGAATAATATCCCATTATAGGCGATGTGAAACTAACATGCAGTTATTAAACAGAGTTGGGTTAGCTCGCTACTTAAGCTTCAATAGCCCATATATTCTAGAGCAAGGTTTGGTAATTCCAGTCCTGGAGGGCCAGTGTCCCTCCTGGTGTTTGTTTCAACAGTCCAATTAAGCTTCTAATAAGCACTTAGTTGGTCAAATTAAGTAATTTAGGGTACAGTTGGAACAAAAACCAGGAGGGACACCAGCCCTCCAAAACCGGAATTGCCCACTCCTGCTCTAGAGTTCAGTTTACAGCTTTGAAATATAATGTAATTCCTTTTTTTAAATTTTTCATTTACATGATATCTCTACTTGATCACAATTTATACCACAAACGTGGGTAGCGTGGGATCCATTTGTGTTGTTCCATTTAAAATAACCCCTGAATTAATTGATTTAATATAAAAATCAAATTAAACATGCTATTGTTATCTTATTTTACTTGCGGTATAAACAGAATATTGAATGATCGTTCACGGTATACGGTTTTCGTTCACCTTAGAAGGGTGTCCTTAAATAAACCATTCACCCTGTTGAGGCTCATGATTTACAGTGAGATCATCCTGCTGCAAATAACAACCGTATACCACAAACCATCATTCCATATCCTCTCTGTATACCTGGATGATGGTCCAGTTTGTTTATATTCCCCAAAACTATGTGTTGTTTGTGCTTCTGACTGCATTGTCGCTACTTCCACTTGAACAGTAAAATGTTATGAAGGCCAGAAACAAAAAACGGAAATTAAAACAGATTTTTTCTTATTTTTTATATCATTTTTTTTCTTTTTAAGCTCACTCAAGTGGCCAATGAACTGCTTCTACCTTTTGCAGTAGAGAAGTGTGACAGGGCAGGGAGCCCCGTGCATGGGAAATGTGTGTCTGTGGCAGGGAGAGGGTTAAAATCTCCCTGCCTAACTAAATTGCCTAACTGTTTTATTGTTAATTATCACCTGCGCCTGGCTACCACTGTAAATTAGAGCCATGTGCAGGGTATTTAAAGAAAGCAGCCAGTCTACTCAGGGCTGCTGTGTGAAAAGGACCCCAATTGTAGGTGTTCTCAATAGAAAAACAATTCAAAGGTACTGTGTGAAGCCTTTCTGTGGTATTTGCAAAAACTGTGTTTTTTTAGTTTGATTTTGTTTCAACAGGTAAACAGCTTAGCAATCCTGTTTTGTAGTCAGGGTGTTCCAGTTTGCGTTTTAGTTAGTGCTCGAAAAAGAGCTAGGTGTTTATTTTCATTTTATTTATTTTTGTAAATATTAAAAGTGCGCAGTCACGCTAAACTGCAAGTTCCTGTGTCGGGTCAGGGTTTTTTAAAGGGGAAACGAACCTGAGAGTTGCAGTTCAAGATTCAGAACTACTTGGCTTTACCAAGCTTACAAAATTATGTAGACGTACTAACATGAACGTGTTTAACAAATGTTATTTCCCTATCCTCTTCTAACATCAATATTTTTCAGATCTGAAGTCTGATTGAAGAGTCCCATAGATCAGGGAGATGACAATGCTGAACCATGCCTAATAGCCAGCGTGAAGCAACATGAGGTTTTGCTTAACAGCTCACTTTTCCACTGCTTCTGTAAGCCTGAGAAAACAGTGTAAGTTGCCCTAATCAGGGACAGTGGCAATACTGCCTGCTTAACCTAGTACAAAGTAATTTTTTCTAAGGCTAGAACATATATCTTCAATAGGAAATTTGTGCTACAAAGAAAGACAGCGCTGGCTCCTTAGGCGCTGAACAGCCGAGATGACAAAACACATTCCCATCATTATTTTTCAGTGCTGGATTTTGTTTGTGCTGAAAATAGAATTTCCGAAAGTACTTTCTAAACATTGTTTAGAAATACCCCAAGGAGTTTGCTTATTTAATTTCTGTCGGTTACTGTAAACTGTCATGGTCTTAATAACCGTCTTCCCCACCGATCCCATTAAATGTAACCTTGCCATGTTTTGTTACACAAACAGCGCATTTATCATCCAGATTGTACTGAACACTTCGAGTGTGAGTGTCTGTTTTTGGAGTTTTTATTAAGGACCTCTCACTAACCTGCAGAGCTATTGCTTTTAAATGCAAAATGATTTATTGCTTACTGTTAAAGTTCTGATAACCGCAGCTTTAAAATCAACAAGATATGTTTATTATTATAGTTTAGTAGATCGTTTACTGGATAAGCATGAACCTTACTTGGAAAAAACCTGTTGGCTAGATGCCAAGAACATTTTTTTTTGGGGGGGGGGGGGGGGGTGCTAAAGTATGTGAAATAGTTCTGAGAACAAATATCTTACCTTTCGTATAACTAGTTGCTACATTGTTGTGGATAACAATAATGTTAAGTGTATGCATTTAACTCTTGAATATTGGAATCAATAAAATGAAAATGGTCTCAATCATGTCCCACCCCCTTTAATTGTAATGTAATGATCATCGTTTCACATGTGAAGCAGTTAATATTGTTCAGATAAATAAGTTTAACTTATACTGGGAACATAAAAAAAATAGAATCTGTCCTATTAAATCAGATTCCAGTCTAGCAGGAGAACAATAAGAAAGTTCTGATTTGTTGCACTGTATGGCAGAGATTAGGATCACTACTCCAAACAATTCACCAATATGAAGAGCCAGCTAGTTTTGGATTAGCAAGAGCCCATTGCACTGACAACCTACAGTGCTAAAGCTTTTTGTAATCTGTCATAAGAGATAAACACGTTACAGGGTGTTATCCTACTTTTTGGCTGGAAAGTTAGACCTACCACAAAGCGAGTTTAACAGTTCAAACAAATGTTTTCTGGGAAAGATGAAAATGTATTTGTGCATGTGTTCTCCCTCTGGGTTTAAGGCAGAAAAGGTTCAGAAAATACACCCAAAGTATAGTTTACCAAAGCATTGCATTATATTTTTTGTTACATAAAAGCAGTTTGCCCAGAAGCCAATTTAAGCTGAACAGCATTTAATTACAGCGCCCCCCAGTGGCATGGAATAGTCTGGACCAGAGTATCCGGGATAGGATGGTGCATTACATAAACAACACACATGTATCGGCTAAACATAGAATAACGACTTGGATTACATTTATTTTAATGAGTATTTTCCAAGAATTATTGAACTGTAAATGTTTCTGATCCCAGACTGAATGAATGATGTTGTCTTTTAGAGTGTTGTTTTTTTTTCTTTGTGACTGGAAATTAGTCTGTTTATTGTCGTCTTGCCAGGACATTCTTGTAAATGAGTCTCAATGGGTTTTTTCCTAGTTAAATAATGAATAAATAAATAAAATGCCTCAAAGTTGTTGTCATTGTAGGTTTTCGATTCATCCACTCAAAATTGATTCTGTGCAGAGAAAGAGAAACAGGCATTTTGTATTAACAATGTATAAGATTAGGTTAAGGGAATATTTAAACAGAAGATATTCCAGTAGCCTCTGGTGCATTTGGAACTGTATTTTGATTAAATGGAGGATAGTGTGAGAACAGTCTACACTGACACATTGAACACGAGTTTGGGTTGTCCAGATAATTCTGGAGTTGTAGAAGCTTTTTTTTTTTTTCAATCAGTGGATGAATTGATAACCTGTGCTAGCATGATCTATTAATCTTTGCTTTGGCTCCCTCCAGAAAAATGAAATAATTGAAAGACGCTGTCATTGAGCTTATTGAGTTTATTTTGTTTTTATATGATGGCATATGTGGCAGAGCAAAGCTCTGCCCTTTTTAAATTGGCAGAGATGGGGTTAATTTCCCCTACCTGCCTGGGTTTATTATGTTCAGGTGGCTGGGGTTGATTAGGTTAATTAACGATCAATCAGCGCCCAGCCACCTGACATAAAAGGAGGCCTCTGCTTCTCATTTGGGAGGAGGGAGCTGAGGAAGCAGGTTGGTGTTTTCGTGGTTGTGATTTTTCAATTTTCTAAAACCAGTGAAGGCATTGCCCAGCCTGGAAACCTTTATTTTGTACGTTTTTCTTTTTTGTCTTTCTTTTTGTGTTTCAATCCCTTTTGTTTTTTTTGATTTATAATAAAAGTATTTTTTTTTTTTTTAACTGCAGTCTGTCTCTGGGCCTCTATCCGCTCGCCAGCCTGTCACAGCGTATGATAATCATCTTGATTAAAATGAAGTTTTAATCAATCATTTCCATTGCACTTTTTTTTTTTTTAATGATAGATTTGAACCAAACCATACACTTCAGTTTTATATGTAATATTCCCAATTAACATCAATATGTAATTCATTCCATTTTTATCAGGCCAGTATTGTGATGCATAACTTTGTGCTAAAAAAAAAAATCAATGCTTTTTAAATTTTGATTACATTGCACAGTTGACCAAATAGGACAAATCTGAAAAAAAGCTGTCATGCTGTTCTGAAGTGAAAAGAGAAATCACCTCTAATATCCCAGCAAGCTCATCTTACAGTGCAACAATACAGTGAAACTTGTATTAACTGGTCACGTGTCTCCACTTTGAAGGTTCTGCTGTGATTAACCCAGTTATTAAATGACCCCCTTTGGCAGGGTGAAAGACCTTAATCTATATTGTGTGTGTGTATGTCAGAATGTAAGATTGGCAGTGATGGGGTTAAATCTCTCCCTGCCAGCAATTACAGGTGTGGCCTTTCCCTAATTAAGTAATTTTGGTGCTAATTGGGGAGTGGCCACATGTATAAAAGCAAGGAGAAATCATTTGTTTGTTGGACCAACCGTCATTCCCTGCCAGCTTTAGCCTCTCTCACATGCACACACTCTATACATTAAGGTCTGGTACTCCCTGCCCCTGTGTACATTTTGTTTTGTGTTATGTTTTTATTTGTTGTATTGTTTAAGCCTACAGTTTTATTATTGTTTAAAGCCTGGATGGGGTTCCCCATTCAGATAAAATTGTGAGAATGCGTGGTTAACAGCTAGCGCTTATTGATAAACTGGCTGCTGACCACGCATATGATAAAACTCATGCCAAATGTGGTTGAGAGGTACATTAGGTAATAGATAGCCAGCCTACCCCTCCGCCACAATATAAAAGACCTGTGGCTTTGGCTGAAGGGGGTGGGGAGTGTTCAGGAGTGGAGAACAGGAGCAGAGAGAGGAGATGAGAATCAAAACTAGTAAAAGAAAACAATTGCTACTCATGCTGGTTCAATACCAGCACAATACTTGTTTTAGTCAGTGTTTAGTCAAAACACACAAGCAGCGTATTCATACCCCAGAGCTGTCTGTGCCTTTCTTCTTCCAGGTCCAATTTCTTCCAATTAAACTTCAAAATACATTGTGGTAGATATTTTTGAAGTGTATCAACTTTTAATTCTGTATATATATATATATATATATATATATATATATATATATATATATATATATATATATATATATATATATATATATTTGTTCCTAGCACATAGCCTTATTCGATGACAAGGCTCAGAAAGACTGATTTGATTGCCCCATGGCTTATTTGCGTGAGACATCCCCGAAGAGATCGCATCATCAGTTGTGAGGCACTGACATTAGAGCAATCTGGGGCGTTGGTGTTAATAAAGATAAAAGACTACTAATGTAGGTGAACAACAGAGAAAATGTTGTTCTTGTTTCTTTTTTGCAGAAAGTAACTGTAATATTATTACTCAGATTAAAAATCTAACTCATTATATTACCTTTTTATTGACAAAAGTAATATTATTACAGTAACACGTTCTAGTAAGACCGTCTGACCTGTGGACAGTTAATCAATAGACAGGAGGTTTTGAGAAGCAATAGGTCAGATGGTGTTTGGGTTGTTATCAAACTCAACAAGGAATTATGTGCCAAGAACACCATAATGAAGTAGAAATACAGCACTGACACAATCCTGCACAAATAAGAAACATCGCCTTATCTTTAAATAAAGATCCACTGAAGTCTTGCTAGTGTTACAAACCACTGGCACCATCAGTGTTTCTGTTCCCTCCTGATAGTACAGTATGGTGTTTACATTTGTTTTCATTGGTCTTACAGCAGATATATAAAATAGTTATGACATAAAAAGAGGGATGACACTGCCAAACAGAGTTAAATACTAATTATAACTCACATCTTGTCAGACTGTGTACTTTTCTGAAACAGTGGGCCAGCTGAATGATACAAAGTTTAATATTAGTGTTCAGGAATGATACCTGAATGCCAACACTGATTGATGTCTGACAGGTCCAGGTGGAGACCTCCTAGACTGAGCCCTTGCCTCTGGGGTTCAGTACCTGCACTGCTGCTAAGAGGCCTCTTGATCACTTCATAAAGTCGAATGAAACCTGCAGAATAATGTTATGTCAACATATTGAATTGCATAACGCTTTGTAGTTTTATATATACTTAATGAATAACTGTTAAAAATTGAAAAACTTGACAGTTTAGAATCTAAAATGAAATACTGTACTACTGTTATGGTTTCCTGAACACTTTTGAGATATCCGATTTTGTAGCTTCTTTGATAACACAATGTTAAATAAAAGATCTAAATTATGTTTATAATAGTAATTCTAGGTGATGCACAATTTTTGTCCAGAGCTGTACAATCAGATCCCACTATGAAAGCTAGGTAGGACCATGAACTGTCCTCAATGTTGCCAACGTTGGCAGCACAATGGATTTGAAAAACAAAACAAATTACACTTGTGTATCAGTTCATACAGTTGTGATACCATTGATAAAAAATAAACACATTAAAAAAATCACTGTAGAGGCATCTGGGCTTCCATTGCCCCTTAACAGAAGAAGAGCTCAACAGATGGTACAGTGAGAGAGCGGTCCTCTAGAGATCTTCAGGCATTGCCAATAAGACACACAAGTATTGACCTACTGAATGAATTCATCGGTTTCTGTGTAGTGTGGAATGACCTTTCTGGATGTTCAAAGACTCACAGTATGTGTGCTTTCATTCGGCCGTATTGACAGGCTGTGATCTCCACTGCCTGCAGATTGGGCAATGTTCTTTTTAAAAAAAAAAAAATCCAATGGGCTTTAATTAAAGACAACAAACTTGTGTTAATTGTGAAAGTATTGATCCTGGTGTCCTGGCTTCCCCTCTGAAAGTGATGCAGAGCAAGAACCAACTGGCTGTCTGTAAAGTTATGGAGAGCAGCTGGTAAAACTTTTGCTATTGACTTACATACATATTGACTTACATGACTGACTTAATTTGCTTTGACTTACAGCAATGTGCAAATTTATTTGAACACCTCAAGAGTAATTTATATACCCATCTGCATGAAAACCTCTGGGTGTGAGAATTTCAATTTTCATTCAGTAATCAGTGATATAGAAACAATAGGCACTGGTGTGTGAAAAATGTTAGACTTCTATGTGCTTTAATTAGGCATCTTACATATTACAATTTATGGGGCTGTGACTAAATTAGACCATCACTAAATTGTCTATTTGCCAATTTTCCAAGATGTTCTATTCCCTGTTCAAATACATACAATCATAGAAATAAATAGTGTCTTCCCCCTTGTAAAAATATAAAGCAAAGTGTAATAAAGCACAGTTAAAGCATAGTTAAGCATTGTAAATCCCTGAGGGGTAAGGTAAAGCATATTAAAAACATGGCAAACCATGGTAAACTGTGATAAAGGTATAGCACAACCATGGGAAAATTGCAAAATCTCCATTAAGGGTTATAAGATATAAAGGTTATGGCACAATCATTGCTAAATGCTGTACTATAAAAGAACATCTAGTATCTGTAACACCAAAGCAAATTCAGTTGATAACTGGGATCAGGGGTGTTCATTACATTTGATTGTTCAGATAAATTGTTAAATATGAAATTCTCAATCAAATCAACTACTATTCAATAATAATTACAATCATAGTGTGCTCAAGAACTTAGAACAATAAATAACAATGATAAATGACATGCCAGAAGAAGCCTGGTGGACAAAAAAAAAAAAAAAGATTTACTTATTGTCTAGGAAATAAATTAATTTTTTTTTTGTTCAAAGCCCCCAACCCACCCACCTACAAACGGAAAGTCATTTATCTATTTTTCACCGAAAGGCTAGAACACCATAAGTCAGCATCTTTGTGACACAGATGGCTTATCTAAATTAAGGAAGGGACACACATAACCCGGAACACAGTGTAAGAAATCTACAATCCTTTTTGCCTGGTGGTATTACACTCCACTTTACAGCTCTGTCCTGGTTTCTGTGCTATGTTTAAAATATTTACTTGGGTTAACTTTGTGAATATTTTTTAAAGGCGTTAATCTTAATTAACAGGGCGTGAACCTGTGACCCTGCCCACTGCAGGTGAGCATCTTAACCATAATGCAAAAGAGCCAGGCTCATCTGCATTTGTGGTTCTAGAGCTTTTTAAACTCATCACAACTCATCAACAGGGGACAGGACAGAATCTTTAATGGCAGAGTATTGCACAACACCCCCCCCCTACCCCTCCCCCCCCCCCCCCCCCCCCCCCCCCCCCAACCCCCCAGATAGAATCCATAACTGCAGTGTATCACACAATACTGCCCCTTACATAAGCACAGAAGCCAGAAGCCAGGACCAAGGACACAGTTGGAAATTAGTTGAAGACAGTCTAGACACTTCTTTACACAGGGTATGGAATGGGTTACCAAGCCACGCTGTTGATGCGGAACCTGAATTTGGATCTTTAAAAGACACGACTTGATGAAACAAGGAAATAAGACCTAGGAAATACATATTAGGTACAATTTACGTAATGCAAGTATCCTGAGGCAATACTGAGGGCCTTTCTGGGATCCAATAAGTCAGTATCAGGGGATAAAGATTATTGGTTATTGCAACCATTAACCACTTGAAGAGCCTGAAGAAAATAAACCATTTTTGCTTCAAATTTCTGTTGGTGAATTTATTTCATTCAGTACAAGTCTGCAGGCAGAATAAAATTGAATGTTGTGAAGGACCAAAATAATCCTCACTGCCAACACTCAATGTATATTGAGGGCCAACATAGCACAGGGCCACTGCAACAGTATGATCCACAGTGGTTATTTGTACATTCCCTCACCTTAAAACAAATACTCACTCTTAATACATTTCAGTACCAGACAGTGTTCAGTTCACACTCCATCATGTTGCCATTGCTGGCAGGGGCTGCGCTGGTGTTATAGTGGTAAGTTTTCTAATAATTTTCCATATTTCCTGATCCTGTGACAGGATAGCGTCACAGCCCATGATGTTACCAGCAGGAATTAGAGACAGAAGCTGCAGTGAAGCACTGTTGCGCACATTTAATTAACATAAATAACACAAAGACAGGAACAAATAAACAGGCACAGGGGATACAAAATAAAAGGTCAATACAATCCGTGCCATGCCATGCCATGCCATGCCTGTAGGCTGGGCTTTCACCTTCATTCCAGTGGTCCAAACACCCTCCACCCAACAAAGGATTTTTCCTTCCATACATATATATATATATATATATATATATATATATATATATATATATATATATATATATATATATATATATATATGCCATCCACTCCCCAATTAGCATCAATTACCTAATTGGGAAATGGCCACACCTGTGATTGCTGGCAGGGATTTCACATCTCCCCAGCCAACCTTACATTCCCCCACACACATTACTTACAGGGACAAGGCTACAGGGATACCTCAATGTGGATTGAGAAGTTCTATGCATTAGCAGTCAAACCACAAGAGCCCAAAGCATTTACTCCTGTACACAATCTACATCGATTTCCTGCAATAGGAAAGCACTACTGATAGTGATATAGAACCACCGAGATTCCACCGGCAAGCCAGTCCACAGCGGATATTGAGGAGCTGCTGGCCTCTGCAGGACACAGGCCAACCCTACAGGTATCCGCTTGTGCTCACCATAACCATAACCATAACTTGGAAGTTTAGACAGGGTGCTGGATTAGGAGGATTTTGTGCCATTAATTGAAAGACTTTATATTAATTTAACCCTGGGGCTGTATTTCATTTGATGACCAATTAATATTATTATTTATTTTTCTCCCAATTTGAAATGTCTAATTATATTTCTCCTCACCGCCGCAGGTCCCCACACAGCACAGACATCCTGAGGGCGTACGAGCATCCTCTGATCTCACAAGCCTGAAGCCAGAACCGCTTTTATGCCGAGCAATCCAGAGCAGAGGTGGGTGGGGCTACCAATCTCGGAGAACAGAGATCAGCCCTGCTTTTATCCAATCCGAATGTGATCTGTACTTGGCCAGTAGGGTTTGCTGTTGCACGATGAGGAGAAAGAGTCCCTACTGATTTCCAATCCTCCACCCCAGGAGCATCAGAGCCAATGTGATGCCCCTTCAGAGTTCCCAGCAAAGTTCGGCCTCTGTGCACAGCCGTGAACTAGCGCCGTCCAAGATGTATGCGCTCCCAGCGGCAGTGCTTTAACTGGATGAGCCACTCTGAGAACTGCAGCTTGGCTATGACACTTGTCCTCTGGCATTGCAGAAATTCAATGCTAAACTCCTTCAGAACTGGAGGACTCACACTGTGTTCTGTCTGAAAGCATTTAGCTTTTTCATTGGCACGCTTTCCTTCAGGGAGTGAATTAGAAATACTCTACCCTCCGAGTATTGGCTGGGGATGAGGTCTTGCGGGCCAGTTTATACTCAGACTTCTTTAACAAAAAAACTAACAACAGTTCTTAGTATTTAATAAACTAAAAATACTAATAAAATAGACATGAACACTAAATTGCTGTACTATTCAGCACAAAATCACATTAGAACAGAGGCACCGGAATAGTTTTAGTAGTGATGCTGAAAGCCACTGAACAAAACTGTAACCTCTGTATGTGATGGAAGCCATGCAAAGCAGCACCCCAGCACCCCTAGTTCCAGCGACCCTGCATTAGAATCAAAGGTAAACAAAAACATCTTAAATGGGTTCCCTCCTATTAATACGAAGAAGAAAATCAGGTCATCACATTTTTGCAGTTGACAACCAAAAGTCAATAAAAAACATTGGCTAAAAAAGGTCAGTGACCTAAAAATCCAAGTTGCACAAGTGGAGCGATTAAGTGGTCACACATTGCTTTCCAATACTAGCTTACCAATATAGATACCATCTCAATCCGTTTGAAATCCGGAAAAATACAAACCAGTAAAACCTTATTTAGTGGCTATATCTTTTTCATCAATTCTATTTTCAGCTCAATGGGCAAGAGAGTAGATTTGATAACTTGGCATCCTTGTATTCTCAGTGGATTATTTGACTGCGGTATGAATAATAATAACAAAAGGGGGGGGGGGGGGGGGGGGGGGGGGGGAGAAGCACAGGATCTGTCATGCTCTCAGTTCTGTCGCACTTGTTGTTTTTGTGAACTTAAAAGATGCATTTTGCTTGAACAGTCATTAGGTGAATCATTGCTCGTCAGTGAGAAGAGCAGCCCTGCCAAGCTCATTCCTCTGCGGTCACTCTTGGTGATGGTGTACGAGCTCCGTCAGCATGTCAAACAGCAAGTTCTTATTCAAATAACTCCACTGGACTGTCCTCGAGGAGCTTACAGCGTTCAGAATAGTTTATTTGTGTCTTGTCCACCCTAGGGACATACAGGAATGCCGGTTTTCCGTCATCAGTTTTGTTTCATAGCGGTCGTTACCCATTTTCCTAATAGAAGGTCAGTCTCCGCACAGTAAAGACGGACGTAACTAGAAGATGATTTTATTTTGACTGCACATGGTTCCTCAGCATCGACATATGTGTGCCGCCAATGGTTAAAGGTAAGCTGTTAAGCTTTGTAGTTAAAAAAAATGGTTACCCAAAATGTTATTTTATAATATATGTAATATTTATATATATATAAAATATATATATATATATATATATATATATATATATATATATATATATATATATACACACATATACACACATTATTATTTATTATTATTATTATTATTATTATTATTATTATTATTATTATTATTATTTAATAAATATACAGTGCACACTTATTATTAGAATTATGTTTCCACCCTGCAATTACTCTTTGGACAGTCAGTGGGCATGCTCCGATACCTGTGCCAATCGCCTCTTTACACCCGGAAGCTTCACAGTTGACGTCAACAAGAGAACAAACCCTGCATTTATTTGAGCCCACTGGGTACCTGTTCAGTAGGTGTGGTGAGGTGACAAAATGGAAAATTACCTATATGGTAACAGGGTCCTGGGAGACAGTCAACATGGTTTTAGGAAAGGGAGATCGTGTCTAACTAACTTCCTTGATTTTTTTGAGGATGCAACATCGATAATGGATAATTGCAAAGCATATGACAAGGTTTATTTAGATTTCCAGAAAGCTTTTGACAAAGTCCTGCACAAAAGATTAATTCTCAAACTGAACGCAGTTGGGATTCAAGGAAACACATGTACATGGATTAGGGAGTGGTTAAGATGTAGAAAACAGAAAGTACTTATTAGAGGAAAAACCTCAGAATGGAGTGTGGTAACCAGTGGTGTACCACAGGGATCAGTAATAGGTCCTCTGCTATTCCTAATCTACATTAATGATTTAGATTCTGGTATAGTAAGCAAACTTGTTAAATTTGCAGACGACACAAAAGTAGGAGGAGTGGCAAACACTGTTGCAGCAGCAAAGGTCATTCAAAATGATCTAGACAAGATTCAGAACTGGGCAGACACATGGCAAATGACATTTAATAGAGGAAAGTGTAAGGTACTGCACGCAGGAAATAAAAATATAAATTATAAATATCATATGGGAGATACTGAAATTGGAGAAGGAATCTATGAAAAAGACCTAGGAGTTTTTGTTGACTCAGAAATGTCTTCATCTAGACAATGTGGGGAAGCTATAAAAAAGGCTAATAAGATGCTCGGATACATTGTGAAAAGTGTTGAATTTAAATCAAGGGAAGTAATGTTAAAACTGTACAATGCACTAGTAAGACCTCATCTTGAATATTGTGTGCAGTTCCGGTCACCTCGCTATAAAAAAGATATTGCTGCTCTAGAAAGTGTGCAAAGAAGAGCGACCAGAATTATTCCAGGCTTAAAAGACATGTCATATGCAGACAGGCTAAAAGAATTGAATCTGTTCAGTCTTGAAAAAAGAAGATTATGTGGCAACCTAATTCAAGCATTCAAAATTCTAAAAGGTATTGACAGTGTCGAAAGGGACTTTTTTGACCTGAAAAAAGAAACAAGGACCAGGGGTCACAAATGGAGATTAGACAAAGGGGCATTCAAAACAGAAAATAGGAGGCACTTTTTTACACAGAGAATTGTGAGGGTCTAGAATCAACTCCCCAGTAATGTTGTTGAAGCTGACACCCTGGGATCCTTCAAGAAGCTGCTTGATGAGATTTTGGGATCAATAAGCTACTAACAACCAAACGAGCAAGATGGGCCGAATGGCCTCCTCTCGTTTGTAAACTTTCTTATGTTCTTATGTTCTTATGACTCATTTTTCTTTTGTAACCTGCAGGAGCACCAGAGACAATTTCATTACCAGGTGAGTTATGCACCAAGGATCAATGAACCGCCTATACATAAAAACAATATGGTTTCGATTCTGCATCTGTCAGAGGGTCAAGTATTTTAAAACTAGTGTAGGTTTTCTTCCTACACCAATATATTTTAAAATGAATTTCCCTTATAGCTTTATTATTGAACCATATTCAAAATCAGCATCTCGTAAACTCTGTATGCAATAATGTACACTCCAGAGAACATTATCTTAGATTTGAGGAACACCATGGGGATTGCTTCCCAAGCTGTGCTTCAATCACAACCTGCTTTTCCAACATCCAGCATAAGATTATAAGCACGTGTGTGATTCTTGGCGCACAGAGTTAGGTATGATTTGTGAAATAACTGAACAAGGAAGAGGAAGCTCAGTGTAATCTCATTACACACTTATCATTTCTAACAAAACAATGCCATTTTGATTAGTTATGCCAATTTATGTAACTGAGTAACACTTTATTGAATCGTTCTAGGTATTTCTTAAGCATTCATTTACCGTTTTTTTTTTTTTTAAACGTGCAAATATGCAAATTTTTCCATCCAACTTGTGTAGAAATGTTTGAAAAAGAAAAAAGAAAAAGAAAAAGACACCTTGGTAGTTTATAGGATCTTATGCAATAATTTAACAATAGCTTGATATGTTTGGCATTGATCTTAACATTATAGGTGACTTTCTCTTTCTAACAATTGGAGCAAAGCAGGACTGTAACAATGTCCTTAATTGTGAGTTGGTCTTTTTGTAGAGCTGGCTTTAAAGCCTATCTTGTTAGTTGTTTAAATTCTAGATTTTCTCTCCTTTGTTTCAGTGACAACAAGTACTTAGCATTAATTGACTGATTCACACCTGCATAGGTTAAAGGGGGAAGTCTCTGGGGATATTGAAAATGAATTATAAATGTATACAGTGCTATTCATTGGACCCTAATACCCTATGGGAAGATGAATAGAGATCACACAGAGATTTAGTTTAACATCCCACTCATGTTAATGAGCTGTAATAAACAGAATTTCAAATCTGTAAGTAATTCACAAATTCACACTGATACAATTGTGAAAATGGTTGGAATTGTAAAAGGGATTTGTTTAGCTTGGGGTCTTAAGTTTTTGACACAAGTGACTGATAGGCTATATTTCCCAAGCATAATAGACAAAAAGCCTAAATGCATCTTGACTACTTTGGATAGAGAATTATCTTCAGACGCTGTCACTACACGTGAGGGTCATTATTCATTTTTGCTATTTTTCTCCCTTTTCGTGGAAGTGGGTTTGAAATCTCTTAAAAAAATAGGTTTCCAGATTACCCTTCAGCACTTCTTTTGGACTCTTAGAAGTGTCTGTTCCTTAAGTGTAGATTGTGTAGATTGTTTTACGTGCCTTTAGTTTTTCCTAATAAGATTTTTTTCCCAGATTGTGAATAATCAATTTTCAAGCCTTTTGTACAAAATAAAGCAGATTTCTCTTTTCCCGAAAACTTTTGGGAATACCTATTAGTTGACATTACCAAATATCTTCTTACTATAAATCACATATGGGAAGTTAACCAGTCACCATTAGGGAATTGTCAGAATCTCATATTTTTGACTGATCCTGTACATCGAACATACTGCTCAAATTGGCTACAATATTAGTTTTTGTAAAGTATAACAAGGTAAAACTTTGAGTGTAGGGTGTCTTTGGGGTGAGGCATTGTTGTAAGTGACTCTGCAGCTGATGCATAGTTCACACACCCTAGTCTCGTATCTTGTAAAGCGCTTTGTGATGGTGGTCCACTATGAAAGGCGCTATATTAAATAGATTATTATTATTTTATTATACGATACATCATGCTGTACAGTTTGAACACCCAGTACTGGCCAAAGTGCACTTATAAAAGGAGACACTACATGTGGCAGGCTGGCGAGTGGATAGAGGCCCAGAGACAGACTGCAGTTCAAAAAAATAACTATTTTATTATAAATAAACAAAAATAAAGTGCACAAGGGCAAAATAACAGATACTCAAACACAAATAAAGCAAAAACAAAACTCACAAAAATAAAGTTTCCAGGCTGGGCAATGCCTTCACTGGATTTAGAAAATTCAAAAACCACAAAACAAACACCAACCTGCTTCCTCAGCTCCCTTCTCCCAAATGAGAAGCTGAGGCCTCCTTTTATATCAGGTGGCTGGGCGCTGATTGATCGTTAATCAACCTAATCAACTAATCAACCCCAGCCACCTGAACATAATAAACCCAGGCAGGTAGGGGAAGTTAACCCCATCCCTGCCAATTTAAAAGGGCAGAGCTTTGCTCTGCCACACACCTCCCCCCATGTACAACGTACACCGGCCGCAATCGGCCAACTCCCCCCCCCCCCCCCCCCCCCCCCACCCTCCTCCCCCCAAGAGTCCAATTATGTCCCTTGGGTGGGCTGTTATGGTGGGTGGTGGTGGGCGGGGTTGATGTCGGAGCCCCCAAGCCTTCTTTGGTTGAGGGGGCCCCGAATGTCCAAGGTAGCATGGCGACGGCGGCCCGGCTCCCTCTGGTGGCGGAGGCGGCGGCGGCGGCCCGGCTCCCTCTGGTGGCGGAGGCGGCGGCGGCGGACCGGCTCCCTCTGGTGGCGGAGGCGGCGGCGGCGGCCCGGCTCCCTCTGGTGGCGGAGGCGGCGGCGGCGGCCAGGCTCCCTCTGGTGGCGGAGGCGGCGGCGGCGGCCCGGCTCCCTCTGGTGGCGGCGGCGGCGGCGGCGGCCCGGCTCCCTCTGGTGGCGGAGGCGGCGGCGGCGGCCCGGCTCCCTCTGGTGGCGGAGGCGGAGGCGGCGGCCCGGCTCCCTCTGGTGGCGGAGGCGGCGGCGGCGGCCCGGCTCCCTCTGGTGGCGGAGGCGGCGGCCCGGCTCCCTCTGGTGGCGGAGGCGGCGGCGGCGGCCCGGCTCCCTCTGGTGGCGGAGGCGGCGGCGGCGGCGGCCCGGCTCCCTCTGGTGGCGGAGGCGGCGGCGGCCCGGCTCCCTCTGGCTCTGAGAGCGGCGGCGGCTCCTCCTTCTCGGGCTCTGAGGACGACGGCAGCTCCTCCTCCCTCTCTGGCTCTGGGAGCGACGGAGGCTCCTCACCCCTCTCTGGCTCTGGGAGCGACGGCGGCTCCTCACTCCTCTCTGGCTCTGGGAGCGACGGAGGCTCCTCCTCCCTCTCTGGCTCTGGGAGCGACGGCAGATCCTCCTCCCTCTCTGGCTCTGGGAGCGACGGCAGATCCTCCTCCCTCTCTCTCTCTGGGAGCGACAGCAGATCCTCCTCCCTCTCTGGCTCTGGGAGCGACAGCAGATCCTCCTCCCTCTCTGGCTCTGGGAGCGACAGCAGATCCTCCTCCCTCTCTGGCTCTGGGAGCGACAGCAGATCCTCCTCCCTCTCTGGCTCTGGGAGCGACAGCAGATCCTCCTCCCTCTCTGGCTCTGGGAGCGACAGCAGATCCTCCTCCCTCTCTGGCTCTGGGAGCGACAGCAGATCCTCCTCCCTCTCTGGCTCTGGGAGCGACAGCAGATCCTCCTCCCTCTCTGGCTCTGGGAGCGACAGCAGATCCTCCTCCCTCTCTCTCTCTGGGAGCGACAGCAGATCCTCCTCCCTCTCTGGCTCTGGGAGCGACAGCAGATCCTCCTCCCTCTCTGGCTCTGGGAGCGACAGCAGATCCTCCTCCCTCTCTGGCTCTGGGAGCGACGGCAGATCCTCCTCCCTCTCTGGCTCTGGGAGCGACGGCAGATCCTCCTCCCTCTCTGGCTCTGGGAGCGACGGCAGATCCTCCTCCCTCTCTGGCTCTGGGAGCGACGGCAGATCCTCCTCCCTCTCTGGCTCTGGGAGCGACGGCAGATCCTCCTCCCTCTCTGGCTCTGGGAGCGACGGCAGATCCTCCTCCCTCTCTGGCTCTGGGGACGACGGCAGCTCCTCGCCCCTCTCTGGCTCTGGGAGCGACGGCAGCTCCTCGCCCCTCTCTGGCTCTGGGAGCGACGGCAGCTCCTCGCCCCTCTCTGGCTCTGGGGACGACGGCAGCTCCTCGCCCCTCTCTGGCTCTGGGAGCGACGGCAGCTCCTCGCCCCTCTCTGGCTCTGGGAGCGACGGCAGCTCCTCCTCCCTCTCTGGCTCTGGGAGCGACGGCAGCTCCTCGCCCCTCTCTGGCTCTGGGAGCGACGGCAGCTCCTCGCCCCTCTCTGGCTCTGGGAGCGACGGCAGCTCCTCACCCCTCTCTGGCTCTGGGAGCGACGGCAGCTCCTCGCCCCTCTCTGGCTCCCGGGAAGGCGGCTCACCCCTCTCTGGCTCTCGGGAAGGCGGCTCACCTCTCTTTATTGGAGTGACCGGTGGATCTCCCATGTCTACCGCCAGGTAATTAACCACCATGAGGGCAACCTCTGGGAAGGAGGCCGGGTGGTGCTGTTCCTCCCACTGTTCCCACCTCTCCCCATCTCGACGCCACAGCGTGTTGATAACTATGGGGAGATCGTGGACGAGGTCTGCCTCAGGGTGCATCAACCAGTCCCAGATCTCCTGGGACGGTGGTGAAGGTGGTGGTGCTGGAGGTAGTGGGGTGGCCCCTGATGCCCGGGGTGAACACGGCACCTCTTCCTGGGCCTGGTTGTAGGGGCATCCTGCCCAGTTGTGGCCGTCCTCCTCACACCGGCCACACCAGTTTGCCGGTGGCACGTCTGGGCAGGACCGCCAACGATGGTCCTCCTTCCCACACCAGGAACACCAGGGGAAGAGGCTGGCCGGGTCCTCCAGCGGTGGCTGCAGCAGCTTACATTTCTTCAGCTGCTGCTTGTCCTGCCTTTTCCACTGTCTGCTCTTCTTTCCCATTTTTTTTTTTCAAAAAAAAAAAAAAAATAAATACTGCTCTGAGCCTCTAGGTGGCGCTATCCCACTTCTGACACCAAATGTGGCAGGCTGGCGAGTGGATAGAGGCCCAGAGACAGACTGCAGTTCAAAAAAATAACTATTTTATTATAAATAAACAAAAATAAAGTGCACAAGGGCAAAATAACAGATACTCAAACACAAATAAAGCAAAAACAAAACTCACAAAAATAAAGTTTCCAGGCTGGGCAATGCCTTCACTGGATTTAGAAAATTCCAAAAACCACAAAACAAACACCAACCTGCTTCCTCAGCTCCCTTCTCCCAAATGAGAAGCTGAGGCCTCCTTTTATATCAGGTGGCTGGGCGCTGATTGATCGTTAATCAACCTAATCAACTAATCAACCCCAGCCACCTGAACATAATAAACCCAGGCAGGCAGGGGAATTTAACCCCATCCCTGCCAATTTAAAAAGGGCAGAGCTTTGCTCTGCCACACTACACTATATACTTATAGTAATATTCTGATGAAACAATCTGTATTATTATTTCCCAGAATCTGTATTCCTAACACCATGCCTATACTGTAACTTTATACATTTTTACTTGTTCCAACATTGGTTTGTTACACAAGCTTAATTCAAAACAGAAGTTTAGATGCTAAAATTGCCTTGCTAATAACCTATAATCAATATATCAATTCCATTCTGCATTGATTTACCAATACTCCATACTCAACAGTGTAATCAACCATCCAATATGTGCAGAAGTCTGGCTCAATCTTAAATCCAATCCATCAGTCCTAGCACTCATTTCCAGGTAAAGGGGTATCATCTACATCTGACTGATATTTAATTTCTTACCTATTTCATATCCCATTACCTGTGCTCTCTATCATTGTCCATGCTTAAATCCTTGTTTACCAACTATACTCACTCATGGGCACTTTTCAATCACAAGGGCTACTTTTGAAAAGTCTTAAAGCTGCATTTTTGGTTTTTAAAAAATGTTTTGCAGAACTGTAATTTTTGCCAGGTGTACCGATTCATAATGAGGCCACACCAGTGCTTTACATTTCACTTAGTTTTAAAAAGTCACAGTAATGTGATCAGTGGTATTAAAAATTAAACAACGTGAATCTACAAGAAGACATATTAACACAGCTCTGCTAATGCATATTCATACACAGATTCTCTTTAAAGCAGAGCTCAAGGTTCCAATTTGTTATTGTGGGAGGGTAGTGGGTGGAGCTTTTGGGAAGGACCAGAAATTACAGCACACAGGAGCCGGAAATGGAGTTTAGTCCTTATAGCCCTGTACCATCAATGGTATCAGGGCAGGGTTTTATTTTACAAAAAATAATAAAAATAGAACAGTCCAGTATTGCAAAAAATAAACAAGAAAACCACCTGGAATACCAGCAATGGTAAACTCAGGTTTGAAATAAAAAGAGTAAACAAAAAGTCACGGTTACAAAATAAATAACAACAAAGGAAGCACTGGGTTTCTTTGTGCTACTGCGGTGGGTTTCCTCTCACTGCTTCTTAGCTCCCTTTCACCGATTAATGGCCAGTTCTAGGTTCCTCACTCCGGTAATCCAACACAGTGTCCAAGGTTTTCAAGCGTCTGTGAATAATAGCAGTGAATAAAAACAACACAACAAGCACAGCATGTGTTTTCAGTTCAGCCCAGGGAGACCAAATGGTAAAATCATACTGCTTAAATACTGCCAAGTCCCACCCCTGCAATCGGCATGCTGCCCCACGTCAGCCAATCAACGAGAACAGCACAGCTGATTGCAATGATGGGACCCGACGGCCGCATGGTTCTACGTTGGGCCAAGATGGCCGCCTGACCCGGAACTTCCTGCATGGTCAGAGCTCAGCCTCCTGATCCAATCACGGTCAACCCTACACAGCGCTGCCGGTGGTTGGGAGGGCAAATTACGACAGGGACTCCTTTCAATCCTGTCACAGTTATATTATAGCTTTTAGGTCCTTGTGGTGCTATGCCATTCATATTGTATTGTGCAGTATACTGTATGGAGTATGAAAATATTTGTGACCCAGTCATAAATGGTTTCCTGACACAATAAATATTAATTTATGAATAAAGTAAGCTGTGTTTTTGCTGTGTTGGAAATACCCTATGTTAGTAATTTCTAAGGGTCAGCAATTCACATGTGAACTGCCAGCTGACACAGGGGTTAATTAAAACAGTACTGTATGTGTGGATGTGATGGTCCCTAGACTCTAAAATTATGCCATGGTTATCAATCTTAGTCCTACATTGATGAACCCCGCGCTACGGATTTATTGGAGTCATGTCCTTTTTCTGTTCTACAGTTATATGTAGGGCTTCCGATTTTTGGTTTTAACCGATAAAACACACGATAAAAAAAAATAATGAAAATATCGGTGTCAAAAAACACCGGAAAAACTGTGGAAACGGTTAATCAATTCCCATTGACTTTACCCTTTTCCCATTAAATACAACCTACTACAAAAATAATAATAAATACATTTCCCAGTCCTGCTGGGCAATGTCCCACCTTCCTGACTTGTATCTACCATTGATTCATTCTGAATACTTTAACCCAAAGTAAAAGTAACCAAAAACACTAATTTCACACAGTACATCTAAAACGAAAGCCCTGAAAAAGAAACTCAAATAGCTAAAAATAAGAACCAAAAAATACAATTAATAAAAACCGAAAAACAGAAGCCCTAATTAAATGATAATAACCACCCACCTATAACCTAATAAATAAGATAAGAAATCCTGTAGGAAGTAACACACCGAAAATCCTAGATGATGAGAATTGACGGCTATGAAAAGGTCAGGAGAAAATGAGATTTTTTTTTTTTTTTTTTTTTGTTACATGTGAAATCTTGCTCCTTGTTTCCAGCAGACAGATGTCATAGGTGCATTCCGAATTGAACTATTGATTTTCCACGGACGTTTCACTGCAAGTTCATAGCTTAGATAGATTTCAAATGTGCAGTTTTGAAAGAAGCACATTACAGCAAGCACTTAAATACATCTCTGTTTGCAAGTCATGCTTTCGGAAACGTTTTACTTGCTTGGTTGACTGGAGGGTGAAATCCTTCGCACCATTTCAATGGCTTCTTTCATTTCATAAGCCAACCAGCTGCTTCCCCTATTGAGGGACATGCTTTCAGACAGTAACACTGACCCACAATGCACCGCTGCAGTGAAATCACTTGGGAAGAGCAAGTGGTTTAGAATCACTATCAGTTTTCTTTTAAAACTCAGAAGTTAAATCCCCCCCTTGTTAGCTCAGTCCATATCTCAAATATGTCTTCTTTACGTTCAGCTGGTACACAAGAATGCAACCATTACCTTACCCTCAGTGTAACACCCCCAGTAGATGTAAGAAATACCATATATGTACCAGCTAAAGACATAAGGCATGCTTGAGAGGCATCTGAATGAACTGGTGATACTGAGGCGAAAGGTTACAACATCTCATCGCTCCTGAGCAAACCTGTTCAATTTAATTTTTTTCAAAAGGTCCTTATAGAATTAAAACTGCATTGTTCTACTGCATATATAACCACATAGGAAACTGCTGGAAGCAATGCAGCAACGCATTCTGCTTCTTAAGGCATCCTTGAACACAGGATTAAGATCAGTTTGAGGCTCACGCAGTTGTAGGAAACGGCTCTGCACTGGACAAGACAAAATGACACGTTAGATCGATAATTATTTTCTTTTCAAAACATGTTCTTATTCCCACTTTGTAGATTTACTGAATTCCCCATGTCTTCAATTACATAGAACAGAGCTTGCATAATTATGCTTTAGACTGATGGATAATTTTGTTGAAAACTGTAGTCAGAAAATATTGGTACATGCTGAGGTTTCAAATTAATCTCTAAGGGAGATTCTGGCTCGCTGGTTCATACTGTTTGTACAGTAAAAGTAGTTTAATTTTCCATACGTTCTCACAGGAAATGTTCCAACTTCTATAAAATACAATCATTTATAACCAACAGTAATATATAAACCTAGCTTTTCCATACTATTCACATACACAGGTTTTTATAAGATATGGATTTTTCTGAAGCCGGTGCAATTACCCTCAGCGAGTCTTAAATCAATTAACATGTCAGTCTAACTGTCCAATGTATATAGAAGGTTCATAGTATTCGTATGTTTTAATTTCAATAACATAGCAACAGTCCCCCATGTCGAAAGGTCCACCCTACCTGTAGAGGGCAGCACCCTTCCATGACAACCACTGCCACGTTAAAGGAATGCTTAAATCACCTACATTTTCCTAATATTCATCCTATTTTGTGTGTTCAAAATAATTCTCTATTGTAGCTTCTGCTTATTATTCAGTAACTATTCCAGCAAACATTCTTAAGTGAGGTAGGGAAGCATATCAGTGTTGTACAGGTTCATGTGCACAATGCTTAATGCTTCAGTGCAACACTAATATGCTTCCCCATCACAATTAAGAAATTCACGTCTGTAGAACCACACACACACACACACACACACACAGAATATATGCTTAGATAACTACTACCCGTGCTTTATACTGAAAACAATGAATATAAAACAGGCATTTACAAACTAGTATATTATTAGCAACTGGTTTGCTGTTCCGAGTGGAGTGATATTTCCTATAGTACTAAACTATTCTGGAGTTGAGTCCCTTTGTGTTGAAAGAGTTACATTTACATCTGGAGATTTTTTTCAGATTAAATGTTACAGGTACTTTACTGTACGGTAACATCATCATGCTTAAATAAGCACAGTGAAGGATTAGGAGTGCAAAAAGAAATAAAAAGCAACCAAAGGAAATTACAGTAACTCAGCAGCGGTGCCACATGCCTGACCGGGAAATGCGCACATCAACATTTAAAGTTGCCTACCAGTTGACTTCTATGAGGCTACAACTAATGCTTTAACACCGTTTACAGTGTCCTGTAATAACTCAAATCAGAACAGTATTCTAGAGTGACATTACTCTTCTCTGCATGGCTTTAGAGAGTCTGCCCCTTTTTTATTGTTGATATTGATATTTTCCTTAATGTACAAAAAAGCCAATATAACCAGCTATAATACAATTTTAATAGTACTGCATTTTATCAATGTAGGAGGCATTAAACAAACGATTCGGGTACAGATATCTATGTGAAGTTGCATATTTATAAGCCAAGGTTTAGTACAGGGCATTTGAATGTTATATCAGCTTCAATTGTGGTCTGGGATTTGTTTTATCCTAAATATCCTTTAACGAGGGTACACAATTCCAAGGTGCAGACCCCTCCTTATTTAATCTGTCTCAGTAATTACTTAATTTAACCTGATTCCAGGTCTTAATCAGTCAAGTATCCTCAGAAAAGTATTCTCATAAAAGGATAACACTGAACAGTGTGGTCACAGCAGGGCAATTATAACCTCATATAACTGATGCTATATGATAGTTGCTATTCTGAGACCACTAAATTCATGTTATTGAGAGTCCATCAGCAGTAAAAAGACAAGTGCATTAATCACAGCGTCATGTAGCCATCACAAACTTTTTTTTTTGTTTAATAAAAAGTAACGTGCAGTAAAAATCCATCTCATAATGACGACACGTCAATAATCAGATTTTTCTTTTTCACTGTGCAACTGGAGCACAAAAAAGTATTAATTTGTTGCCACTTTAATCTGTAGTAGCGTATTAAGCTACAGAACACGTACTTGAAAGGTGGGAGTTCTAGTTGGGGCCATGTACTCTCTCTCTCTGGGGGTGCCACAGTGATCGGTGCTCTTTCTTATTTGCATAAATGACCTAGAGAGGGAGATAATTATCAAGCTTGCAAAATTTGCTGCCACAACACGTACAGTATGCAGTGGCCCAGGAAATCCAAAGGGATTTAAATCGCATAGAGAATCGGGTGGAAATGTAGAAAATGTTATTTAATGGTAATAAATGTTGCATGCTGATCACTCAGGTGTAGGATATACATACCAAATTGGCGGTAGGGAACTTAGAGAAAGAGCTAGGTATCTAACAACAACCAGACAAAGTGGGGAGGCATTTAAGCACATACACGTATAATGTACTGGCAAGACCAAGAGTAGGCTGCTGTGCCCTAGGTACAAAAAGAACAGTTTATTCCAGGGTTCAAAGGAGTTGCAAGGATAGGTTGATGGAATCTAGTAAGCCCAGAACAAACACTGGTCAGAGGAGAGAAACAACAGTGTAGACTTTACTGAAGAGCTTGCTAACTGCAATACACTGCAATCCTAAATAAGAGCAGACCCCTATTATCAGGGCTGTCTAAATAAAAGTGGCCGTATTCACAAATCATGAACCATGAGCTTAGATACCGCTTGTTTCTTTTTCTAAATAAAACTTTGTTACAAGCTGCAGTAAGATTTTATATATATATATATATATATATATATATATATATATATATATATTCCCTATATATATAAATATATATATAGCTATATATATATATATCTATATATATATATATAGATAATATTATATATATTATAACTATATATATATATATATATATATATATATATATATATATATATATATATATATACACACATATATATACATACATACTCCAGTAAATTGAACAAGAGGCTCCAGCACTCATCTAATTTCTTGCAAGATCTGTAACATTAGCAGTTTGATTTTGCGCTACATCAGAAATGATGATAAACAGTTTGGGGATGTGGTACAAGAACTATAGTTCTTTCAGTAACTTCCCTTAAAAGGGAATCTTTTTAAAAGCATGGCAAATTGTAATAAAGCATAGATAGATATTGGAAAGTACAGCAAGGTACGATAAAGCACATTACAAAATATGTCAAGCCATTTTAAACGTTGATACATGCATAGCATGAGAAAATGAATAGGCTTGCTCCGTACACATACAATGTGCCACTGTACACCTAAGGAACAAACAGGAGTAACATGCCTCGTTTCTGTATTTTTGTGTTATTATTTTTCACACTCAAATGACAGCTATTCACAACCCTCCTTCATATGCAACACTTTGGGCTCGCGCAGTCCTTCACCCCAGCCGCTATAGAAGCAAGAGGGGCTTGACTAGAAAGACGAGAAACGGTAATGGATACTACTATCTAAAACTATGTCGACATTTTAGTAAATGTATACAAGCTGCACAATGATAACCATATCACACACACACACACACCTTTAGTTTGCCCTATTTCCTGGTAATGTATCGTACACTGGAGAATAAAAAGAACCTGCGCCTGCAATACAGTAGATCAAATAAGAGACAGCCCAGCTCTGCGGTATTGGAAGCACAGATAGCGCATCGTAACAGGCTAGAAGCACTAGCAATTAATGAGAAAGCAAACATTAGATAACATTAAAAACTAAACGTCCTTGTGCAGCAAATAAAATATTACAGATCATCAGCATATTGAAAAGGATAGTGAATGAGTTTGGTAAACAGTCAAGACACAATCCTTCCTATTGCCTTGTGACTGAAAAGTGCACCATTAAAAGTGTAAAGGTCCATGTTAAAATAGTCTGCTCTGAGTGCTAACTGCTTTAAAAAAATTAATAAATAGACTGCTCCTTTTTTATGTATGTTTTTGCGTCCTGTTTTATCACAGAGAAATATGTTTAACCTCCTACTGCTGAAAGGGAACATTTTGCTTAGACAATGGCGTAGATAATTGCAACGCCAGGAGGGGGCACACGTTCTTTTCGATCGGGGTGGGATCAGCCAGGCAGAATACAAAGAAGGACAAACTAAAACAAAAGCAGTATGCAGGGCAACGAACCTCGTTTCATTAAATACAGGTGTTGAACTATATTTAACAAAGTGGACAAGTCCAGAATACAGTCACGGCATGGGGTTTGTACTGCTCAATAAAAAATAAAAAAAAAACACAACATGGTCAACTTATAACTAAAAACAATTTACAGTGCTGCTCGAGACAATCGCGGAGACGGGGCTTACTAAAACAACAGCAAAATCAATACTTTAAACCCCCCCGGTCTCCAGCAATCCTCGAAAACCCCAACGCCTTTAAAATACTAATTTCTAAAACAGTTAAACACACACACACACACGGAGGGAGATAGGAAGCACAGCAGGATCCTCCATCTAAACGTCGGCGGCTGTTTCTTTCATTTTTCTCCCAACCCACCGCCGAACACAAACCAGTCGAATGCATTCTCTGCTTCTGCTGACCGTGCGTCCAACCTCCACCCCAGAGAAACCCAGGTTCACATCACAACGACAACACAATCGGGAACTTTTCTACCAGGTGCTCAGCTGCTTAATTATTCAATTAGCACGTATAGGGGCTGGGAACAGGAGAGCATCGACGTTCCAGTGTGATCTGTGCAAATCTACAACAAAGTAACGTGCCAAAATAAACGTGCTTTATAAATGGGTTAAAGTAAAAACAAACATTAAAATCAAACGTGACCAATCAAAACTTGAACATACAACAATAACAAAATCAGACGTGCCTAGATAAAGTGACGCTAGATTGTATTGCATTGGCAGGGCAAGAAGAGTTTATTATACGAAATACACCTTGGGGAATGCAATCGTAATTTACAATCAACAAGGGTTATTTTCTGATAAAAATGGATTTCTATCCGGGAATTATGCCTCCAACAACATCTACTTCCAAAGGGAATCCTCTTGCCTCGGTCCGAACATCAGTGATGATGCATTGAAAAAAAACAAACAAACAAAAAAACAAACAAACAAAAAAAAAAAACTTCGTATGACCTGATATCTTAACACAGCCTTGTTTGTTAAGCAGAGTAAAAGCAGAGCGCCATTGTCTATCTATAATTTGCTACTCGTGTTTTAGTGGATTTATTTTGAGTAATTAATATTTTACTGGTCAGGACAAGCATCGTGGCTCTGTACTATAGCACGAGCAGGAGTCTGTCAAAGCAAAGGGCAGGGCTGGAGATTAGACTCGCAACTGGCTGTGTCAGGTTTAAACTAAGCAGCTCTCCTTGCGTTTGTTCTGACAGCCGCAGAAGGCTGAAGAAGCTCATTCAGCAAAGACGCAGCTAAAGGTCCAGGTTACAAAATCAGCAGGAACAGCACTCGCTACCAATACTTCTTTCTTTTCTTTTTTCTTTTTCTTTTTTTTTCGAATTTGTTGCCGGAGCAATGTCACTTTAACCTATAATCTTATCGTTTATGCAAGAAACTGCATTTAAACAAAACTGGACAGCTCTTATTTTTTTCTGGTTTTATTCTGAGCCCGAAGAAGAGGATGGCTTATGTGGGTTTCAGGAAAAGGGTGGCTTAATTCCTCTTGCTTTTTAAATTGCGTTCATTTATGAATTTGAGAACATCCTGCTAAATTCCCCCCCCCCCCCCCTAAAAAAAAAAAAAAAAAAAAAAAAAAAAAAAACAAGGGTGCGCCCAGATTGCACCCTTCTGGCATTTTAACAATTCGATTTAACTCAATTACTGCCAAACTATAAAAGGGCTCAATCACACACGTTAAGGGAGAGTTCGAGGTTTAAATTGTGACGGAGAGATCTTAAAAAAAAAAAAAAAGTTAGTTTTCCTTTTCCCGGCTTCACTCCCGCCTCCCGCAGCTCAGTGTGTCCCTTTGGCAGCTCACGAAGTTGGTGGCTACCAGAATCGTGTTTAGTCATTTGAAAGTGGACTTTAGCGGCAGAAGAACGATACAGACCACAGCGTGCGGCAGAAGTTGTGAAAGCGTATCTGATTTGTAATCTCAGTCCTGGGGTTGCTTTGTACCGTTTGGAAAACTACAAAAAAATAAAAAAATAAAAATAAATCACAATTGTGGATTCAGTTATTGCTTAACCTACCTACTGAGGGAGTAACACATTTTGGAAACAGTGGTATGGTTATATTTTCCACCCAAGTTTTCCACGGTGCTGGAGTATTCAAAGGCAATGTTGTATACATCTCTGAACAACATCCTGGAGAAATGATTGGAGATTCACAATTGCACAAGCGCTGAAGCCGTACCAGTGCTAACAAGCCGTGGTAAATTATTATCAACAGAAGGAGGAATAAATCGAAAAGGGGTTACTATTGTTTAGTAGCTTGTCTGGCTAACGTTGCTGTTGGATTTATCATGATTGTAATGAATATTTTCGGAATCTTTCTCCTGTTAGGTAAGCACGGGATACAGTGTATGGGATTGTATTTCCTCTAAAGGAATTGAGTGTATGAACTAGACCAGCCAGAGTGTACATTTGTACAATGCGTGTTATGCAGAAATGATTTACTGTAATTGACTGCTATGTCAATGTTTAAGAAACACGAGGTTTTAATTTGTTCAACAATGTCCGCACTGGTTATGTTTTAGCAATGGAGAGTTCTCCCTATACCGTGTGTAGACTATACATTTCACAATTTCTAAATCCGTCTTGTAAAATATAATCACATGAGAATGATGAAGTCATGTTTACTCTATAAAGGTAATTAGCCAACGGGCTGAAAAATAAACTTTTCTGATACAATTAAGGTTCAGTTTAGAAAAGATTATGCACAAATCTCTCTCTCTCTCTCTCTCTCTCTCTCTCTCTCTCTCTCTCTCTCTCTCTCTCTCTCTCTCTCTCTCTCTCTCTATATATATATATATATATATATATATATATATATGTGTGTGTGTGTGTGTGTGTGTATATATATATATGAAGACTATATATAAAAAGTTCATGGCCTAGCCTGTTTATATATCCAGTTCACACTGCTTTAGAATTGTTTACTTGACCTCCGGGCACCAGTATTTACAATGAAAAAAAAAAGCTGTCAATATGGTGTTTTAGCTATTAGGAAGGAAAATGGTCATTCTATATAGGCTAATCAGCGTAACCACTGGAACATATACAAGATTAACTTTGAAAGTCAAGGTCGTGGGTTTCAATACAATGCGCAATGAATGTGTTTTTAGGAAGTGCAGTGTTTCTTTCACGTGCTGAAACACTTGCATACCTATGGCAGGAGGGCAAACAAGAAATGTGGCACCCTGGTTCATTTGGTTGTTGTATTTTTACAAGCCCGGCAGAGACAGTGCAAACGCCGAAACAGTCCAATTTTCATCTGAGGCATTGATGCATACAATTAAAAAAAAAACAAAAAAAAAAAAAAAAAAAAAAAAAACGTGAAATTAGAAGCTTGTCGCAATGGAAAGCTTCCTTGGACCAAGTTACACATAATTCTCCACCCCCTACTTCAAAATCAAACAGAATAAACCACCAACATATAAGTTCCTTTGATGATATTTCATAGTACTTTGTTAACATATAAAACCTACCGTTTGACCGAGGATATATATAAAATTGAAGGGCTGACACGAGTTATGGTAATTCCCAACAGGTTGCATGCAGAATTAAATTAGATGTTTGCCTGTTAGTTTGCTATCTTGTTATGACAAAGTCATACAACTGTTTGTTTATATATTGTTTATAGATCGGATACAGACGGTCCTTCTGTTTGACATATATCAGCTATACTGTATGTCCACCGAAAAAATGCTCCCTTTTTTCGTTTCACCTTTTACTTTTATAGGCCAGCGCAGGCAATTAGTTTGATGCAGTTTTGTCACCATATTCTGTTAATTAGCCAACTCGGGTGACACTGAAGATAAAACAGTGTTGCGCTCATTATTAATAGCGGAGGGCAATTATATTGGAAGGTGCTTTGTTTGCCGCCTGTAGATGTCACTCGTATACTGCTGCAGGAATTCAGAGAGAGAGAGAGAGAGAGAGAGAGAGAGAGAGAGAGAGAGAGAGAGAGAGACGGGACTTGTGGACAAATACAGATTTTTTTAAAAAATATTTGTTCCTCTCAAAAAAAAAAAATCTTAATGAGATTGTAAAATGAGTTTAAAACCTCCAGGACAAAATGAAGATGACTAATGTCTAATTTAGAACCGCACTGTATCCCCTTTGTTTCCCATAAGGATTATGACAGGGCATAGCTAGCAAATTATTAATTGCATTTACCGTGGTTTTAAATCAATGTCATTGAGAATGAAAGCAGGTAGAACTGAACATGTAAGGTGTTAAATAGGTTACAGATGGCCCCTTTTATTATCTTTATATACACAATCAGTAGCCCCATGCTGTTTTGTAGAATATTAAACGGCGAGTTGGTGTATTTGTGATTGTAAATATCGTTTATCCTCGTTTAGGATGGTATTATCCGCTTTGTAACGCATGCATTACTGGAGAATAATGCGATTTGTTAAATACAGAGCACTTTGAGGTAGGCTACAGATCATAGCTAGACAGTACACCATTATTTTAGACTACACAAGTATCACAGCAGGTTGACTCAGGACTGTGTTATATATTTTCAAAGCTTTTTTTTTTTTTTTTTTTTTTTTTATGGATATTAATGTTAACGGTATGTAGTTTTTAAAGAACTGTTAGGCCAGGTCGGTATTCCACCTCTTTAACCTAATGTGTATAGGTTCCAGTTTTCGGCATTGGTTCCATACTACTTCAGCGTAGTAGAGACAGGGGCCATTGAAAACTATTTATAAACACTACCATAGTCCTACAAATAAAAGACTGTATTCTACAGCAAGGATGTCTGCATATATGGTTAAAAGTTAAAAGTTGAAACCTGTGGCTTTTAGGTTTGGCCAAACCCAACCAATTCAAGGCTAAAGACATTAATAGAATCTGGAAAGGTGATAACCCCAAATTTACAGGGGACCATTTCTTCATGCCAGGAATAATAACACCCCACTATTGTCTGCTCTCTTTGTAGATGACATTGTACATTCCCTGGCCAGTTCGTCTGTCCTTTCTAGCACCGGGACCCATGGATGGAGAACTCCGGTGGACTGTGTCAAAGCAAACGAGCAGTGCGCTGTGGATTCACTATGTAGCTCCCGCTACCGGACCCTGCGCCAGTGCTTGGCTGGCCGAGACAGGAATACCATGCTTGCAAACAAAGAGTGCCAGGCTGCGTTGGAGGTGCTGCAGGAGAGCCCTCTGTACGACTGTCGCTGCAAACGAGGCATGAAGAGGGAGCTGCAGTGCCTGCAGATTTATTGGAGCATTCACCTTGGCTTAACTGAAGGTAAGAGTGGCCAGTTGGAGAGTACGAAGAAACACTTTTGAGTTCAGCTGCTCACTTACATGCTGTCTGTGGTTATGCTGTAAAGTATATCTGTGGTGGGAGTGCGTATTTCGAGCGAGGGTGCAGCTTTTTGTAAACATCTTTTATAGTTCACTCAAACCACCAAGGTGTTTCCCCAGCAAATGGGAGCTGTTCACACACATGGTGCTGAAAGTTCGGTTTCCGAAACTGCGTCAATGAAAGTTTGCATTGGGTCCAGTATGCTTGACTTTGCATTTGGTTTGTTTTTATATATATATTATATATATATATATATATATATATATATATATATATATATATATATATATATATATATATATATATCTATAATGTACAAATCTAAACTACTAAATTTACCTACATGTGTACATTATAATAGGCAAATGTATAGTTATTAATATCTGAATAGAAAAGGATATTTTACTATTGTGATAACCTTTATTAAATAATTCAAGCGTGTATATATATATATATATATATATATATATATATATATATATATATATATATATATTATATAATATATATATAATATATAAAATATATATATACATATATATAACATTTGAAGAGTTGAGGTGGAAATCCAAATATCCCTATACAAGTAAACATTCTTTATCTACACAGCCTCCAAAACGAAGCTGTAGTTGTTATGGTACTCATGGTATTAGAAAGCGTTTTATTTTATTGAACATGTGTATTTAGAGTTTATTTTTATTTTTGCAAAACATTTCTTCCATACTGTTCATCATTTGAAAACTGTATAATTCTCATCATCAAATCAAAAGGTACCGGATCTAGATCCCGTGCGACCCAGCATGCATTAACACCTTGTGCCATGAATCTATCTGGTCTGGCACTTAATTGTGTCTCCTTCCAACATGTTTTGGAATTCATATTCACGATGGGTGACAGATTCATTTTATAATCAAAATGGATTGCTTTATAAGAAGCATGTATTTAGCCGGCTATCCAATGGATGTCTTTTGGACCATATTTGACTCCATGAATATCATAATATAGATTTCTTGTTTTAGACATGAAGTATCCCATTCAAGGTTTTAATCGGTTTACAAGACTACCCTGGTAATCCAAGTCTTTGGTAGAAGCACAGTCAAGATGCATTGACATGACACATGACAAGTGTAACAAGCACATACTCACAAATTTTTTCTTAGCGCCCTCTGGTTACATCTCTCTCTTTTTTCTTAAAGAAAACAAAATCATGTTATGTTACAATCTTTGTTTTACTAGTGGAATTACTATATATATACCTGAACATATACCTGAACTTTGACCCATTCGACTCCTTGAGACCATCACTTTCAATTCAAACACAAAATGTTTCATTTTCAATCACTCAACAACACCCACAGTACATAAATGTTCATTAATGATCAACAAAATGAGAATACGTTAAGAAAAAAAAGAAAAGAAAAAAAAAAGATTTAGGACATCACAGAAACCCTAGATGAAATTACTTTCCTGTAACTCACTGAAGCCCATCTATTATATATATGTGTGTTTGTGTGTGTACAGTATATATATGCTATCATTTACTGTTTTTTATGTATAGTAATGGCTGATTTCCATACCAGAGTCATTATACTGAAATTGTGTGTAAAAAATATTATCTTACATTGCACAGATTTCTGTTTAAACCCATAAGACAATAAGTCATTAAGTTAATATGTACCAGTAGCCTTATAGTTCTCTGATGAATCTTTATTGTGATAAAGAACTTACTGAAAGTGCAAAATGACATGCATTGTTTTATCTCATCTATCAGGTAACCTAGAATTACCTCCATTTGCATGTCATGCATTACGTTAATTGGGTATTGTTGCCAAGCTGCTAATGTATTCCAAAATATGACTGTCTTGTTATGTAAGTAAAATACAATTTCCTACCATTGAGCAGCACATTTATAGCACAGTCCAATATTATCTGGAGATTGAAAACTGAACATATTAACATTATTTGCGTTCCTTTTCTCAGGTAGTTGAAAGGTACATTTGTAAGTCTCTGAGTCTACTCTATTCTTGTTATTGACAATGTAGGGAGTATCGTTTTCTGCTTGGGGTGAGACACGTTTCCCATCAGTTTTAAAAACGATAAGCTAGCTAAGCATATGTTTGAAATAACAGTAGTCCCAGATACTGGGGAGCAAAATGTATATCTGTGATTGCTATCTCTAATCAATAGTTGATTTAGAAGGATGCAATGAAAGAGTTTGAGACGCTGCGTACTGGTAGCAAAGGGAACTGTCAAGTCCTGGTCAGGTCAGAATGATTCGCAGGTGTGTACTTTGGAACATGACTTTATAAAAAACAAAACAAAACAAAAAAAAAACTTGAAAGTGCTGACTGTGTCAATGACCTTGAAATAGTGTACCAAATTCCATTATACAAAAATGGATAGCCACCAGATTGTGTATAACTCCCTTACAACTGAATTCACACATCAAAATCTCTATTGATATTGCACAGATGGTTTTTCACATGGTGAGAAGGGTTCTGAAGGTGGTAAAAAATAATGACATTGATGTCATGTTGAGAATGACGTAGACTGGCATAATTTTAAAGATAGTTTCAGGGGATACTAAAGCTAATTAATTGACTCAAGTCATTGAGGTAAGTGGTTGACCACAACCACTGTTGGTCCATATTGTCCCTAAAATGTTCAACACAGCTTAATAAAGGAAAGTGTGCTAATGTGGTAATCAATGAGACATTGTCAGAACAATTTAAACACCTTGTCTGTCACACCCAATCAGAGCCATCCTGGCTGCCCATGGTGCACCTATTATAAGTATAAGCTGGGATTCGGGGGAGAATCATAAGGGCTTGTCTCTCCTACTGGTCCCTCCACCCTAACTTATTCAAAATTCAAAGAAACTCCCCTAGCTGTTGGTGATGCAATCTCAGTTGCAACATCATCCGTCACCTCCCTGACCTCAACAGAATTTACAGAAAATGCCCTTAATGGACAGGGATTGCATGGCTTTGTCATGATGCACTCTAACAACACCCATACTCCAAAGAAGAAACCATGATCCAGACACGGCATTGACAGTGATCTGGCAGGTGTTTTATCAAACTGCTGTTCAGTCCAAAATAACGCAAACACACTGGGTCACAACACCACAAACCAGCCATTATATATAAAAGCATTTGAAAATAAATTGAACACCTGTCTTCTACCAGTATAGATTAAAAATGACTCAGTGTGCGCTCAGTTCAACAAAGGAAAAATGTCTGCAATTCAAGTGCTGGTATATAATGACAGGCATTTAGCAAAAAAGGCACTGCATGTAAAGACAGGGTTTGCAGTCAGGAATAAACTTCTGATTGGTGGAAGATGGTAGAGGGTTCATGCATTTCAATTGATTTCCTGGTATGTTCTTTCTTTAACAGTAGGATGCAGGCTTTCATACAGTGCAAACTATGAAACTGGAAAGAAGTTTTGGTTGTTTCCTACGCACAAGTAGTTTGAAAAATAAGAGCCCTATTGTATAGCAACTTAAACCATGAGGCTTGATACTCAAATCCCCACTGAAATGGTTTCCCATTGAAAATGTAAGTTTATCCTTTTTTGTGTATTTACATACTGAGTTTTTGCATGGGTTCCTATAAAATACAACAAGCTTGGGAACAAGAAGAGGCTGTT
Organism: Polyodon spathula; assembly: GCF_017654505.1. Classification (NCBI taxonomy): domain Eukaryota; kingdom Metazoa; phylum Chordata; class Actinopteri; order Acipenseriformes; family Polyodontidae; genus Polyodon; species Polyodon spathula. The sequence continues at coordinate 6,131,687 of NC_054564.1, read as the reverse complement.
GGGCACATCATCCAAACATTCCAGAATGCATTGCAATGTGAGTTGAAAAGCCTGAACTGTCCCAACGGAGTCACATGTTAACCCTACCCAGTACCCTTCTTTAACTTCTAAGAGAACACTACGGTTAAGAGAACAACCTTGTGGGGAAACAGATTGGTCCCATTGGAAATGCTCTGCCTAAAGGAACAGGAAAAAAATAACACCTTTTTGGCACCGCTAGCAATTTGTTCACAACAGATGCAATACTGTTTTGTAACCTCATAACACATCATCATCAAACTTGAATTCAAATGGTTTATTCAGTATTTTCAAAAGTGACTTGTCACCGTGAGAGTGTCTTGAGGCACACTGATTGGTTTTATTAACTCTTTCCAGAACCACCATTATTTATCATTGCCTCTTTTTGTGTCCCACAAGTCCACCTCGTCACTACAAAATGGCAGGTAAATATATGGCCGCTGTTTCTCTTGCTACAAAAAGCTATAAATTGTTTGAACTCTTGAAAAAAAACGGAATCAAACACAAGTCGCCTAGCAATTTGATATTATCCTGTTCTGGCGAATTGCTTCTCCATTAATTCAAATAATTTTGTGCATGTCTTCATTATTGTACATGTACTCATAATTAATCTAGAGCTGCTGCTGCATTTTTTAACATGTGTAAGGGTGCTGTGTTAATTTAATTTGACAGTTTATTAAGATACACTTGTCTATTGCTTTTCTATTACTTATTCTGTTAATTTCATATGTTGAGCCATGTGCGTGATTGCAAGCAATACATATTTATTTATTGATTCATATTGTGTCTGGTGGTCAACTCTGTTAACTCTGTGGCGAAGAGAACACTTCTCTTGCTTTCCAAAGGTTGTTCTCTTCACTGGAGACTACTGTATAATATAAATAATAATGTAAAAAGACAGCAAATAAAACCATATAAAACATAGCTTAATTCTACTGTTCCACTGGAAATGCAAACCTACAGTGTCAATTCCAACTACTTACACATTTTCCAGCTGAAATTTAACGGTGGCAGAACTTGAGTTCTCAGTTAGGTGTAGTGTTGGGAACACCAAATCTTTACTTCACAAATTAAGTACTGTACTTTGAGGGAGCTTTGAACTTTAGCAGATCCTCTGTCAGTACCCTATCTAAGTGCTAGCTATCCAAACTGCTTCAAGACACTTTGTTACAGCTGAGGGGCAATTAGTTTACCTTAATTTATTAATTTACTGGTTTAACCCTTTTTATAATAAAGCAAAACAAAGAACAAAATAAATAAATACAAATCCACACATACAATAACTATAAGGAGATATATCATTAGAAGTTAAAAAAGAGATTGAAGAAATTGCTACAAAAGCGACATAATAGTTAAGTAATGGCTGCAAATTCCTATGAATCTCAACTTGATAGGACTGCAAAAGAGTAACATCTGAATTACAAATGCTTTGCAGTAATCTGCTCTCATGCTCTAGTTCTAAATATAAAAAATCGCAATTCAAGTGGAACACAGCAATGGCAGCTAATGCATTGGGATTTACATGCATTTGCAGCATTATTTGAAAGTGTCACCAGCTGTTAAACGTGGTTTAATTGGAGTGGGGGCCAAGCTTTTCAACAAAAGTCTGTTTTTGTACAAACTAATTGTTTTGCACAAGAGCAAAATAAAAAATCTTCAAACACAAATAGAAAGACAACAAAACAAAACTTACAAAAAAATAAGGTTTCCAGGCTGGGCAATGCCTTCACTGGAAACAAAACAACAAAACAACAAAACAACAAAACAACAAAACAACAAAACAACAAAACAACAAAACAACAAAACAACAAAACAACAACTCGCTTCCTCAACTCCGTCCTCCTAAATGAGAAGCAGAGGCCTCCTTTTATGTCAGTTGGCTGGGCGCTGATTGATCGTTAATTAACCTAATCAACTAATCAACCCCAGCCACCTGAACATAACAAACCCAGGCAGGTAGGGGAAATTAACCCCATCCCTGCCAATTTAAAAAGGGCAGAGCTTTGCTCTGCCACAGTACCATTAAAACAATTCTGTTCTTCTTTAATTCACAGATTAATACAACGTCTCATGTAAACGACTCAACACTTTCTGTCTTTTACATAATAAATACCAGACAGCTGGGTTAGTAGACCTGCAACTTGTTACTGTTGCTTGCTGCAATGTGTCAGCTGTTGATATTCTGTTATTTCAGTTTTCCATTGTGCTTTTATTTGTATATATATATAAAAAAATCTGCTTGCCATCATACATTTTTCTTTGATCAACCAGAGCTCTGACAATAAGTGGGAGGAAAATGGGTGTGAACACCTACAGGTTGATTGTGTACAAACAGTAGAGACTCACACTTGTTCTCTATAGGGGAAAAAACTACCGGTGCATTTAAAGTTATTCCAACCCTCTTCGTTGTAAATAACAACCTGCTGTACAACAAGAAATCAAAAAAAGAAAAAAGAAAAAACCTACTGTCAAATATCAAAGACGTTTGATCCTAACCTGGCACTTTCTTTACAGAGATGTCTGTAGCAAAGCAAGGACAGAAAGAAAAACAACTGTTATTGTGACCAAAGCAGCACATAAAGAAAAGCCAGGGTCCCAAAATGGCTCTCCTGGGAAAGGCATGGCTGAGTGCTGTGCAGGAGAGCACTGGTTCCTAACTGGGTGAAGTTTCCGATCTTTGCTGTGGATTCCACTGGGACCATTGGCTCTGGTGTCTACTTTCCCAAGGTTGACAATATTAAGGGTGACCATCTAGCTGTTATGTTCACAGTTTAGGGCATTTTTTTAAACTTCCCTGAAAGTCATTTTGCAGTCTTTTCTTTATGTACCACTATACCATTGTTATTTAATCTACCAAACTTGTCATATTGTTATCCTAACCCTAACCGTAAGTATATGTACAGAAACAGTGCATGTACATTTACCCAGAAACATCCATGGTTATTGCTTTTCTGTTTTTGATTTGTGGCTGTGGCCCTTGATTCTTGAAGATGGAATAAAGACGATCCCACATAGACATGCTGAAATAACTCTTCTTCCCTTTTATTTTTGGATCGCTCACAAAGTGGTGTCAATGATACTAATGGATATTGCTCTTTACAGCCACAGTCTTATTTTAGAAGAGTGTGTTGGTGATTATTCCATAAGAGTTGCCAGCACCAAATTAAACAGTGTTAAGTGCTTTAATTTTAAAACACAACCAGACGGATGCGTGCTTTTCTTGTACTGAATAAGTGCCAGTTGGATGTAAGCATGGATGCTTACCCAGTGGATACAGGTTTTGCACAGATTTGAAGTATATTGTATAACTCACTTTAAATTGGAGACAAGATTCTCTCCTTAATGCAGCCATGTCATTGGAAAAACTACAGAGATCATTTTGATTTATTTTTAAAGAGCTACCGTAATCTTCTAATCTAAAGTGTCTCTAATCACTGTGCATTTACACAGTAGTTACATAGTAAATACATCTGTACTTACACATAATTACAATGGTTCAGTGATTACCACCTCTAATTCTTCAGGGAAGTTGGAGGTGAACATCGAGTCATCATGTTTGTTACTTGGAAACATAATTGTACAGTAACAAAAACAATGCTATAAACATTATAAAGCAAAGGAAACTTGAACAGCATTACATCATTATTAGAGGAGGCTGTGTGGTCCAGTGGTTAAAGAAACAGCTGTGTAACCAGCAGGTCCCTGGTTCAAATCCCATTTCAACCACTGACTCGTTGTGTGACCCTTAGCAAGTCACTTAACCTCCTTGTGCTCATCTTTTGGGTGAGACGTTGTTGTAAGTGACTGCAGCTGATGTATATTTCACACACCCTAGTCTCATAGTGCTGTGTGATGGTGGTCCACTATGAAAGGTGCTATATAAAGATGACTATTACCAACAATGGCAACAATGGATTTGGAACACAGTTCTCTGTTGTGTGTGATACTGGCATGTCCAACTTAAGGGTGAGTCCCAATATTCAAGTAATTAAGCATTCTAAATAAAATGACAACTCGAATACTTTGATCAGGTGTCAAATACTCATTCATTTTGAAAACAAATGGAAAACTGAGCTAACTTGGCACAGTATTTTTGAGAGGAGGAAGTTAAAAATGATCAGCCACTACAATCGTCATCTCACTGATAATTGACAGGGAGGCGGGCGCCCTTCAATAACTAGCTCTGCTATTGGCTAAACACCCTTCACTACCTAGCTCTGCTATTGGCTAAGGGAGTACATGAGCAATGAAAATGGCATCTTAAAAAAATAATTTTGAAAAAAGTTAAACGAAACTACCGTGCAATGTAATCGCTGCAGCACAGGTATTTATGTTGTAAATCAACGAGTTAAATGTTCAGTCATCTAAAATGTAAGCACCCATCTGCTACTTTGGAAGAAAACACAGAATGTGGCAAAAAAACAAACAAGCATTGCATCTTTTGCAGTGGCTGATGAGTTGATGCGTCAAGGGCTTAAAAAAAACAAAAAAAACAACAACTTTAATTTGGATTTTGACTGCAAACTAGCCAGGCGATGTGAAGCCTTTGTTATGTGAGTTCTGCTGTTATTGGTCTCCTAATGATATTGGCTTGATTCTGGAATCAGACTTTTCTTTAAATGGTACAGTACATCTCATTTGTATGTTTTATACTATATTATAGCATGGATTTTATTGAGCAAATATATTTTGTTGTGCTTTGTTAGTAAGCAGTCGTGTTGTGTGTTTTATACAAGTCATCAAGGGAGTTAAAAATCTAGGTGAAAGTTTCAAAGGTCCTTTTTATAAAGTTCTGCTTTTTTATAGTTAAAACCCCTGTGCTGTGTATTTGTATTTCTTCTAGTTTCTATCATTTTTTACTTGAAATGCATTAGATGCCTTAGCTGTTTCTTCGCTGTTACTGTTGATGTGTTTATCTATGCGTCCCTATGTGTGGTTGCTTCTGATACGCTCTAAGGACCTGTCACAGTTGAGTAACTAGAGGTTGAGTATTCGGGTATTCAAAAGTTTTATTCTTAGTATATTCAAATATCTTATTATTCGAAATTCCCACCCCTAGTCAAACTATGAAAGAAGCTTTAACCTTTTGACTGCCACATAGAGGTATAATGTTTGGGTTCCTATTCTGCCATGGTAAAAATGGCACTTTTACTATTATTAATCCTATTCTATTAAAATCCTAATTACAAACACACAACATCAAATTGAGAATAGAATCTATGAAAACACTATGGTGCTGTGAAAAATATGGATTGGAAATCCAAAATCTGGAGCAGTTAGTGAGTTTGTGATGTGAGCCCTCGTCAGCAGCACTGTAACTGCTACTTAGTGGCAGGAATATACAGACTAGGGAGGCAATAACGCCAGGGACTGAGTCATTTCACTGTACTGCAAAAAACAAATGTGATTGTCGGGATGGAAGGAAGCCTTGGAGTCTGAAAATGTGTGGAAGAAAATGTTCAGAATGGGGAGGTGCTTGAATTATATGCGAAATATCAATGGTTCAATAAATAATAACCAGGAAACAAAACCTCATTAAACCAGATGTCCGACAGGGAATAATTCTGCAATATAGGTAGTTTAATTACATTTCATATACTATAATGCAGTGTTTTAAAGTGAATCAAAGCAGTGCAAACCTTTTTTTTCTTATTTTTTTATTAACATTATTACTGATTGCGGTAGGGTAGCCAAAGTGAGGCGCCTCAGAGTCAGAAAGTGCAGCAAATAAAATACTTTTAATTAAATAATAACAATTAACACACAAAACAAAAGGGCACAATGGCCAATTAAAGGGACACACAAACAATCTAACCAATAACTAATAAACAATTAACAAAAACACTGCTATCTCACCCTCACTCTCACTCTCACTCTCACTCACTCTCTCACTCTCACTCTCACCCTCACCCTCCCCCTCTCTCTCCCCCTCCCCCTCTCACTCTCACTGTCTCTCACTCTCACTCTCACTCTCCACTGCCAAGCGAGTCCTCTCACTCTCACAAAAACTCACCAACTAACACTCCCAACCACTCTCCTTTTATACAGGTGCCTGGATTAATTGATTCATTAACACCTCATTAGTCCAGGCACATCCCACGCATTCCTCACACAGTGTTGTGTGATGCAGTGCCATTACAGATTCTGTCTGAGATGTTGCACCATGAAGCAGCAACAACTTTGCACCAATAGTGTTGTATTTAATCTTAAAATAGCTTCATATCCTAAATTAGTAAAAAAAAACAAAAAAAACAAGCAAATAAACAAAAAGGTCTCTAGGATAAAGAAAGGCAGGGCGGTGATAATGTCATTAGGACTAATAAGAAGTAATAAACAGGAAGTTAAATCCTTTGCTGCCGTCTCAGTTTGTTTAAGTGAAGACATTACTAATGATGCAGGTCTCCGCAGCCAGGATAATTTAATACAAAGTCCTCTTCAACAGTCTGTCAAGCTGATTCTTTAGTTATCGTACTTGGTAAGTGAATGGCTTCTGTTGGAATTAGGGTTCGCAATGAAGATAATTTAATCTCTTCCCATTTTTCTTTTGCAGTGTCGACAGATTTTAAGGTCAGAGGGGTGAAAGGGCTGAAATGCGGGTCACTTTGGGGCTATAAATCCATTTTAACAGTGTAATAATGTTAATAGCTTCCCCCTGGAAACAGATAATTCTTTAAAAGGTTTTTTTTTTTTTTCAGGCCTCCCATATGTCAAAAGGCACATTTTAGCTCTAATAAATTGCCAGTGTAACCTGTTAATCTTGCAAGAATGAATGAAACAGGTACCATGCAAGGTTAAAGGAGTGCCAACCAAGTTTTTAAAATCCATGTTCTTCTGCTGAAGAGCTCTTGTTTCATTGCTTACATTTCAGTTTGAAATATTTCAAAGACAATGTTGTTGATGAAAAGTTCTTTTGGCTTCCTAATACCTAATAACTTCATGTGTTGTCATTCAAACTCACTCCAGTAGTCTAGTGGCAACCAGGCCATGTGATACCAGATTGAAATATTTGCATATCCTGAATTAACCTATGAACCTGAATGCTTATCATCAGTTAAACTACCTTGGCGCTTGTTCTTTATTTCCTCTGTCATGTTATAAACCTCTGACGAGGTACAAAGGGTAATCAGTTCAGGACGACATTTTCAACATGGTTGAAATCTCCATCTTAACACCTGCTTTTTCATGGCATCCAAACCCAGAAATTTTCACACACATCCTCTATGGCACTGTCTGATTAGATCACATTTGATGGTTGTCTTTGACATATGTAGATGTGATGCATTTGAGTCCCTTCCGAAGTTCAACAAACAAAACACTATGAACTTCTGTTAACCACAAAACTCAAACCCAAATTTGAACCACAGTCTCCAGCTGTATAAGTCTACCACCATATCTGGTTCTGAAGGAGAAGGAAGTGAGAAGAGTTTTCATGATTTAGTTAAGCAGCTATACGCAAAACACCCAGCTTTGGACATTTTTGGAAATAGAGTTGAGTATCTTTTGATAAGCTCTCCATCCCCAGGCAAGTAATTTCACAAAATAGCAAGAGAAAGAAATTTTAAATGGAAGCTTAATAGCCCAAGAGCTCTTTCATAAGTTAATTGTAATCAAGAAGCAGCAATCAAAAGGTGCCTTGAACAGTATTGCCCCTAAGCGTGTTAGCTATATAGAATAAGATCCCCCTATTTAACCTTGAGTGCTCATTCAATACACGGTTGTCACATCTACGCGTTGTTAAATGAAAGTTCTGGATAGCAAGACAAAATATTTGCAGAAAATGGTTCTGAAGTAACAGGTTTGTAATTGTAAACAGCTTAGTGAGAGGATCGCCTGATACATAGTTTAGGGTGACCGTGACCCCCTACATTAAAGCAGCTGTAAAAGCAAAGGAGAACACTAGGGACATTGCTGGCTGATTGAAACAGTGGGGATTTGGCTTGCATTTGCGCTGGCCAGTGCAGTCATTCCCAGGGTTATCTTGTGATTCTGCTCAGTTATTTGTGATACACAATCCCTTGGATATTAAAGTTAGAAATGACAGATCTAAGGAGCTCAGGCTGAAGGTGGCGCCTCCCTGGCTTTACAACTAGTAACAAATTGATTCTATTGTGTTGCTAGTTTCATCCAGGGGTTAAGTATAACTGCATTGTTTAGAGTATATTGACATAGCTTGGGTTAGATTTGTGCTTGTAACAGGGGTCTTGCTACAAGTGGCTGAAGGATGACCATTTAGATGACATAGATGCATGTTCGCTGCTTAGTTGACAGGAGACAGAGACTAGAAGGTTGGGATTGATATGCCCCACAGGGGCGCAGGTTTATTTACATAGATGTACATATGAAGATACAGGAACCCCATGTGACACTACTAGCAATGGTAGCTCATGTGTGACATATGGCTCAGTGTACAAAAGGCAAAATAAACACTGTACAAAAACTACAAACAAAAGATGCCGTGGAGACGGCTCGCGCTAAATAAAAGTTCCACTTCCAGACCTGTCTGCTATACTGGGTGGGATCTACTATCCCAAAAATAACTCCCGGGCAGTTCACCCACTCCAACCTCGGATACAGACACGATCGTTGGTTCATTGCAGCTTCCTTCTCCCGGGACAAAACCCCTGACCCCCTCCCGACCTCAGAGTATACACACGATCGCCGTTAGAGGTGGTTACTTTGTTTGCTGAACCCAGTCGTTCAGCAGCACAGACTGACCGATGCTTCGGCAGCAGCAGCGCTCTGAACGTCAGCAGCATTGATCTGTGTAATCAGGACCTTTTTATTCCTGGTGCGCTCCTGCTCCATGCCTAGCTGCTGATTAGGTGCAGGCAGCTGCTAAACACACACACACGTTGCTCGTTCCCGCAACTAACACAGCAGGCAGGCTGCTACGCACAGAACGTCAGGTTCGACAAAAAAAAAATCTTTTTTATACAATCACAACATTCTTATTTACAATAAACAATTACAGAAGCCCTCTCCTTGTGTGCAGGGCTCCAGTTCTGCTACAGTGCTGCTGCAAATGAATGGCTCACTGAAATTAGTGCCATCATTCTTCGGATAACATTTAGGGAAAAGGGTTAGTTATTCATTACCAAGAAGGAGAGAATACAGTAAAATTAAAGGATATGTATTGTTACTTCTTCAGTACAAAGAGACTGAATAATGACACAGTTTGGACACAAATAATAATTTCTGCTTTCCAATTACGCAGCATGGGGAAACCTCCAAGTGCAATGGTGATTTTTAATTGGATTTATATCTGTTTAATATGGACTGAAGTGAAAATGATCCATATGCTGTAATTACTGTATATGGTATGTACTCATATCATAACTTATTAAATATACATCTGGCAGCTTATACATTAACATAGCTAGGGCCAATGAGTACCACTGGCATTAGCACTAAGTCAACTGCTGATGGATAAAAGAGTGTGTATAAGTAATACACTTGTGAACTGTCAGGCCACATGAAGATACTTCGAACAGTTTGTGCTTGTTATGCATTCACTGCCATTCTGATATTTAGTTATGTAGACGGTCTTAAAGCTTTAGTCTCTCATAACAATATTCAGTTTTACTTTACACTGTAATTGTTACATGTTTAGGTGGCTTGGTGGTCCAGTGGTTAAAGAAAAGGGGCTTGCTACCAGGAGGTTCCCGGTTCAAATCCCAACTCAGCCACTGACTCACTGTGTGTGACCCTGAGCAAGTCACTTAACCTCCTTGTGCTCCGTCCTTCAGATGAGACCAAGGTCTTATTGTAAGTGACTCTGCTGCAGCAGCAGTTGTGATGCACAGTTTACCCCCAAGTCTCTGTACGTTGCTTTGTATAAAAGCGTCTGCTAAATGACTAAAATAATATATCATATGCATTAAGGCCACCTCCAGCCTCCTTCTTGAGACCTTCACACTCCGAACTTTCTAACCTACATGCATATGTGACAAATATGGCCTGCTACGTCACTGCCAGCGACCCTAGGGAGTCATAACCATTCTTTATATGTGTTTTATGGGATTATTTTGAAATGTTTCTGCAAGAGTTTTCGACCACCTGCTGTAATACCTTACAAATATCAGCCTGACAATCATGTCCCCAGACAACAGACAACCTGTTGAGCCTTTTAATATGTCACTGCTCAGATGTGACCCTGAAAAAAGTCAATTACAATGGATGAATATTGCTGTTCCAACTGTTGGTATTTCAAGGAGAATTGGGATTTTAAAAGGGCTGAAAGAGAAATGCATTTTCCTTTCTCTTCAGGCTCCTTATAAATGTTTACTGTCTGTGGTATACTGCATAGCAAAGTGTAAAGGATAGGCTAGCACGTTAAAGCAGGGTAATCATTATTATAAGCGTGGATCATGTACACCTAGTGAAACTGTGTCAGGCCAGGTGTTTTCATAATTACAACTCTTAAAGGAGAAGTACAACATATGCATTGCAATTGGAAATAAATTGTATGAAATGCAAGCTTGTCATATGAATTACTATAACAATTTTTGTTTAAGAAAATCAGTATTTTAGTGTTGTTTCGGTATCTTTAAATTTCGGATTACACCACTGCTTTAACTAAAGGGATATACCATTTATATTTATAAATATTTAATTTCTTGCCTGTCTGATATCCTCTTATGTGTTAAAATGATTGACTCAGGGCTTGATTATTCCAGGCTTAGATAGTGAGGACAAACAAAGGAGTGAGATCAAAGATGGAGGACTACAGCTGGTGTTGAGCTGAATGAAGGAGATTACCAAGTAAAGAATTGAAAGAGCCCAAAAGCCTTTGTGGAATTATTATTTCAAAACGGTGGTGGAAGTGATGGGATTTAAGCCCACACCTTTAGTTTTAGTATTTTGGATATCATTGAAATGGCCCCTGGGGAGAGGGTAGTAGATGAAGGATATTGCTGCTTCTGCATTCCACTTTGTTGTGAGTACTGTAAAAAAAGTGTGGGCTGTATTAATGCTTCAGTCTGCATTTATGACGCTATCACATATTGAGACCCTTTTGAAATCAGACTGATAAAGCAGACTTTGAAGTGAGATTTAATAACTGCTGCTTCTCAAACCCTTCCCCGCAGTGAAATGAACACCAAACCAGAAAGATTACTCGAAAGCCTTTTAAATTTAGATTTGCAGTTTTTTTTATTATTTTTTTTTAAAGAGGAATTTATCCAAAAATGTTCAGCATTGCGAATATTTGGAATGACTTCCAGGGTTTTCAACATTGAAAGGTGAACGTTGCTACACCGGATGGTAAAGAGATTGTCTTTTTTAAAAGGGCAGTACAAACCCCAACTGAACCATTTGCATGTAATTGCAAAATATGTTGATTTGAGCACTTAATGTATCGAAAGCCCGTTTGTATTTTAATCAGGGCTGCAGGTAAGCAAACACTCTTGAACTTCTGATGTTTGAGACTTGCAGGCTGTTTTGAGCTTTGCCTCCTGTGCTCTAACTTTTTGATCACTTTCATCATTGTTGTTGTTTTTTAGTGAAGCTCTTAAAAGTGGTCCTTTTCTGTAGTGGTGAGCAGCACAACTGGAGGCAGCCTCCTATAATATAATAAATCATTGTGTTTTTTTTTTTTGTGAAACAACATTAATCAACATTTATCTACATTTACTGTGAATATTATTAAATACAATTGTAGTACTACACTCAAGGTAGAATATTTTAATGTTCACACACTGTAAATGTAACTTTTGTGTATCATACACATTGCCATTCAAAAGGCAAAACTGACTTTGTATTTATGTTTCACTTTTTGTTCATGGTAACGTGGAGTATTAAAATACAGTGATATATATGTATGAACAATGCCAATTGCTAATATTAAAGGCTTGCTGCTATTCTAGCAGTGTAATGATGGCCCTTCTTCCTTATTTGCTTACCGTGGGACTTATCTGCGTCCTTCTGCTGTGAAGTTTCCTTCTTCCTCCTCCTCCTCCTCCTCTGACCGCCTTCTTTGCAGATTCATCTTCCTTCAAAGGGTTGATCGGCCTTGCTTGACCACAGACAGCACCTCTTCTGTCATTACCTAATGCGTACTGTCTATTAGACACACCAGCGTCCGGGTAACCAGTGCTTACTGATCTTGATTCTCTATCTTTTATTTGTGTTGTTGGCTATCTGACAAGCACAACACCGAATTCATTAAGAGTTGATTTGATTAATCTATTCCCCGGCAGGATAAACTAAAGCAGGATTTTTCCAGAGCATTTTACCTCACTGGGGAATCACCCTGGACTGTATCAATCATCTACCAATGGATATCCAGGGATCACCCATGAAAGTAGGGGGCGAAATCCAGAGGGATTCACTGCGACTGTAAAATGCTTTTAAAAATCTAGCTATGGTTTATTGCAGTCCCTTAGTCCTAAGATTGTACATTAACTCACCAGTGATCCTGCTGTAGTGTAAATATTGACAACACATACATTTCTATTAAAAACTCATTAAAACATCATGACATTTTTGAGATAAGACACATGATTGATTCCAGATCTTTAGGCAATGTCCCATATTAAGTTAGAATGCTGTTTTTTTGTTTTTTTTTTGACCTGGTAGGTAATTAATGTGAAAAGCGTGTCCTGTATAGAATATGTTTAGGGGGTAGTGCTTATTAGCTCCACTTTGGGATTAAATGATTGGCAGGTCCTTCATCTACGTGTAGTTTTAATACCTGTGCTCTCTGACACTGCATTTGCTATTTTTACATTGGGATCAAGAAAGTAAGCCAATTACACACAGGGGAGGCTTGTCTAAATCAAGCAGAATCATTCTGAATTTTAAACCGTGCTTTACAAAAACCATTTGGGGTTGACATATAAAGTAGGTGCTTCTTTGTAATATCTGACTGCTCCAAAATATCCAATACTTAATTCAAGGCTGCTGATGAAAAAAGGTACCTTTGGTGCATCTTAAGACTTATAATGTGTAAACACCCAATATGCACACCAGTGTCTACTGGTATGCATCCCTGGTGCTGCCACAATCACAGTATATAATTAATGCCAATGCGCTATCATTACTGAGCACTAGAGTGCAGTTAACTGTTTAAATAAACAAAACTTTGACACCTCTCGCAGGATCTGTTTTGCAACCCAATGCCAGTGGAAATTAACATTGCTGGCAGCATTTCCATGATGAACCTAGTTCTGCAGCATACACACCAGTAACCTCACAACCCTATTGTCAACTCCTGTTAGGCAGGTATCATTTTAAAACAATAAAAACACTTGAACTTGTCAAACGGATTATGCTAAACCATCATTTTAAAGTAATGTGGTCTACAGTAATTAAACAGTGGCAGATCTTAACAAACCTGATATTCTGAGTACCCTTTTCACTATATTTCTATTACCATCCATCACCGTTTAGATTAATAAAACAGACCCATGCATGTTAAATGTCAACATTTTACCGTAACACCAAATTATTATAAATATTACCCTAATTTGCACAGATCATTAACTTTACTAACTGCATTTTCATTTGCTTCCTTCGTTTTTCTACAGGAGAAGAGTTTTATGAAACTTCACCTTACGAACCTGCGAGTTTCCGCCTTACCGATATATTCAGACTTGCTTCAATCTCCTCAGGTAAGGAGTATTTTTTCCCTGAAAAATAATTTATTTACTGTATATATATTTTTTTTCATTAATTACTTTCGGTGGATTTATGGGCATATTGTGGACTCTTAAACTGATTAAGTAGGTGTAGGACAAGTGAAAGTTCCGCACCCGTCAGAATATCACAAAAGACGTTGGTGGTCTAGTGGGTAAAGAAAAGGGGCTTAATACCAGGAGGTCCCTGGTTCTAATCCCTACTCAGCCACTGACTCTCTGTGTGTGACCCTGAGCAAGTCACTTAACCTCCTTGTGTGCCGTCCTGCGGAATGAGATGTAAAACCAAAGTCCTATTGTAACTGACTCTGCAATAGTTGTTGATGCATAGTTCACCACCTAGACTCTGTAAGCTGCTTTGGATAAAAGCGTATGCTAAATAACTAATTAATCATTATAAGTACAACTGTGGCCAACAATTTTACATCATCTAGAATTTTGGCACATATGTATTATGTTTATAATGTAGCATGATTTAAGCCTTTTATATAACTAATGTAATCAAAGAAACTTCAAAACGATTTCGCAAAAGTCTATAGGAAGCCATAACCATAGTAGTACAGTAATGTATGTTAGATTTGAAAATGTCACATTTTTCAATTGTTGTCAGTTTTTTTTTTGTTAAGTATATGGAAGACTGCAAAGTGGTAAGTAATTCAATATGTTAACCTAACATTATTCAGCAGGTTTCATTTGACTTTATGAAGCAAAATGTGTTAATTCTATAGGGTGATACACAACTTTTGGCCAAAGCTGTACTCTGTGTTAGCGACTTAACAGATAATGTAGTGATTTTATTGTTGTTAGGTGATATAAATCCAATTCCCTAATGCTTTTAGGGCACTGAATAGCACTGCTAATTAAACTTTAATGTTATTTAATAATGCACTGCACTGCAAGCCTCACTCAAGGGGGAAACCTTGAATATAACTTTTGACACTTAATTTGCTGCTTATTTCAGCAGGCTCATCATTCATTTATGCAGGTCTGTTCTGTATACACAGAGCCCCGGCATTTATGTTGCCAGCTGTGCTGGGTAAGCACTTCTCGGCTTAATGCAGTGCAAATTATTTTCATAAAATAGGGGATATAGAAGCTTGCATCAGTATCATTCATATAGAACATTTAAACAAATACAAACTCTGGGATTATTTCTCTTGCAGTTTAGGTGAGATGCCACGTATTATCTTGCTCCTTCTCAAATACCGGTACAACACCACTTCTGTAGTGGCTAGCAAAAATGCCTTTGCATTAAAATGATCAGCCCTATTTCCCTGATATGTAATGTCCTATGATGTTTGTTCTGTATGATCAATATTATTATTGTTTCTGCTTTGTTTTCTGCTTCAGTTGCCTATTATTCCATCAAAAATGTGTTACTGAACATCAGAAGCAGATTGTTGGTTGGGGAGCATTTCAGTGTTGCACAGGCTCTGAGCATAGTCAGGACATTGTGGGGAATTATCATGACATCTTGCCCAGTGGTGGGCAACCCCAGGTATAAGAAAGTCAAGTAGAGAAACATTTCAGATACTACCATCAACAATGTAAATGGGGAGTTATGTGGAAATTAAGACAGTGGTGCAAAGCCCTCCATTTGGTATTCGTTTGTTTCCTTCAAATATCTCTCCAGCTCAAATTTAGATGATTTTAGTGTGCCATTTTTGTCGCTGGTGAATATCTTCTTTACAAATTTGAATGGATCTTTAGAAAAGTTAGTTCTCGCACGCTCTTTCTTTTTGTAGCGTTTCCGTAGGCGCTCAGCTCTGTGCAATGTTGCAAGTTTATCTTTTATGACCCTGTGGAAGGGTGGTGGGTAATTCACTGACACAGGAGACAGACAGGTGGATTTGGCAACACCGCACAGGTGCCCAGTTTTATTTTCAGGGTGCTGTTTTTCAGTTTATCCCGCAGATGGCGCTGTGGGTCCGTGGTCTGATTTACCAACAATGGTAAACAGAACCACAGGCATACCAAGCGATGGTACACAATACCGGCGCCTTGCAGGTGCAGAAAGAAAAAACAATGAAAACAGAAGGCAAAAATAACAAGGGACAAAATAACACAATAACAAAACTACAAATAAAAGGTGCTGCACTCTGCAGCAATATCCCGGTCGCCACTGCCCGTGCGACCCAGATCTCCGTTCTATGCTGCCGGCTACCTAGCCTACTCTGTTATATTTTTAAGGGGTCTGCCCAAGGGTTCCCCGCTCTCACTGTCTCACTTTCATGTCTTTTTCTCTCCCGGCTGGTTCTCGGTCCGCGACCAGCATTTCCGCACTCTCAGCGAGTCTATAAGGGCAGACCTGAGGAAACAGCAGAGCGTTATTTTATAGGACCAACAATCACCCAAGACTCGCCTCTCAGCCATTCAGAGAGGGGGAAAGTCCACACACCCACTTTCCCACCTCCCCGTGTCACTGCCATGACTCACAGGCGGTTGTTGGGCGACTGCCGCCCTCTTCCTGCAGCCCGTGAACATGCCAGCAGAGTCAGCACAGATCTCTCCCTGCTACAGACCCATTGTAACAGATTGAGTCCCTCCTTCTGATTTTGTTCTGCTTTTTTCCATTGCTTTCTCAACTGCTCCTTTCTCTAACTAAGCGTTCAATCTCCTGCTGCTGTCTAGACTTTCCAGGAATAGTTTGTACTTTTTCCTTCCTTTTTTCAATTCCAAACCTCCCGCTTCCATATGTTTAGGTGATGCTTCCAAATTTATCCAGCTTCTTTTCAACTGTTCCATTTAACCTTTCCAAAGTAAAACAGAGATCCGTGTTTACTGTGTCCCATGCAATTTTCTCACAAGCTCTTGGCCATTTAACTCCAGGCTTGTGCCCGTTGAGGTTCTTTTCTCTCTTACTCTGGTTCGTTCATCTATTATTAGATAAGGAAGGCTGAAGCAACAAGGAATCATTTCACTTACGATTATGCATGCCATTAATTACACATGATTTTCAGTCGCTTCCCCTGGCATGCTGTTATTCTAGACCATTGGCTCCCAAACTTTTTTTGCTGCGCCCCCCTTCAGAGATTTTTTTTCTGCCCCCACCTCACCTAGTAAACAGTACAATATTTAGAAAACTATGATTTTCCTCAAATAACATATTGCAACAAATGCATGTCCAGAATTGGTGAACACGGACAGACTGGCAACCAACACTCCCCTCGTGCTAGCTAGTGTAGTGGTGTGGCACAACAAAACATTCTGTAATACAGAAACATAAAAGACAGACAGACAGGACAGTCAATACGTCCTGCAATGATGTAAAATTGAACGTGCTGTAGATTCTGCCAGGATACAGTGCAACTGGGACAGCGGCAAAGATGCAACATTCAAGCAAGCGATTAATCTTTAATAAAGTTATAATATATTTTTTTAAGATGGATGCACTTTATTACAATCACTATTCGTAATTGTATTAACATCAATACATAGTCACTTATTCTTGTTCTTCATTCCACATTTAAGAGCATGTAAAGACGTGGAGGATTTGAAAGTACATTTAACATTTTCACAGCCAAACCCCCGTAAGTGAAACTGATTGCACTATTATGATTACAGTGTTGTTATTTCAGTATACCTTTTATTTATATCACTGTCTGGTCATATTAGTAGTAACGCCCTTAGTGCTTTCAATCTGCGATCATTGAAACGCATCAAAACGTGTTTGAGAAATTAAAGATATACTATATTAACAATACTATAATAATAATAATAATAATAATAATAATAATAATAATAATAATAATAATAATAAAATTAGTTTAATGTATTTTTTTGCTGTCCTTTTGTATTTAAAAGCGGAATAAAGAAGAAGAAAATGAGGGTGCAACATTTTAATAAGTGACTAGTCTTTATTAATGTTAATGCAATTATGAATAGTAACGGTAATGTTTGTCAAGCTTATTTTATTATAACTTTCTAAAAGATGTATTTAGTAAAATGTTGCACCCTCATTTGTCTGTTTTCTACATTCTGCACGCAGCAGGACCAGTAAATTAAACTAAAACCTAAGACCCTCCCCCCATTTATAAACTATAGGTGTATCTAAATCTTTTTTATTTGATTTTATTTGTGAACAAAATGTATTTGATATTACACCGCACTGTCGCTGCACTTTCAGAAGGAAGGAGGTCTGGGCGATAGAGTCGCTGAGCTACGATAGGTTTGAAATGACACAACCTCTGTGGAAGGGGATTGGTCAGATTGAACAGGGGGTTGGTCAGATTTAATGTGATCCTTGCTTGGGTAGTTGATTGAGTCAGTCATCCCGGAGGCGGGCCCATCAAGTCTGCCATTTACAGCAGAACTTTTACAGTTGCCAGGAAGTCAGAATTTTTTTTTTTTTCTTGGCACCACCTTAATAACCCACTGTTTGAAAACCTCAGATCTAGACATATGTAGCCATAAAACAGCAATCATACTGTTGTTTATGACACAGGAAGACACAGTAAAATATGAGATGGCCTGCGAGGGGATGGGATTTTTATTACATGACATGAGATTCGTTTCATGGATCATTTCAATAGCAATAGCAGAAAGTTATGATTTCTATAAAAGATTCCAGTATTGTGATGTGCATTGGCATTTTCCAAGGAGTACTGCATTTAGTGTGAAATTGTAACATCATGGCTATAACTCATGCCAATATGTTTTGGTGACATTGTAAAGAGGTTTAAAAAACGATCTGGCAAAAGGACCTTAAAGGGTACATAAGGACCTTTTTATTTTATTGTGTTACATGTTCCCATGTGTTGCTACAACTGTTTACTTAGAGTGTGTGTATAGATTTTTTTTTTTTTTTAACATTTTGACCAGTCCTGCTCACATATATAACTTAGATGGATTTACCAGAGAGCAGGAGGATGTTGGGAAATGTAGTTCTGAGAGGTCCATACGGGTACATCTTGAGGCAGGGAATGCAATTTAAAAGCCTTTAAAAAAGTGGCCAAAATGTAAAAAGATAGATAGAAAGAAAGATTTACCAACTATGGCCATACAGCATTTCCCTCTCATGTGAGTAGTTCTCAAAAGAGTTTGAATGATTTTTCTTTTGTATGATCTGTATAAACTTTTTTGAAAAGCACAGAAATGTATTAAAGCTGCCAGAAATTAGATTGTATAAACATAGTGTTATGATAACACTAATTAAATTAGACTGTTTAAATATAGCTGGAATAACCTGCAGTAAACATTATAGATTCTTTCCTCCTTCGACAACAGAGTGTTCAGTGAAATTCACTAACTAGAATGAGTGTTAAAGGTTCTGGCAACTCCGATAAGTTGCTGGGCTTTTTCAAACAGTTCAAAGAATAAATAAAATCAATAAAACTCATGCAACTATACTTGGAACTAGTCAGGACTAATGCAAATATCATAAAAAAGGTAACACTTTAAAACAATGGCCACACATTCATAATGAATTCTGACTGAATATCATGGGAATAACACCTGTATATCTTATGCACTTCATTCAGCCCTTACTAGTTCACGTGGATTTAATTACCCATCTTATTGAATAATAAAATGAGCCAGGACTTAAACATTTACTGCAAATGTTGGATTATATAATTGACTTTGTGGTATTAACAAAATACAGGTACAGGGCTAATCAAACACCATCCACGTCATAATCACTAACACACCCTACAATACTAGACTCCTCTTCTGTCAGAACATTAATGCGACACACCCAAAGTGGTGAGAACACATTGTCAGCATTTGTGAATACAAAAAAATGATTTCATGATTTAACGTTTATACAGAGGTGCCTGCCTTACAAACTCCACACCACTGAATCCCAGTTAATATTTATATCCAGTTTTATCATTCAGTCCTTACAGTTACTTAATTTTTTTATTGCCCCTTTTATGTTTGCAATATTTCTTCGTGGTTCGTATTGCTGTTCTAAAGTGGCAGGTCACTATGGTGCTTGCTCTTACTTCTATGAAGTTACTTTGGATTTGTCATATACCTGTATTTAAGCAACTAGAACTGGCTGTTCAAATCTGGTGAAAGCACCTTAACACAGAATTAAAAGATAGAATTTGAGTGATTGCAACAAGAGCCACTCAGAATGTTTGCAAACATTGCAAAAAAGTAAGGAGATAGTAAAAAAGCAATGGAAAGTGTTCAGTGTTAAGCTCCTAGCCTTCAGTTCATGTTAGTATTCTACTATATGTGTTAACTCTGCTTTCAGTTCATGCAATCCAATTGCAATAAAACCGTCTTTGTTTTTTATGCTTCATAGCTTCATCTTCAGTGCAATAACCCCAGGCAATTGCCCATAGAAGTGCTTTCTTAAATACTTAAAAACAAATTAGTTGAACTACTAAAACCACATTTGTTTGCAGATACAAGCCTACAACTCAGTATTATTATGCTGTCTTTGGATGAAAAAAAAAACGCTGGTGAGAAAGTCTAAAGAACCAATCAAACTACAGACTATAAAAATGTAAAAAGCATATTTTAAGATGGCATATTACAATTGGTCAATTGGTTTTATTGAAGCATTTTTTGAAACTTTACTCTAACTGATCTTAACGTAACTCTTTTGGTGCTCTATTAGGCTAAATTAAGCTGTACTTTATACCAGTACTTCCTTGATTGTTTTACCTGGCATTACCAACCAGCTACTTCACCAAATGACTGACATGTTTTGACACTGAAGGCACTACTGATATGAAATGACCAAGGAGGTGCAAGTGCAACAGACTACTTGAAAATAAGGAATGCACACTGAGAACTTTCTTTAGCCTAGAATGATAGGAAACCTACACATATCATGTGATACAAAAGGATAACACATAATTCATTTAGTGCAGTTACAGCAGATATACAGTTAACAACACTTTGGCATTTCACAGATGCCAGATATTTTGATCAATAGAAATTAAGGGCCTCCTTTTACCATACGCAAGACATGATGACCGTGTGCAGTCCTGCGGAAAACAAGGATTTAGCAGATGCAAAATGAAAAGGGCGGAATAGTTCCACCCCCTCATTTGCATTGAATTAATGATGTTTAGGTATGCAAAGCAGCATGTTAAACACAGATAATGAGCTGCCATGCATTCATGAGCTATTCAGAAGGTCTCTGACAAGGATGTTTCGCAGACAAAAATGACCCAAAAATTTTGTTGACTGAATGCTGCTGCAGAGCGGAGAGCATAGGCAGCAGAAGCTTCGTACTGATTTGAAATGGCAGATGTTTAAGATCCTGTATAGCCAGAATGTGTTCATGTGACACTACTTTGTTTTGTATTACATGTTGGATAGACAAAAAAAAAAAAAAAAAAAAGCCTTCTCATTTGATTTTACTACTGTACTATTTAAATCTATTGTACATATCTATATTTTTACATAATGTAATATGTACAGAAAACATATTTGTACAAATGTTATTTTAATATTTTAACAACATTGCTGTTCAGTGCAGACCCAGGTAGGACTAAAAGACTTTCTAAAACTAATTAACTGAATGCTGTGGTCTTTATATACTCAATTATGTAATCATGTAACATGATTCTTATTCTTAGCATAACAGAGCTTTATATCCTAAGAGTTTCTGATGAAGTGACTCTTTAGATCAGTTTAGTAAACAAACAGATAAGATGCAGTCAAAGAACCACCATTTCCTGGATTTAATTAAAGCAGGCAGTTAATTTGGTGTGTCACAAATCATTGCCCTCCAGGTTATCTGCGCTACAGACACATTTCTAGTTGTTGTTTAGACACTTATATAATTTTTAATTACACGTCTCTTTGATCTGTTTGATTTCTACCGCCAGTTAAAGCTGCGGGGCTAAAATAATGAGATCTGTGTTTTGTATCGTTAATCACATATTTATTTTACACTGTAACACAAGAAATAAAGAAGCTCTGAAGGATGAACCCAGAGTTACCCTGAGCTGCCTGGGCTACTGAAATGATAATGCTGTGGACCCCACAAGTGTGAATTTTACATAAGAGCCTGAAGCTAGGTTGTCTTTGATGGAGACCTGGCTGCATTCAGGATGAGCGCAGTGAATATTTGTTTAATTGGGACTCTTGCAACGCAAACTGAAGGAAAATAAATACACCCTGAAACTGAAGATACAAAGAACGATTCAAAAGAGGGTTTCAAAAATACCAGGGCTGGACACTAACAACAGACACATCCATATACAGACCATGTTACTAAAAAGGCTATAAACTTTGAATTTCATTTTCGGAGTTAAAAAGACCCCAAATCCATTTTTCTATTTTTAAGAGCCAGTTGTGCCATGCAACTTTGTTACTGGCAGCTATGCTGCTGTGCCGATCAAATGAATTCAATGCCAAACATTTTTTGTTGGTAAATTATGTTTTATTGGTTGCAAGCTCTGGATTAATATTGAGAAGGCAACGAAGAGCAATGGGAAGTTAACCAGTTGAGTAAATATTAAAGTTTTGTGAGTAAAAGGTGTGTGAAAAACAGTAAAAGCCTATTATCAAGCACAATGAAATAAATATAATACCATGTTCTGTTTGCTCATTGACTACTTATCCACCAAAACATGTATTTGTTATTCAAGGAGGAAACAACTCAAACTGGTGCTTGCTAAGCAGTTGTTTCTGTGATGCTAAAAAGATAATTAATGGGTGCTTCTTGCTCATCACAGCTACTGCAATGACTTTGGTGTGACCTTGAATGGATCAGTACTTTCATTGTACTCTGTACAGGGTTGCAACCCTTTAATCACAGTTAATCATTTCTATTAACCAAAGTATCTGACATCTGTGGAAAGGTGATGGGGAGTAAATTGATGAGGGTTCGTCGAGCTATTTTCCTGGAAAGAAAGACAGAAGATGGATCAAGCTATTGACAAGAGAAATGGACAACAGCTAGCAAATGAAATGGAGATTAGCAACAGACGTCTGCAGGGATGATGAATAGAAGACACCGGGTTAGACCTGAAACCTGGAAATACCTGCGGTTTGCAGCACACTGCAAGCGCTTTGTGATGATGATCCGCTATGAAAGGCGCTATATAAAATAAAGACTGATTAATAGCTGTCCCTCACATGACTGATTAAAGGGATTGCTGTTAACAAAATAATTCCATGAATATGTTGTGCTCTTCCATTTGCTCTAGAGGTCTAAAATGTGAAGTTTTTTTTTTAAAACGTGTTAGCTAGTACTACAGCAGGTTGAAGAAATCTGTGCAAGCCATGCTTTCAGTTAATGTTGTACTTCCTTGATCAGCAGCTTCTTTCCTGCAATTAACCAGACAGCTTTTTGACATGCTTTCAGACCCTGTGGGACTTGGTGAATTGACTTAGAAAGAGCAAGTGTAACAGATTGCCTGAGAGGAGTGGGAAATGAGGACTTTCTTTAACCTCATGCAGAACTAGACATGGCATGCGTTTCTTTCAGACCTGTACATTTGAGACCTATGTAGCTAATAGAAGTGCAAACCAGGTAAGACTTATGGAATTATTTTGACCCCATTCATGCTTGCGATTTAAGGTGGCACAGAGTCGCCTTTTCTCATATGTAGACGCTCCAAAAAATAAAAGGCAGCCCAAGGCCAGCCTAGATTTAGGCCACCGTTTTGATATGTCCCAGAGACTGCAATCCAGGACCAGGGCCGGCCTTTACATATACATATGAACGCAAAGCAGACTTCGGGGCACCTTTTCGTATCACATGACCAATCTGGTTACGTTGCTCAGTACTCCCATACTTGTGAAAGGTAAGTAGAAAGAAGAATGCTCTGATAGCCAGGACGACAGTGGACCGATATGGAATGGTAATTATTTGTACATCATATAAATTTAACTCTAAAAATATTAAATAAAAAGAAAAATCTAGCGTGTTAACGTTCAGGTTGTTTCTTTCACATAATATATACGAGCTGCGGTGCATTCATAATTCAACTTAATTTGTCACAATTACCTTTTCTTCCTGTTATTTAGTAAATAAGCGATAAATAGAAAAACTGCAAGATTGATGATCTCTATTAATGATATATAATGCTGCGACTTGGCATATTCAGGCACCATTGTTTATTTTGCGTGCTACAGAAGTGTATGTCTTTACATTAAAATGCCGATCAATTCTTTTATCTGCTTGCTTTTACACACACATAAAACACTGCTCTCATCCACAAATATTAAGATTGTTGATGCACCTTAACAATAAGTCAAAATAGTCTATATATAAATAGTTATTTTATATATATATATATATATATATATATATATATATATATATATATATATATATATATATATATATATATATATATAGTTTTTAATATGTACCATGTGCTGCATTGAAAAAAATATATTAATAAGATACTTCTGCTACAAATCAAAGAATACTGTATATCCCGATAGCTCTTCCATTGTGCAGGCTAGAATGGCCTGCTTTTAGGCCTGGTTGTCAGTCACATATGTGAACACATAAAGGTGCCCTGAATCACAAATGTGAACTGGGTTGCAGACCGAAATATCTGGCACCCCTAAAGTGATCCCTGAGGAGGCCTTGAGCCAGCACAGCAGTGTGAACAGGGTCTTAGTTACAGTTACTTTAATATGACAGACAAATCAGTTTCAGTCTTGATGGACAAGACATCAGATCTGACAAGCTTTGGGCTGATAACAGCGCTGACAATAGGGGCTCTGCTGAGTACCTGGGTGCAAACAGGTGATCGGCTTGGTGGTGGGACCGGAAGAAAGCAACTTACCTTCAGTTGTCCTGTGCTTTTGTGGGTGAGGGAACACAATTGGACAAATTGTCCTAAATTTAATTAAAAAAAAAAATAAATAAACTAATAATAAAAAATGGTAATCGTTGAGTAATTTGCAAATCTGTAAATACTGATTGATGTGGGTCTACTAACTGCACACATCTGACAAATAACACTCTGCAGGCTATTTAATTAAAATCCATTTGGCCTGAAAATAGAGATGTAGTCATTTGAATTAATCTGGTTTGTAATCCTTGAATTCAATATGCCTCATTATATATATATATATATATATATATATATATATATATATATATATATATATATATATATATATATATATATATATATATAGGGGAGTCACACGACGCTTGGTACTGTTTGTTACTTTTCTTTAGCAAATTAGAAATAATTCCTGCCATTGATTTAGCAGCCAGCCCTGAATGCAATGTTCGCAAAGGGAAAAACATTGAGATGAATGCAAGCAACACTCTAAATGAAAATGAATCATTACACATGGAAAGCTTTTGATTGTATTTTTATACGTGGGTGTACATGCATCACGGTTACCAGACTCATTGTGAGCAGCCCCCCCCCCCGACCCCCCCTGCTGGAAACAATGTGTATAGATGACTCACCATTCTCTACATAGCTACAGTACAGAACTCTGAACCTTTGTACGACCCAAATATAGTGTGACTTTTTACAGCTTTCACTTTTCTGTTTGCTTTTCATTCAAAGGTTTTTTTTTTTTTTTTTAAATAAAGACATCACTGCTCACTCCCACAATAGAGAGGCTTATATAAAAGACATTTCCCTTAATTAATTTAATTACATTAAAAAACAGACAAACAAACAAACAAACACCTCTTTATGGACAAATTGGTGACAAGTAAGAAGGTACAAAAATGTAGCAGCAGTTAACTTTACACGACCATCTGCAATCCTACTATCGCTGATTGTTAATTAAAGACTCTACAGTGGTGCACTTTCAGATAAAAGATGTCATCCATTATCTTTTCTAGCTCTTATAAATATATAGAAAAATCGTTATAATATATATATATAGATATATATCTATTTTAGCTGTTATAAATTTACATATTATCATATTGTGTCTCTCATCAATACTGGGAAGTCAGTTTATTACTGTATGCATTATCTTTAATAAGTACTCTAAGGCCCAACTGTGGAAGGTGTTTTTATTGAACTTTAGATAAGATATATTATCGCTGAATATAATTTTATCCTGCTCTGAACTGACAAGAATCAAGAATAGAACGTTTAAACATGTCTCTGCTCCACTGATGTGGGGAACAGTTCTGTATTCCAAGGGGAGGTGCTTTTTGCACAGAACATCAGTATTTAGCTGCCCTTAATACAGAAGATATGTATTTCGGTATTACATATTTATATGTTGTTATCCTAATGGAAACAAAACAGTCCCACAAGATGGTTTCTGGGTACATACCCCATTGAAAAATAATGTTCCCAATGTTCCCAAATTCAGGGCAATGATTTACTGAACACTGTTATTTAGAGTTTAAGATTTCTGTTTTCCAAATGTAACACTTTTTTACTATTCCATCAGCTCTATCATACAATCATTTACGTTAGTATGATCTTAATTTTCTATTGAGCTAACTTCGGGTTCCATTAGCCATCAAAACAGGGGTGATCAGATTTCACATTTCTGTGGGTTATTTGGGTAGAGGTCCTCGGCCGTGATGTCATGAGGTGTCTTTAACAAATAAAGTTTGGGAAATACGCCTAATGTAATAAATAATTTGCAAAAGAGGCAACATATTTCTATTGTGTATTATACAGTAGCTGAAATTATTGCCTGTTATACAAAATAGGTAATACGCTTATCCACATTACCCATCACATCTGTGCAATATGCATTTTAGACACACTTTTAAAACTTTGTATTGCTTAGCAATACACAGCTGCCGCTTACTAACACAAAGAAACATTGGCTGCACATTCCATGTCTTTGGCATGCAAGTAGAGCTAAAGAGCAGCTCTAGCATTCATAGTCAAACCTCTACGTACACACCCGCACTTTATATGCTCAGATAAGCATTACTGGAACAGTAAAGGTAGAAAAGGCCATCAATTATAGCTGAATAAGAAAATGCAAAAATGCAAACATGCAGGAACTATTGGTAGAATAATAATGACTACTGAAGCTTGGTTGAGCTGAAACATATGTACTTTATAAGACATCCCTTACAATCTACCACCTGGTTAGTATAATCTGTGGAATCCTGTATCTGATATAGACGTCTCATTAGACCTAGCATGTGAATATCGAAACCCTTGCGTAACATCTTATAGGACAATTTATATTAATTTTGACTGCACGTGCTTCTGCCAAAGACTGCGAATTGTAGTCCTTTCAAACCCACTGAATCTTGAATGGGACACTCCACTTCTAAATACACATTGGGGAGTTGGGGCTCTTGTAAACCAACATGACTGATTTAAAACCAGCTAACTAGGAGGCCTGACCAGGATAGACATTAATTTCCAACAAGGTCTTTCTTAGGGGAATAAAGCATAGTTCCCCCCTGCTTGTTTTTCAATGTCATTCCAGACTGCTGTTAGTGATGCATATGAATGCAGAAATCACAGAAGCAGCGCTGCAGGGCCAGGGCAAGGTTATTAAACTTGCCTGAATCGACAGCAGCCCTGACAATGGGTCAATCTATCTGTCACATTAGAAGAATTGAGTTCATTTGCTTGAGGATTGAGCACAGAACCCCGCCTCCCAAACACCAGCTACCATTTCCCCTGTGTTGGGTCACATGCTTCAGTTTGTTTTAACAATGCACCTGCTTGTGTAGGCAGCTATAAAGGGGCTGGGGTGGCTTGGTAGCATTGCCAAGGATGATAAAGATGAATTCCTTCTTACTTTTTCTGTTATAATTTTTATATAAATCTCAGTACAGCATTGGAATATGTTTATACCGCAAATGTGTAAGAATGTTCTGCATTTCAGATCTGTTTCTTTGTAATAAGGCTCATCCTTTGAGTTCCATCTGAAGGAAGTATGATGCCAATTACCCAGTCCTAGTTCCACACCTGCTCCCTTCCCCTTCCCTCCCCCACCCCGAGAAGAAAACAGGAGGATTCGTAATTGGGTTATGAAAATTTCACACTAGTAATGCAGCTGTAAAAGGCTTCACAGCAGATTTCTAAAACACATATTTCCTTGAAGGAATTTGAGGTGCTAAGTGTTGAGGAATGGTCATATACCCCAAAGTGCAGTGCTATGACAAGAGTTTTGTATTTTTTTGTCTGTCTGATAGAAGCACCACTTTATAGTATCCCTTAAGAAATTGTTTCTTCTAACAGATTCTAACTACAATACAATAATTTCATTTATATTTGAACCATACAGTGGTGTTTTGATTGGGTGAGTAGTACATTTTCTTAATCTTTGTTTTCACTTGTTTAATATCCAGTATTATGTGGTTTTTATCTTTTTTATTTTTCCTTTCTGATAACATCACTATTCCAGCAAGAACAGCTGTTTACTCAAAATAAGATATTAAACCAGTAAAATAGATAAAAGAAAATGCATACAATAAAAAGTAGGCTTTTTACATAGACGTGAAATCACACAAAATAAATTCATTTAAAACCTTTGCTTTTTCTCCTGCAAGGCACAGAAACTCAAGGCTGAAATATGAAAATGAAACTCAAAAAGCATTTGCCTCAAGTGGCAATGCAGGGTCAGTAAAGCATAGGTGGAAATGACCCAGTTGTGTCATGCATTGTCTTACAAACAGCATATTTATTTTACCTGAGCCTGGCTGTTTCTACTGATTAGTGCATTCCAAAAAGCCCCTTTTTGTGTTTTGCATATATCAAGGAACATGGTCTATGTCCTGAAGGGCTGATTTCTTCAATCTGGTACAATATTATTTTTTCCCCCTGAGTAAACCAAATGGCCAAGGCTTACAAATAAAGAAATTCTGTTTTTTTTTTTTTTTAAATTAATGTTTTATATGTTTCCATCAATTGATGTAATTAACTATTTAAACAAACATGCAAGTTAATATGGCAGCTCTTTTTTGGGGAAACCTCTGTACCCCGATGCTGCAAAAATATATTTGATCAATATATGAAACCATTCAAATGCTTTATGTAAAGCTGTATCCAAACTATTAACAGAGTCATAATAACAGGCTTCTATTAGTGCATGGTTGACCGTCGAACACTGAAAGGAATTCTTGTTTTCTATGCTCAGACGACCTTGGAATGTATTGAAAAATCGACCTTTTTTTGTAACTTAAAATATCAAATGTTTAGAACGAGAGAGGCGTAAGTGACATTTTCATAATTTTACAGGAGAGAAAAAATACATTTTGATTGTTTGTGTTCAATTGCCATTTATTAGTACATTCACACTATCAAAAAGTAAGAATAGCACCAGAAATTATGTTTTAAAGTTAGATTTTCCATAATAACACACTGAAATGAATACCCACTGCAGATAAAAGTGTGGTTTTCTTCACTAGTTCTATCCCAGACTTGTTTTTCTTCAATGTAATAACAATTAATAAATCAATATGCATCTTTAAAATACAAATGTTCACACATACCGTCATATTTCATAAATTATACTTATAAAATACTAATAAAATAGAATTTACAAGATTTTCTACAATTGACATGATCTGGTTCTTATTCTGTAGTGAATTCATTGCTTGAATCCTTGATTTAACTGAGTTGTCACGAAGCCATCCCACAATGCAACAAGTAAGTGTGCTAGCTATGCCCTCCTGGCACTAAGTTTACCTCGATTTTGCAGTTGTGTCTTTATTACTTTCTCGATTTATTCAATGCAGTTTGTCATTTCAGTTGTGTCCTTTTGGCACTAAATAGATCTCATCAAGAGCTTTAATTTGAGATATAATATGCCATTTTTACAAAAATGTCCCTTACTCCCCTTTGGTTCTGAGCCCTCGATATGCATCAAGAGGCCAGAGGGAAGGTCTGGATGTTTGAAGAAACTGGACGTCTTCTACTATGGTTAGGGGACAACAAGGTCAGATTGAACTTATATTGCCTGCTGAATGCTACTTTTCTACTTCTAATAAGCTTGTGTAGGGGCTGATGTCAATATAATTTCTTCATAGACTTTAAGAATATTATACAAGTGAAAGAAACTTCTTAATTGTATCACAGTATGCAATTGAAGCTCAAGACTGTGTATATTGGTTTTGGTATTTTGGTATATTGGTATATTGACTTCTTTACAATTTTTTTCTTCACATTTAAATACCAGTAATATATCATACACTCAACACTACATTTAATTACATTTATAATTAAGCAATGTTAAAGGAATGTTAACCACAGTATGAAATCAATTTCCACTCTTCATTAGCACTAGAACTAACATCGCTGGTGCCCCTTCTTTTCTGTTGAAGTCATTCTGGTTCTTTGCCTTATATTCCTTACAGATATTTCAGAAACTTTGCAAGTTGTTCAATTGTTCAACTCACCCAATGGGCTAGCTACAATCAGGTCATGTGACTTGTCACTCAGGAAGTGATTAGATACCAGGAAGAAACTTTCTTTAAAACCCAGAACAAAGGCCAGGTTCCATTACAACAATTCTGAAAGTTCCTGAAGAGAATATTATTAGTGACGCTCCTTTGTGGGGTTTTGCCTGTAAAGGTACAGTATGTAAAACACAGCGAAGGCTTTATTTCAACAATGTTAAATATTCAAGTAATACTAAAAGGTTGTAATTAGTGTTGCAATTAGTTTTTTTTTTTCACATTGTTGTATCTCACAGTTTGTACAAACAATATTTCCCACTTAAATAAATATTCAACTTTTCTCTTACCTATACATTTTTCACTTTGTAATCCTGCATTTCTCTTCTCCTCCCTACTTGACAAACAATATCTAGCTAACATTGATCACATTCACACCTATACAAAGTTAAATACAGCTCCTCATTGCAATATTGAAGACACTATCGAAACGTTTCTCATATAATCCAAAAAGAAGTAAACCGTATTACGTTTATTTTAGTATTACTACATATATCACTATTGAGTATTTTGTAGTTTGGGATTTAAAATAATGGATTGCCTTTGACAAAATAACACATTTGAAACAGTACATCTCAGCTGAATTTTATCTTGCAGATGGACCCTGTTGTACAGAAAACAAATCTCTGTGTGTTAATTAAACGTCCTATTAGAACCACAGCCAACTCATAAAACCAAGCAGAATTACAAACTGGGACGTGATTTAACCTCCAGCCTACCAAGCTCCTTCAGAGTAAATTAAGATCCTTTTTCTTAGTGTGTGTGTGTGTGTGTGTGTGTGTGTGTCTGTACCCTCCTGAGAAGCCAAACTAGTCAGTTGTTTTTGAATTTGGCCATACTTTTTCATATTTTTTAGTTACCCCCCCTTACCTTTATATGATGTCTGCAGGTAATCTTTACAGTACTTAAATACTGTGTCTGTATTAAGGTCCCTGCACTTGAGTTTAGCGCTCTGGTTGCCTGCCATAGGTATTTGTAACCAGGTTTTTCATTGCCAAAAGAAACTTAGCCTGATCTAGCAAGCATGAAACTGGAAGGTAACTGGAACTGAAAAGCAGCTCCTGAACTGAAATGCAAAACACATTATGCCAATCTAAAACACACCATTTAGTAATGTCAATAATATAAAAGGTAAGAGAACAGTTTAAAAGAAACAAAAACAGCGTATACCCAAGTATACTATTAGCGTGACTGTACACAAAGGACGGTTCGATTGCAGGTGAGCGAAACAGCTTAGAAAAGGGGATCAAAGACAAGGCTCCATTTCTATACTTGCAGCAGGTGTCTGTTTTTTTTTTTTTCTGAACACACAAAAATTTCTGTTTATGTTCACCTGCAGCTATGCTTCAAGTTCTTGAAAGGCCTCCAAGCGGTAGTGTTTAACAAGTACTAGAGCCTTGTTTCAAGCCCCAGCGTGCAAAGCAGTTTTTTTTAAGTTACTCAGATAATGGTCTTGTGTCAGGATAACATTGTGGCCAAGGCTGGTTACTGGCAGGAACTAGACCAAGAGGCTGAAAGCTGCAGTTTAAGCACTGTGATGCACATTTATTAATGCACAACAAAATAAACATGGGAACAAACAAAACCCAGGAACAAATAAAAAAAGGGTTAAACAAACACTCTTTGCTGTTCAAGCTGAGCAGTTTTCTTCTCTCTAAACGGCCCTGGTTCTTTCTGATGCCATGTGGCTGTGGCTTGATTGACCATCAATTAATCAATCAAGACCCAGCCACATTCCGCATGTGGGTCTGGCAGGGATTGAATTAACCCCTTCCCTGCTAAACTGAAATTCACAGTAATCAAACTGTGTTTACATCGCGTAAACAAAACACACTATTTCTGCCCTGCCACAGGGCTAGTGCTATAAACTCCTTTTTCTAATACTGAACAACTAATGACCTAAATTAACAGCTGCATGTGGTCAAAATTGATGCAGGAGCTTTAATTTTCCGGGTTCAATTCATCACAGAGAGGCAGCATGCTGCACTGAGTCTCACAGAGGGACGGCTGAGCTTTCACACTTATTTCACTGCAGGTAGCACCACTGACATTTCTGCCTTCCTAGCAGCTTGTCAACCTCTCCCCTGACACACTGAAGTTCTTAGGTCCAGGCTTTTTTCTTTCTTTTTAAGTAAAGGTTTATAACCCAAGCAGCGCCCTTCCCTCTTAAATCTCCTGCTCTTGACTGCCGCGGCACTTTCTTTTTTCCACAACATTTACTTTTTTGTTGTGATGATTTTATTTCCTTTTTGAAAAGTACTTGGTCTTTGGCACTGGAGACTGGGAATCGAGTTTATCCACAGGGCAGGGGTAGCAAGAGCAGGGGCAGAAGGTCATAGAATGTCTTATACGTCTCATAACAGCAATATCAGTAAAAGTCTTACATCACACAGGTATTTTACAAGGTTTTTTTGTATATTTCACACCCCTGTGTGCGTTTAACAAAAATAATCTAGAACCAATCAATTGGAGGTTTACTGTAATTCTAGAGGGGAGGTTCAGCCTGCTCCTATTGGCTAACAGATTCTTAAAGACCAAGCCCCCTTTCTCCTATCTCCCTTCTGAGAGGTCAGCGGGCTCCCATCACCCACCCTTTGTTAACTTCTCATGTTGAGAAATCATGCTTTTAAAATCCAAGACAATTCTTAAAAAGATCAGATTCAAAACAGAGAATCCATTGACAATTTATGATAAAAAATAAATGAACACCAACAAAAAGTGGCGAACACAGTTTTATCAACTTATTGAGACATGTGGATAGTAGCTGTGACAGAAGTGCAGGGCTCAGCTACTATTTTATAAGGTTTGTTTTAATAAAAATTAGTGGATCTAAATACTACCGTTATGTAACTCTAAATTAATCCAATTAATCTATTGAGCAATATATTAACATGCATAAAAAAAAAAAGTAATATGTTAACAGGTAAAAAAAAAAATCATGTTTATACATTTTAAGATCCGCCACTGTTTATGCTCGCCTCAGTTTATACCACTGTCCAACCTTCATTGGCAAGACTTAAAATAATTATTTTTTAGTGGTTAGTGGTTTATTTTTTCTTTTTATAACCCAGTCAGGACACTCTTTTTGGGTACTACCACATGGAAGATGATCATGGCACATTAAAAAAGAATGTCTATATTTGAAATAGTTGATTAGTTTCTAAATAACCCTAATGCTTATGGGTTATTACCTGGATAGTTGGCATGTGCGAATTCTTACCTTCCCACTGCAGTCAACTACTATCAACTTGGTATAACAGTAGCTATAAATGATTGGTAACACTACATTAAGTGTCTCTAATTACTGTGTATTTACATAGTAGTTAGTAAATACACATGTACTTACTCATAATTGCAATGTTATTACTCACAGTTACAATGTGCTTAATGGGTACATTTTTTTTGCATGTTATAACCATAATCCTAATCCTATCACTAGCCCTAAATGAACTTAATTGTTTTCTGATACAATTGTGTACTTGTATTTAACGCGCAAAAATATTTAAATGTTAAGCACATTGTAACTATACATATTAACATTGTAATTATGTGTAAGTGCACATGTATTTACTAAGTAACTACTATGTAAATACACAGCAATTAGGGACACTTAATGTGAAGTGATACCAAAAGATCTGCATTCAATGCTGAGGTGGTCTAGGACTGTTTAATATCACGGTACCCTGCCACTGCACTGGGAGTATGTGTGTGTGTGTGTGTGTGTGTGTGTGTGTGTGTATATATATATATATATATGATATATATATATATATCCAGTTATGTCAATACTAATGCAACAAAGGTTATGAATTGCCCTTGTTTAAAGAATAAAATAACTGCTTCAATGAATTTGCATGAATTTGTGTGTGTCATTTTCAGAACTGACACAAAGATCAATTCACCATGATGACAGTAATGAATGAATGTCCTGCTACATGATAATCTCTTCATGTACCCTTTTTCTTATTGTTTAATATTGACATCTGCAGAAGGACAAATGTTAACAGATCTTATATCTTCTTGTATCATGAGCTTCAACCGTACGCTTATTACGTTATGAGCTCCTTTTGAAAACAATTGCGATACATTTTGGAAAATTAGAAAATCTGCACAAGCTTTGAGCTAAAATAATAATAAAAAAAACATATATATTATAATGAACAGGTTCAGAGATAGATTATTGGATTAATGCCTGGTTTATAGAAATATTTACAGTGCCGTTGGTTTGGTTTGTTGCTTTAACCTTTAGAATAATGTAGATTTATAATTTTCATATCAGTCTACATGTTTATTGGATAATAGCAGACTGAAGCATATTTTCACATTTTGTTTTATTTTACAAGCTAAGTAACATTAAAATAAGACTTAATTTGAGGAAAAAACAGGTGCATATATTGGTAAGAAGATAAATTTATGTATGTATGTAAAATTGGATAATATTTTAAATATATGGACGAACAGTGAATAATAATACCCAAATCCATTGGATTGTTACTTTGTGGACAGGAATGCATAAGAAATTCAAAAATGAGAAAAGGCCATTCGGCCCACCTATACTCGCTCTCTTTGGTGCCAGTGTGGACCGCTAGCACTCAGGAGAGGAAAACAAAAAACCTGAACCAGGTCAGGGAAAAGAAACCTCTGGGAATCTGTGGCTTCAAAGCATCAGCAGCTATCATGTTTGTTAATATTAAATACAGAAGGTACAACAGGGACTATCAGTTATTTATTACCAGCTTCTTGGCTGTGCATCGGAAGTACAGAGCACAGCTTGATTCCCGTCAATGGAATTGGGCTTCAACAATCAAAATCCAAAAGAATAATTTTAAGCAAAGCCAGATAGAACAACGGCATTGTCAGACAGAAAAAAAAAGAAAGAAAATTGGCGTAATACATTAAAAAAAAAAGTCATGCAGCAATTTCTTTTCAAAGTTTTTGTTGTCCAGTTTTATAGAGTAAAATCCTTATATAACATATCTTCTACTTGTTGGCCTTTCACGCACTTGGTTTCACTGTGCTTGTGATATTTGGCTTCTGCAGGTGGAAAGGGTAGATTAGCAAGCCAGTGAAGTTTTTGCAGAGATACTGTAAATGTCATTCTAGGCCTCGGGCAATATAGTCAACAACTGTCAGTAAAGTAAAGAAACTGGCGATTACGGCAGCAAAGCTAAAGAACAGATGCAGCTTTGCAAAATCTGAAAAAAATAAAGGCTTTAGATAAAAAAAAAAAGTTTTTGCAGTGTATTGCCAGCAGAACACATGGAAATGTTATTCAAAAATCACTCTTACTTCTATAAAGATCTAGCCTATGTTATTTATGGGAAACAATCAATTACCAAAGAGCAGCTCCTGAACCAAGGCGAAAGCACCTTACTATCTTGTCAAAAAGTAAAAGGATATAGCATTTGAGTGTTTGCAATACCAACCCGGCAGAACGATTGAAAACATAATAAAGGTGTTGGGACAGTATAAAAAAAAATGAAATTAGAAGCTAATTTCTCTTAAAATACACGCTCCCAATTACCTGTGTATTTAGCACACCAGCAGTTCTCTTCTCACTCACAAGCCTGCAGTAACCTATGACACATTCACAGAAGAGCACTCACATTATTTGCATGCCCGCTGCTTCATTATTATTCATTAGCAGATGGACAAGACCTTTGCTTTGTGAAAGTATGCCCAAGGCTTGCATAGAAATGCAGAATAATAATGGGATATATAATTCCACCACATTTAAACAGATTAAGCCAAAGGTTTCTTCTTGAAAGGCTTCAAGTATTGAGAATTAGTTGTCAGCATAGAGAAACAGGTATAATTTACAAACAGTGAAGGAATCATGTCTGTCTGAAAATGTCTTTCTAATGTGGGAGCAATCCTGTACAGGCTTCCTAAGAAGAGAAGAATGTCTGACAGCCTTTGGGAAACTTAAAGGAATTTTGCTTATGGATCATTTAATCTGATCAGTCAATCCTATTAAAAAAAAAAAAAAAAAAAAAAAAAAAAAACAAACTCAAAATAAAGAAAGTGACACTTGTTTGGTGTGCTGAAAGCCTATCACATATCATAGTGTGCAAAATTAAATATATTTCTTACCCATGTATCATCATGCTATTTGGCTTTCAATTTTTATATTGCATTAAATGTTCATTACACCCTTGAATCTCATTCAAGGTTGGTTAACAGTTGGTTCAAAGGAATATATTCTCTATTAAAGACCACTAAAACATGGCTATAGGTAGTTCCACACAACAGCTTTTTTTGCGTCATCAAAGCAGGACTAAAGGTATGAAATTGAGACTAATTACACTTTTATTTTTACTCTTACCTGTGCAAGCTTTCCAGCTGACAATGGTGATGGGCTAGTTGAATTCACTGCTGCTAATGAGATGCACTGAGTCTGATGTTTGTTTGTTTTTATTTCATTACAAGTTAGCTCATAGAGGTGACACTAATAATCAAATTAGTGTCGCTCTCACAACTTTAGCCTTACACTAATTGTGGGAAAAGCCCTTGTGGTGAACTAACAAAGCATGTTAAGGTTTTTAGGAGAAAAATATTTACAGGCAACGTTTTAAAAGGTAAATTCAAAGGACATAATGAAAAAGGAAACAAAACAAATAACATTATTACCTCTTTGTTGACTATCTTTGCCCTTTTGTGCACTTCACTGTTTGAACTAATGTTTGTTTAGGAGGATTTTACCCGACTGTTCCCCAGACTTTTCAGAAGCCATTCCTGCAAGAGTAGTTAGTAAGCATGGCAAATAATGGGTAAGGATTCAGACACATTAAACAGTATAGGAATTTAATATTAGGATAATGAAGATGACAGTGAAAGGCCATTAGATTTTTGCATAGGAAATGTACTAGCCTACCCTCAATCGCTGGCTTTTACTGTGCATCACATTGCAGTATATATTTAAAATACTATTTTATTGCAGTAGTTCGACCATACAGACAAATCAATATCATAAAAAAAAAAAACCCTGGTCCCAGTAACTTTAGATAATACTGTACATTTATTTGATCTATTATACAGAGTAGATGGTACACACATTGAATTTTAATAGACTGCAGCTGTTCACAAATTACTTAAGGGTAGGAGATATATTCTGTTGGAAGATGGAAAGCCAACACTATCTTGCAAGAAATGCCCTGATTTAAAATAAATAAATAAATAGAAATCAATGCATCTTTATGTCCAAACTGGGGCTGTGCCTTAAATCTAATGAAATTCTTCATCAGAGAACACAGAGCCGAGAAAATCAATTAAGCAGCTATGAAATTACACCCTAGCCGGTTTGTAAAAAGCTTTGTACATTCACTTTCATCAGGAGATTCGAAAGGTCAGTGCAAAATTAAGACTTTATGAAAGAAAATTAGATATTTGGACTCAGAAGGCAGCAGTTGCTTTACGTCAATCGTTGAAACAAAATGTATATGGTTATAATTTCTTGTGTTTTCTGTCGCACACTCTTGAACAAATGACCCTGAATCAATTACAAATATGGGACAGTGTTTTTTTTTTTATTTTATTCATATCACAATTCATTGTGGTGCTTGTAGTCCCGTATATCTTTAAGAGAAGAGACAGATTAAAGGCACTTCAATGCATTATGATACGAGTTAACACACCTTAACTGTCCCAAACCGTCTCTGTGAATCTGAAGCCTTATGGCCATTGGTCCCATGTACAGGTGACCAAAAAACAGCCAGTGTTCTTGTAATGTGCTTACAATCTTTGTTGATTGCACACAGCTACAACCTTTATTATCATGTGACAGGGCTATAGTGGAGAAGTTTGTAAGTCTTTCCATCAATATAAGGTTCCTTGTCAGACTAAAAGCCATTCAATACTGGATCTGTTCTATCATGTAGCATCCATCATCCGAATTCTAATCTAATCTATTGCACAGTAGATGCGTTAATATCGTACTTCAGAGCGTGGTGTGCAGTGGAGGCTTTGTAGTAAATATACCTAGTTTCAGTGGTTTATATATAAATACAATTCTGTTGTTAATTCTTATGTAACTTTGAACACTAAAAAATGTTAAATGTAGTATAAACTTAATGACCAGCAAACGCTGATAGAAGTTAAAACGTTTGCTAATTATTATGTTTCTACTAGATCTACAATAATGGCGTTACGCAATACATACCATAATAATATTAAAAAAACATATGATTTTACACAACACAGTTGTCACAGCAACAGGAACCGTATGACCAAAATTACATTTTTCAAACACTCGCTCCTGTAATAAATATATCTAAAAGTTGGGAAGCTAGCAATGAGTTACCGAAAATGCTTTACCATAATAACCTTCTATGCTCTGTGCATGGAGCCAGGAATTCCATCAATTTCATGTACTGCCCCTCTTTTCTTACTGTTAAGCCCTGTCCACTCTTGGTTGCCCTTTCTCTGATATGTGTCTCCAGGTTAGGCCATTGTTTCTTTACTTTCTCGACTACAACTGAAATAAAAAGTATATGCTTATAATATTACTGCACAAATTCCATATGCTGTCAGTTCATAATTTAATGTTTTATAATACATATCATTCACGACCAAGTCCACAGCAATGTCTCACCACATGTTTTCTTTGTAATCTTTCTTGGATTTATCATAAAGTCTTTTTTGTTTGGCGTCACAAGTAGTTTTTCCATTTTGTTCAGGGAACTGCAAGAGTCCACATGGTTTCCCAGTTATTTTTCACTGGTCACTGTTCCACATGGTTTCCCAGTCATTTTTCATTGGTCAATGTATTTTTTAATGCACGTCAAATTGGATTGAATAGAACTTGTTTTGATTCCAAACTTGACGCAACACCGTCGTACGACAATTACCGACTCAGTGTGCAAGGTGCAATAGGGAATGCACATGAATGTTTTTTTTTTCCTGTTTAGACGCACGTTAAATTCGCATGCGTTATCGGATCCAGTGTGCAACGGCCTGTACATTGCCTTGTAACACATTCTGCTACTCCCTTCCTCACATTCATTTACACAGAAATTTGCCGTTTCCTGCAGTACATTTGCACAGTTTAGATTGTGGGAGATGAGGTTACATCACCATTAAGAAGGGTTAATCTTTTGTCTTTTGCAAGGCTTAAAATGGCAGATGCAAAACAGTTTTCATTGTTAAAGCCAACTTACAGATTTATAAAAGTTATTATTTATAACAACAACACAAGCTACCTCATAACTCCAATCCAATCCAATATACTGTATAAGCCTGCATCCCTGTCGGTGTTGAAGCTAATAGACAGCATGTGTTTATAGAGAGACTGCTGAATTGCTGACCATTGAGAAATGAAAAGATTCCTGTTTAATTATTCATGCATACTCCCAAGACAAAACATTGTTTTTTTTTGTCTTTACATTTTTTTTTTCTCCAGCTTCCAGTTGCCTTTTAATCACAACCCTTGAAAATCAAGTTGAATTACCCAGCAGTGTGTTAAGGTCATCCTTACTTTTATGTTCAAATAGCCGATATCCCTGGAACATGTGTTCTGTCTTTGATCTGTCTTGTGTGAACACAGTGAGATCATGTCCAGTACATACAATGACAAACCACGCATAATGATTTGCAGCATTATATTGGTGTCTGCTCCATGGGCCATTTATTCTCTCAGTTAGCAGTTTATTGGTATCAATTGTAAAAGCATCATGCATTAATTAATGAAATATGCTATAGTATAGTACAAACTATGTTTTAGCCATTATTGTAGATTATAATAATAGTATTTTATATACAGTATGGGACCAGTGCGAGTCTGCTATTGCCTTGTGAATATTGAGCACTTTTAGTTCCAAAGGCTAGTTGTGCTGAGTTTCTTCAGTGTTAGATTAGCCATTGATCTTGCTAACCTTTTAAATTTAACCAATCGTCATAAAGAGTTGTTTGTTCAGAACTACAGAACACCTTCAAAGTATTAAAGAAGAAAAAGCCACAGTTGGCTTTAGGTCGGAGATATCACTAGGGACTGTTTTATTTATTGTCATTATTTTAAGTTTCACAATGCTTCAGAGACCAAGTGATGCTTATTTACAAAAGGCACACAAAAAGCAGGATTCCTTATTGAAGTCACTAAAGTTTAGGTATAAAAGAATGCCGAAACAGTATAAAAGGAATCAGCAATGATTAACTTTAAAATAAAGCCAACAGAATACCTACAGTTTCTGTGGTGCTCTGCTTATATTTTTTATGAATCTGTGGTAATGTTTTAAAGTTATAACTAGAGGCAGTCCCAGTATTTGAGAAAATATGCAAAAAAAAAAAAAACTTAAGTAGATATCTGCAGAGTGCAGCATGTGAATCAAGTAAACATAATCATATTAAACAATGCCTTGGTTAAATGCTTCCAATTTAATATGTCAAGGATTTTTTGTCAGTATAATCTTTAGAAACTGTCAAACAAAAACATTACATCACATGATACTTCTTATTGGGCCACATTTTCAAAGCCTTAACTCTAGTCTTTAACTAACTCCTACTTTTCACCTGTTAATTTAACAAAACTAAAACCTGCATATGCAGGATGAATTAGAGGTTGAAATGAACTGCTCAGGCTGAAAAGAGCCACATTGAAGACCAGACAACCCTCGGTAGTTCCAGTTTAATACTGAATGGAGTTTTTGGACCCTTGCTTCTAATCCGTCTGTAATTTTGATAGTTTTCTTCCCTAGACCTGTTCACATGCATGTTAAAGCAGGGAACCCCTATCAGAAAAGAGGGTAGATTAATCACTGTACATTTTGTTTTTATGCCATCAGGAATGGACCCTACTGCCGCAAAAGGAAACCACTGTACAGATACTGGGAAACCTTGTAACGCGTGTTTGGATGCTGCAAAAGCCTGCAATTTAAACAATGATTGTAAAAAGCTGCGAAGCACCTACATCTCCACCTGCATGAAGACCATCTCTCCGGCAGAACCCTGCAGCCGTCGAAAATGCCACAAAGCCCTAAGGCAGTTTTTTGATCGTGTGTCGACCGAGTACAGCTATCGGCTGCTTTTCTGCTCGTGCCAGGAACACGCGTGTGCCGAGAGACGAAGGCAGACGATCGTTCCCTCCTGCTCCTACGAGGAGAAAGTAAAACCCAACTGCCTGGATCTGAGAAACTTGTGCAGGACTGATCATCTATGCAGGTACTTGTATTTCTGTATCTTGAATATACTGGAGAGTTTGTGTTGTTTTTTGTATGTGTTTTTTGTTTTCTATTTTTGAAAAGCAATACAATAATATAACACAGTGACACAATATGCAGCTGAAAAAAAAAAAAAAAGTTGGTGGCCTGTGATTGACAGAGTATGTCTGGTTATATCATCTCACCAGGTTTGAAATTGCTTGCTGTGAGCACCCAACACAGCGAGCCACAGTACACTGTCCCTAGTCCAGCATCCAACATGCTGATTGCATGAAGGCGCTGCTCTCTTGACAGATGTGGCATATTTTTGATGTTTTTTTTTCTGTGATTTTCTTTATTGCTTTTATTTAAGATTGCCATTCAGCAGCTGAAATCACTCCATATCCAGTGTCCAATCAACTGTCTCACTAATTAGATGATTACGTGGATATGCTTCAGTCATAGTCAATCAAGTGCGTGATGGTCAAAGGTGAATGATCGAGTGATTAAAAAGAAACCAAAAATATTTGTCAATGTCCATCATTCATATACCTTATAATAGTGATACGTTTCTTTTGATGCTGCTGTGTGTCTGTCTGTGTGTGTGTCTATATATATATATATATATATATATATATATATTATATATATATATATATATACTTCATATTCCATGCTCCTATAAAAATAGTATTTTAAAGATATATATATATATATATATATATATATATATATATATATATATATATATATATATATATATATATATATATATATATATATATATTGGGGGGGGTACAGGTCGTAGCATGAATGTTCATCAAGTTTTGTAGTTATTACAATAATGTGGATGGCTGTGAACACTGCAGGGACATCCCTGGAGTACTCTATTTAAAATAATTTTTTTTTGTTCAAGTAAATATATTTAACTCTAAACAGATTTGAATTCAGAGATGTATTTTTCTTTTAAAACAGTGCAGGCATTCTGTAAATGGATTGTCCGTAAATGCAATATAGATTTACCTAACATTGTTTACAAATATCTAAGGTTTTATACTCTGGTATTGTTTAATATATATATATATATATATATATATATATATATATATATATATATATATATATATATATATCTATAATATAGATATATATATATATATAATATATTAATATATATATATAGGAGCATCGAAATTAAATACATATATATAGGAGCATCGAATATGAAGTTATCTGATGATTTATCTTGCAGTATATAAATAAGTATATAATCGTGTGCTCTTTTTCTGAATTCTTAATTACTTAAATAGCTAGTTCATCCTGTAACTACTTCCGAATGAATTCATGGGACTAGGACTTAAAATGGTTCTGAATGGTTTTGACTGACCTTGGTGTAATGTTTTGTGACATACAGCAAGCCAAGTTAATTACTGATGTGCCAGGGAGGCAAAATAGGCTGATCCCTGGAGCCAGCGTCACAATTCAACCATTAACACCAGGCAGAAGGCTATCTACATCATCAGATATCAGGAAATGTAGATGGATCACATTAGTTTACAGTAAAAGAAGCAGTCTCTTAGTTGGTGCTTATCTTGGCGAGAGCTACGTCCAATATCAGCATGAAGTTTTAACACCTACTCTCATGAAATGGAAATCATGATATACAATAAGAACACAAAATCTTCCACGTTAGGCTGTTGTCCGTAGCAACTGCAGTCGTCAAAAGAGCCACCTTAGCTGAGCTTCTGTATAGCTTTGACCAAAAGTTTTGCATCACCTAGAATTTTAGTATTGACATAATATATACATGTATGCACATAATTTAGATTTTTGTATTTAACATCATGTAACCAAAGAAAATACACAATTATATTGCAAAAGCCTACCGGCAGCCATAATAGCAGTACATTATTCCATGTTAGATTTTGAAATGTCAGTTTTTTTTAATTTTTTTGTCAGTTTTTCATTAAATGTATGGGAAAACTGCAAAACCGTTAACATAACATTATTCAACAGGTTTTATTGGACCGTTTGAAGCAAAATGAGTTAATTATATAAGGTGATGCAAAACTTTTGGCCATAGCTGTACTCATCCTGGAGTTAGTTTCCTCCAACAATAAACCTAATAAGTTATCACATAAAAAGTTTGCTACTTGCTGTTTTTTGTTAATTCTGTCCAGCTTCCAGAAGACTTTTAATTACAATAAAATACAGTTACTCAATAGTGAGTTTTCCGTATTTGCAAGATCAAATAGTGTTCAATATACTGTAGAAACCGTCCCATCACTTTTTGCACCAGTGTTGAGTCATACTGCATACAATAAAAACCTAAAACATATTTGTAAATAAATAGTAAGGATATGATCTGTTAGGCCAGTAAAAGTACTTAGAGAAAATGTAGCAGTCTATCGATAATGAGTAATTGTACTGTCCATTGCATGCTAGAAGCACAGTATAACCTATGTATTAGTGAGAAACAGTAAAGACAGGCGGTTTAATTGAGAGCATGGTGTTCAATTGAGCTAGACTGAAACATAAGCACATCTCTTTAATTGCACTTCAATGTGGTTTAATGGGGCACCCTTCACTTAACACCTGATACCCCCCGAGCTCCAGCTTGGAAGTCTTTGTTGAGAAGCTTTCTCTTGAGTTCATGAACTGCTCTTCAGGACCAGAAAGGTGGGTAGCACTTAACATTGTGTCTCAAATTACTGTGTATTTACCTCGTAGTTAATACATACACTTGTACTTACACATTAATACAATGGTATTGTGCATCATTACAATATACTTAAACGTGTGAATCTTTTTTGCACGATATATGTAAGCATACAATTGTATCAAAAAAGGGTTGGGGTTCGGTTTAGAGTTAAGGTTATATCATGCAAAAAAAAAAAAAAAAAAAAAAAAATTACACATTAAGTACATTGTAACAATGCATAACAACATTGTAGGTATGTGTAAGTACACACATATTTACTGAGTAACTACTATGTAAATACACAGTAATTAGAGATTCTTAATGTAAAGTGTTAATGACATCGGTAACCAAGGATAGATCAGCTAGATAATGCTGACCCTTATTTCTTTAAAGACACCTCTAGCTTATGGTTCATACGCATATGTCAAATAACTAGAAGTGAATAGCAGCTCCCTAACATTTTTATACTGTTTTTAACCATTCTGAGTGTGTTTTTTTTTTTTTTTTGCATAACAAAATAATCGATACAGCCCATTTTACACAAATGCTACATAATATCGAGGTTTTCATTGTCTTTATTCTTTGTTTTTTTCCCCACCAACATGAATAGACACCAGTGAGCGCTTATGTTCTACCTTCTCAACCACTTGCAATCATTACTCCAAATTCTCTCTTTCTCAAGGGGGAGCTGGAAGGCAGCCAAGCAAGCAGGAGGACGAATTCAAACATACAGCATTTCAGATAGCTTCAGATAAACAGCGAGGCATGCTTCATACATCAACCCCATCAGAAAAATCATATATTGATCTTTGTGGAGAGATCCGCTAGTGCACATTCCAAAGTATAGATTGGTAAACCTGACTATATTTGAACTGGGTCATTGTTTAATTATTTGCTGTGGTGCTGGAAAAGCCGGGCCCAAGGTCACAGTGCAATCTGTTTGTTTGCTGTGGCAGTGCTGTTTGTAAGATAAGCAATAATCCTCAACACAGTTTGGAAATGTCCGCTTGCTTTTTCAGTAAAGGGCACAAGAAGTCAAGGGCCATTGCCTACTGATACTGTATCACTTTAGTGAGGATTACTGT
The DNA here is from genome assembly GCF_017654505.1 of Polyodon spathula. NCBI lineage: Eukaryota > Metazoa > Chordata > Actinopteri > Acipenseriformes > Polyodontidae > Polyodon > Polyodon spathula. The sequence goes on along the minus strand of NC_054564.1, from coordinate 6,086,826 downwards.
CAAGCATGACATTTGCAATCATTTCACATGTAAGAAAAAATCAGCAAAATATTGACTTTTCAGAATTACTACATTGAGTTTATACGCAGTATATATGCAAACATTTGTTGCTGTAAATATGTCCATTTTGGTACATCCACTTAATTGAGTTTTACGTCTTTGAAATTAAAACAGAGTGCTGTAATTATATATATATATATATATATATATATATATATATATATATATATATATATATATATATATATATATATATTAAAAATCACTGAGCCAAAGCAGCTGCAGAAGAATGTTAAATGTTGCTAAATAGCATCAGATTTATATAAAAGGAAAAATAAAAACGTAAATTATTAGAAGAATGGACCATTACAATGCAAGTAGTCTTGAGTTTAATATACATTGTTATCCCATTTCTGTGTACAGTTTGAACAGCTAATCTGTAAAGTGGGCCATCTCTGGATATGTGAACTGAACCTCACGGATCAACTCTGATCCGATTGTGCCAAAACCTATCAGTGTTGCACAGGCTTCAGTGCACTGTGCAACATCAATATGCTTCCCCCACCTCACTTCGCAATACAGCCCAGAGGTGTTTTTTTGCTGGAATAGTTAGCAAACACAGCAGACAATACAAGTGGCCTGGGGGACCTTTGTTCTAGCCAGACATGCCTATAACATCAGATGTTAAGGCTTAAAATTGGATACCTGCTCAAGTAAAGAAAACAATTCTCTGCAGAGACAGTAACGTTAAAGTTACCAAGGAAAACAAGAAAAATGCCAAATGCTTTTCCATCAGGAAGCCTGAGTTTAATTCAATTCATGCCTGCGACTCCTGATTACTAACAGTAGGAAGGAGACATGGGTCATTTGCTTTCATTATGTTGTGACCAGTGAATGGATCTTTTGATGTTGTCAACTGCTTGACTGGCTACCAATCTGTCTGTGTATTCTTTTACCTTTTGCTGACATTTGCCATGATATTGCAGAGCAAACTGTTTGTATCTCTTTAAACAAGAAACAGATCCACTGGGAAGTGCTTCTACCACTGAGGTTGCCCCCCTGGCACCCGCCCCCTCACCTGCATCTGAGGTGTGAACACCCAAACATTTTGGCCACCAGCCGCCACTGCCTACACAATACAGATGTATTTAATGGTGTATCTATAGAGATGGTCATGCCCAAGCATTCCAGGGTGCTTCTCATTTAACATGTGCTGTGTGTGTGTGTGTGTGTGGGGGGGGGGGGGGGGGGGGGGGCACAATTGGCTGAGCACTGCCCGGGTGGGGGAGGGCTTAGGTCAGGAGGGGAATCCACGGCTCACCGCACATCCACGACCCCTGTGCCTGATAGGGTGCCTGTGGTTCTGCAGTGACGGCGCCAGATCTGTGTTGTCCTCCAGCACTATAGGTCTGGTGGCCTTGCTGTGGAACTGCAGTACAAAAAATGATGGATTGGCAGGAGCTCATTTCAGAGGACGCGTGCTCCAGCCTCTGTTCCCCAAGTCAGTGGGGGGATTGTGAGTGGTGAGCCGAGGATATAGAGCCGAGGATACAGCCTCTGCGTTCTGTGATATCAGGTAACATCTGGTAAAGACATGGAACCAGCAGGGCTTGAAGATGGTTCAAGATCACGAAAGACCTTCAAGAAAAACTTACATTTAAAAACATATAGGAAGGCAGTTCTAGGAATGTAACAGTAAGAATTCTGACACTAGCATTTTAAACATTGACTAACATCCCAGCGTCTTTCCTAGTTGAGAAGAGAGAGAGAGAGAGAGAGAGAGAGAGAGAGAGAGAGAGAGAGAGAGAGAGAGAGAGAGAGAGAGAATTGTGAGTGCTGCGTACGTTATGGGATGTATACACTCTGGAGAGCTGTGTCACTGTTTTTAAAAAACCTCACATGCAAATATATGCAAATCTGCAGCGTAAATCTGTGACAAACCTAAGTGCCTTGATTACGTATTCCCTTGTGGTGAAGTATAACCTGAGGCATTTTGTGTCATTGCTTTCATTTTTCTTTTCTTTATTAAAAAGATCAGGTGGACTCACTTGGCAGGAAGAGTATAAGGTATAATTTAGTGTAGCGGCAGGTGTAAAAAGGAAGTCATTTTCTTGTTTCAATCATGACAGTACTTAAGTCATCTATTCCTTTGTCTTTCTCTATTGTCTTCCTTTTATCTTAAACTGCTGATAGCCTGTCAGACAAGACCTTTGTATTAAAAAAATAAATAAATAAGCTGTTTCTCCTACAACCTCAGGACCAACATTCATTTAGTTTGTACTGTCACAGGCATCACTCATGCAGCATCTATTATGGGACAACTCAGACCAGGTTTTCACAACACCTTCTTGGCAATCAAAATCAAACCTCTGATTTGGCATTTGATTTGGTTACGCTCCCATTCCTTGCAAGTGTTGGCATACTTCAATGTAAAGCCCTATGTTCTGTCGTTTAAGAACAGCCCAGCGGCTGTAGCACCTTAACTTTTTTAATGTACAAAGTTGAGTTTCGCCCCTGTGTCTGTACATTATTCATAAAACGTTATACTTTATGTTTTTATGTTATATAGCAGATCATTCAAAGGCTACTACCAAAGTAACCCACATTACCAGAATCCAATGCCTGATGAAAAAAAATCTAAATTAGATCTGTTAGCTGGAAAATATATGATGCCTGGAGGATGGGCACATCGAAATGGAAAGCATTAGCAACCAACAACCACAGAAGATCAGGCAGACTCACTTGGCTTGATATAGGATTGTGGGGTTTGCTGTTTGCTGTGTAAGCTTGTTTTCTTCTTGAGTATTTGGAAGAAGAAGAAACAAATAGATTATCAGGGTTATTCTATAGCAGCAGCCTTTTACTGTTAATGGGAAACCCACAAATATGTTGCTGTTTATATTGGATGCTATTACTGTGTCTCTATCCAAGCAATCATTGTGATGCATTTTCTGCTGCTTCTGCCCATTGCAGAGAGATGGCTATTAGAAGATCATCAAATACCAGCCTACTTCCCATCAATAGTCATAAAGTTTTGGAGCTAAAAACCATCGGTTTCCCATTATAGTTGATAGAAATAGATAGCTACTCTAGGCATGCTGCAGATAACTGTGTTTTAACCATCAGACATTTTAAACGAATCCACTTTTCCAGAGCTTTCATTTTCTTCCCTATGAAGTGAGGAGCTGCAGTGAGTGCAATGCTGTTTTGGTAACTTTTACTTTAGCATGAAATATCTGAAAGCTGTTCTGCTGTGTTCAAACATGCAACGTGACTTAGCTGTGTTCTTTTTGTTATGCTCTCTGTTTACTGTCTAAATGAGTGAGAAATAGTTTAACTGGTGTGAGTTAACAGTGAGTTAACAGTGTCATATCTGTACTGACATGCTATACTATTCTGCTGTATTTATCTGTACATATACTCCTAGTGATATAGATGTTCAATATAGTTGCTGTATTAAGTGGAAAGTTAATCAAATTGATTTTCTATCTAATGCCCAGGGGAAATGTAATACATGCAGCTGTGACCAAAGGGAATAAAGGAATGAAGAGCACATCTCCTGTGTCATTCCTAAAATGAACTATTCCAGTAACTCTTGTCAACCAAGCTATCTGTATTTCCTCATACAGTAGTAAGTAACAAAAAAGCCATGTAATAAGGTGACACAAAGATGGCTTAGTTGAACAAGACACAATGTATCTAACAAGCCAACCTTCTATTAAGAAACACAATCGAGTCAGCTGATGAAAACCTGCCTTACGACACTTACATTAGAAATGGGGGAGGGCTGTATTTATGAATACAATACAGCATTATAATATATAGTAGACCCTGATATTGACGCAACCTTCTGAAATGTCTTTGTATCAGGTAGCTTGTATCAGATGGAAATGTCAAATTAGCGATACTGTTGAAATATTCTTTTTTTATGGTGTATGAGATGGAGTGCCCGCCCGGCCCCTATAATTGAAATGAGTTTGTGTGAAACTAAATGAGTTTGTGTGAGGAATGCGTGGGATGTGCCTGGACTAATGAGGTGTTAATCAGTTAGTCTAAAGGAGAGTATAAAAGGAGAGTGGTTGGGAGTGTTAGTTGGTGAGTTTTTGTGAGAGTGACAGGACCTGTGAGTGAGAGTGAGAGAGTGAGTGAGAGTGAGAGTGAGAGAGTGAGTGAGAGTGAGATAGTGAGTGAGAGAGTGAGTGAGTGAGAGTGAGAGTGAGAGTGAGAGAGAGTGAGAGAGTGAGTGAGAGTGAGAGTGAGAGAGAGAGTGAGAGAGAGTGAGAGAGAGTGAGAGAGAGTGAGAGTGAGAGTGAGAGTGATGGAGAGGGAGAGGGAGAGAGAGTGAGGGTGATAGAGTGATAGAGTGAGTGAGAGTGAGAGTGAGAGAGATGGTGAGTGAGAGTGAGGGAGAGGGAGAGGGAGAGTGAGAGAGTGAGTGAGAGTGAGAGTGAGAGAGAGATGGAGAGTGAGAGAGAGAGAGAGAGAGAGAGAGAGAGAGAGAGAGAGAGAGGGAGAGGGAGAGGGAGAGGGAGAGGAGAGGAGAGATGGAGAGGGAGAGTGAGAGGGAGAGGGGGAGAGAGAGAGAGGGAGACTGAGAGTGAGAGTGAGAGGGAGAGGGAGAGGGAGAGTGTGTTAGCTGTGTTTTTGCTAGTTGTTTATTAGTTATTGTTTAGATTGTTTTGTGTGTCTTTTTATTTGGCCATCGTGCCCTTTTGTTTTGTGTGTTGATTATTATTTAATTAAAAGTATTTTATTTGCTGCACTATCAGACTCTGAGTCTCCTCACTTTGGCCACCCTGCCACAGTTTAGTATAGTATACTCTAAGGTAAAAGCTGATTTTAACTCACTCTAGCTCCTGTAAGCCAAACAATTATATCATAGTAATTATAGCGAAAGAATATCAGCTTGTGCTGTACAGAACCCCCTACAGTATTCGATATAAACGCTTACTCGTGGTCTGGGCTGTTGTTGGGTTCTGTAAGTCTAGAGCACAAACCAGAGTCCTAGTTTTAAATAACTAGAAGCTAGGAAGCATCAATTCAGTAACGATCTACACATTTGATCAAATTAATTCCTATCCAGGTTTTGGATTACTACCAAGTGTGGGAGAATCAATTCAGTGGCAATCTTGAAAATTGATCAAATGAATTTCCGAAAGAGAACAGATTAAAGTTTCTTCATCTGCACACAGTAGGGAATACACCGACCGTCTTATTTCAAATTACTATAGTGATTGATTTGTGTGTGTTTGTGTGTGTGTGTGTTTTATATAAGGTCCAAGATTTCAGATTTTTCAAATGTCTTCAAACCAAGATAATGGACAATGCTGGAAATGGATTTGGCATCTATTAATGTTTATTTATTTATTTATTTCAAGGGGTGTCTGCTATTTGTTGGCAGTTAGGGCAATATGTTCAAAGAGTTGTATACAGTAAACCATAGTGAGCATACCAATGCATCTGATCTAGCTTATCTGGTTAAGAGTTGAGTCAACAACCAGAGTTCTTAAATAGCCAGAAAACTGCAAACCCAAACAGGAGTGAAAATCAGATTAAAATAAGATACAGCGTAAGTTTTTTTTTTTTTGTTTAACATTAACATTTGTTTTATTTTGATGGTATTTACCACTAAGGCAACCATTTTTCTCTTCATTTCTTTTCAACCCCTTTACAGCCATTGGACAGCCCTAATCTAAACATTGATGCTAATAAATTGGTCTAAATCACCACTGGGACAGAGAACGGTGGTATTTAGATCCACCACTATTTAAATCATTAAAATCAAAGTCTGTTTGCTGCTAAAGGACTGAACTATAGATCAACGTAGTAAACAGAGACCAAATATTTTCATTTTAGTGTAAAAATTAATTGTGAGACAGCTTTAATAGCAAGACTGAATGGGAAACATACTGTACAAATATATTTGCATTATTTTATAGACGCAAATATAGCAATGAATAACATTGTAACATAACACATTGCTTAATAACCTGACTGTAGCCATAACACAACAGACTGCAGTAATAAAAATTAAATTATTATTATTGAGACTGGGCTAGCTTCATCAGAGTGACATATTAGCCTTTTATTAAGGTAGCCTAATTAGCTTTGTCAAGATAAACACTTGACTTCATCAAAAATGAATTCGGAATGGAGGCCCAATCTTGAATCTGGCCTGCTCTTGCTGAGGTTAAAGATGTTTGCACAAAATGGTGCGCTTAAGAGCGGCTCATTCCATCATATTGATTGCATCGCATAATTCAGATGTTCTTTTGTATATAGAACGACTGCGAATTAAATAAAAAGCATCGTGTTCAGCTTTGTTATGCCGCTAATATAGTGTTTTCTATTTTAGAGTTAATGCTACAGCTGACCCACGCAGTATCACATGGGACTAGGTTTAATGAAGGGTTTTACAGCAAAAAGCAATGTGTACGTTTTTATTCTTTTTTCTGAAAGGTTCTGCAAAACTAATGCCAAGCAACTCAGCAGGCTTGATGTATGGATGTTTTGCAACATTACATTTCATTTTACATTCTGGTGTAAAGGCCATGATAAAATCGTCCTATTGTCTTTAAGAATAATGAACAATCATCAATTCATACGTCATAAGTGCCATGTTTGCAATAGCTGCACGGTCCTTTTCAGCAAATAACACATTATATAAATGATTGAGTTGTGAAAACCATTTTAAGCTGCTGTTTCTGTAATTTTTTGTTTCCCTTCACTGTATACCATTTTGCCTCTGTCTAGAGCTTCAACATGTGGGTCAAATAATTCACGATTTTACAGCTGCACAAACAATGTGAAGCTTTTTCTCGTGTGCAAGAGGAAAGGATGTGACAGATAACGCATGCTGCTGGTTAAATTAAACCAACAGTAAATCGATCTTGCATTGCATTATCTGACTTCTGAAGCAATGAATTGTAAAGTATTAACAAAACAAATATTATTTTGTTTAAGACAATGTATCCAGGAAGCCAGGGAAGGGCATGCATTGGCTCTGGCGCGACTGTGGGTTATGGAGGTTTCTGTTTCTCCCCATGGCACTACAGCGGACCCTTTTGGCCATGCGCCCAGTGAGCTCAAAGCAGCATTGTAATTCTTGTACCCACCATTGTGACTAGAAACCTTTTTTTGCCCAAGTTTAGCTTATCCCTAAATGCATGTTGATAAGGAAAACAAACACGTGTAATCATTTACAGTAGGCAAGCCTAGTTTTGAAGCTCGTGGGAGTCATTAATGCAGATGATGAATAAATAATGAATTGATAAATATTAAGTTCATTTACCAGTTTTCATAGGTATGATAATGGCAGGCATTTGCATAACATAGTGTTGTTCCAAGCACTTTGTTTTGTTCTAATTAACCATTGTCTGCCTTGTATACTCACTGTCTCTGGGTGTGAGAAAGAAAATACATTTTTGAGAGGCTGTAAATAAATCATTAAGGGTTTTTTTTTCCACACAGTCTCACTTGATAATAACAGTTGTACATGTTTTGCTTTTCTTATAATTCTGAGTAGAATACAATTTCATTAAAGCAGCTTTCTCTCCCTGGGTAAAAAACTAACAAACAAACAAAACAGCTAGAGAACAAAAAGCATCCCTAATAAATAACTGGTGTTTGTAAGTAGGAATGAATCCTGCTCTACGGAAATTAGGGACCCATACATGCTAATGCATGGGTGAAAGTTTTCTGTCTGTTGACGGAATTCTGCCAAAATGACCTATTTGTAGAAATGCAAAGAAAATGGGGAGTGGGTGAGGTCTGGTGTCTGACGCAGTGTGTGCAAAATGTGAAATGAATCCTCCCATGTTTGAAGCTCCATCACTGATGTATGCACTTCCAAAAAGCAGTAAAATGGCTTATTATACTGTGATTAATGCAAGCGCCATTTTCAGCTTGAATGGTTGCAGAAACACGACTTTTGATGAGGACAGCAACAACATGTTTGTCAAGTTTGTGTTTCTAAAAACAAAAACAAAAAAACAAAAAAAACATTCACTGTCAGTTGTCAAAACTACATGACATTTACCTTGAAACAAAATGCTGTTCTTGAGTGACGAAAATGCTCCACTGGGCACTGAAACCAAGTTAGACATACTGTAAACTTATCTGTTTGCTAGACAAAAACATAGTCGTAACTGCCTGATTAGTTATGCCTAAACTGTCAAGTGGCAATCAATTAGTTTTGAACTGGACAGCACGAGAGAACAGGATAGTAAGATAGTAAAAGCCGTGAATGAAAACCACAGTTCCACTGTCTTCAATATATATATATATATATATATATATATATATATATATATATATATATATATATATATATATATATATATATATATATATACACTGAGTGTACAAAACATTAGGAACACCTTCCTAATATTGAGTTGCACCCACTTTTGCCCTCAGAACAGCCTCAATTCATTGGGCCATGGACTCTACAAGGTGTCAAAAGTGTTCCAAAGGGATTCTGGCCCATGTTGACTCCAATGCTTCCCACATTTGTGTCAAATTGGCTGGTAGTGGATCTCTACTCCGAATAGCTCATTCCATCTCATCCCACAGATGCTCAATTGGATTGAGATCTGGTGACTGGGCAGGCCACTGCAGTAGGCTGAATTCACATTGCATTATCCTGCTGAAAAAGTCCATTAGCAGATGAATACACTGCTGCGATGAAGGGATGCACCTGATTGGCAATGTTTAGAGATCCTGTGGCATTCAAACATTGCTCCATGTTTATCAAGGGGCCCAATGTGTGCCATGAAAAAACACCCCACACCATCACACCACCACCACCAGCCTGCAGAGTTGACACGCGGCATGATGGATGCATGTACTCATGTGGTTTTCTCCAAATCCTAGTCCTCCCATCAGAGTGAAACAGCAGGAACTGGGATTCATCAGACCAGGCAATGTTTTTCAATCCTCCAGTGTCCAGTGTTTTCGTTCCTTAGCCCACTACAACCTCAGTTTCTTGTGTTTTGCGGAAAGAAGTAGAACTCTGTCGTCGGCTACCATACCCCATTCGTGTCAAAGTACGATGAGTTGTGCATTCTTTTATGGGTCTTTCTGCACCAGTGTTGTACTGGACTGTCGGTTGACTAACTGTAGCCCGTCTGTTGCTCTGCACAATTCGTGTCAGCCTCCTTTTTCATCAATGAGCCATTTTCGACCACTTGCCTGCCATTGGCTGGATGCACTTTGGGTGGTGAACCATCCTTGATACACACGGGAAACTGTTGAGCATGAAAAACCCAGCAACGTTGCAGTTCTTGACACACTCAAAACAGCACACCAGGCACCTACTACCATACCCCGTTCAAAGGCACTTCAATCTTTTGTCTTGCCCGTTTGCCCTCTGAATGGCATACATACACAATCCATGTCTCAATTGTGTCAAGGTTTAAAAATCCTTCTTTAACCTGTCTCCCCTACAACTACACTGATTGAAATGGATTTAACAGGTTACATCAATAAGGGATCATAGCTTTCACCTGGGTTCACCTTGTCAGTCTATTTCATGGAAAGAGCAGGTGTTCCTAATATTTTGTACACTCAGTGTGTGTGTGTGTGTGTGTGTGTGTGTGTGTGTGTGTGTGTGTGTGTGTGTGTGTGTGTATGTGTGTGTGTGTATATATATATATATATATATATATATATATATATATATATATATATATATATATATATACACATTTTTAAAACTTCATGTTTACTTTGATATGTTCTACAAGTTGACCAAAAACGTGCTTGATTGTAAATAATGTATGTGAATGCTATGATGAGTGCCAATTTATTTCTTTATATATTTTATCTAAAGCTAATTCTTTATCTAATAATGTTAGTAGTACATAGGTAGTATCCCCTTGGTAAATCAAACCCACCACAGTTAACAGCAATGGAATTATAGTTACTTGAACAAACTCCAGCGAGGTGGGGTTAAATGGAAGCTGTGCACAGGAACTGCATATCATCTGTGCTAACCATACTGGAAATGTCTTTATCAGACTGATGCATCTATTGAATTAGGTTGGGTAAGAGAATGGGCCACGGATTCATATGAATTCCAGTAGAACAGCTGTTATATTGGGAGTCATGTGAATTTTGGTTACAAATGTAATTGTAATTTTTTTTTTTTTTTTTTATTGTTTCATTGCTATTTGTAAGCTGTTTACAATTGTAGTCATAATTGTATTACTAAGTTTTTGTAATGTATACTAAATTTGCCTTTACATGACTTTAAGGTGCTTCGAGCTTGTCTGGAGAATCTTTACAGCCTTCCTCATTCCGTTAAAATCATGTGCTCTTTCAGCTCTACATAGACAATGATTATTTTGGGCTTGCCACATGATTGGATGGAAGGGGTAGGCTGTTGACTCCAATACTCTTGACAAACTGAATGCAAGTTTAAAGCCAAGTAAAAAGACCCCTGATACAAAAAAAATGAAATCGGTGGATAGTCAATAAACCCCAGAAAACACGGGAAAAACTGTGGAAATGGTTAATCAATTCACGTTGACTACCATTTTCCCATTAAAAAAAATAAATAAAACCTACTACAAAAATAACAGTTAATTTCGTCTGTTTGGGTTTCACGGCATGCAGAATGTATTGCTTTATCTAGCTGCCAAGGCCAGGAGGATGCTACAGCATGATGCCACAGTTCTATTAAGTTAGTTCAACATCCCTGCTGTTGTTTGTCTTGAAAGAGTTGATGCTGAACCTGCCCAGGGGGTGAGATGCGTTTGAAGGTGACACACCTCAATAAATAAAAAAGGCATCATGCCAGTCTCACCTGGGATCATTAAAGGAACCCTGGACCTCAAAGGTCACTCTTCCTATCATGCCAGGAGTATCATTAGCACTTTGAATTTTTATTGAAGTGGAAATTTTACTTTTTTGTTCTTCTCCTCTGGGGTACTGATGAAGGTTTCAGAGTATGTTACATTTACCGTATGAGGGTTTGGTAATGCATAGAGAGCTGCAATAACATCTATAAAGTGTAAGGCCATCACATAGGCAGACAAGATGGCACAGGTTAACATTTATTATGGGAAATTAGTAACAGAAAACAACGAGATCATAATAAATAAACCTTTACAACCATTGACAAACCAGTTTCACTCATGGTCTTTGATTACTTCTCTCAGACCATAAACAAGAACTTGATCAGGCCTTGGTTTAAATCCTTTGGACGACAGAAGAAACCCACTTGAGTATCATGCTTGCTGCCTAAGATAGAGCCTCAAGCCTATTTTGTATTGTTCTGTCTTTGCCTTTGCCTGCACTTCAAATACAACTTCATGAAAGAGTAAAGCTTCAATATTTCTCACTATTAAAAAAGCTTCTGGACTTTACTGGACTGCCTGCAGATATTAAAGCCCTGGGCTTTCTCTCAGTTCTGGGATGTATACAATGTATAGATTTTAGCCCTTTTTTTGTTCCTATCTTTAAAAGGTATTATATAGGTTAATATATTCAAACCAAGTTAGCAAGGTGGAGATGAAACATCTATTTCCTTTATTCTCCTGACATTTGTGAAGTAGCCAAGGGGAGAAGATTTTTTTTCTGGAACAGCCACATTTTGAAAGATGCCACTGGGTGTGCACACAGTGCTCTGCTCATTAATGCAATGCACGGTGATACACTACTGTTACTGTTGTATGTCCCTTGTCAGTGAGATGAGGTTAAAAGCTCTATGTAGAGGAGCCCGGCTCTTCTGCACAGTAGCCAAGGTGCACACTTGCGATGTGCACATTGCTGGTTCCTGCTCCCTGTTACACTTGCACTTATTCAAGTCATAATCATGAGGTCCAACCTTGCTTAGCTTCTGAGATGTTAATGAGGTGCGAAAACAGATTTGATCACTGCGAGCATACTCTTCAAAGGAAGACACGAGCTTCGCTTATACACTGATTGATCTTACAGTATTTCTAAGGCCGCTGAATAGCTGAGCCATATATATATATATATATATATATATATATATATATATATATATATATATATATATATATATAAATGTAGGTAGAAATCTCCTATCAATATGCATATTTGAATACAAAAAATGCCAAGATAGTGTTATATATTCCATTTCATACATAATCTCTTCTTATTCATTTGAATGAACTATACTCATGGCTGATTTATTCTCTCTATTTTGTGATTAGGTCAAGACTCGCAGATTTTCATATGAACTGTCAAACATCATTATATTCAGTTACCAGCTGTCCCAATGACAACTACCAGGCATGTCTGGCTTCCTATTCTGGACTGATTGGTATGTAATCTTTCGACACATAATTGAGAATAATTGCTGTATCCCTCATTACCCATGGATGTATCATGTGTCTTTCTCAAGGAACTATTATAAATATATAAATAATACAGTAATGAAATATAGTATTCAGCCGATCAAGTAATCTATAATGACAACAGTATATTCTGTAATATTCAATTTTATGTAAAAGCAGTGAACGTGAACTTCATCTACAGCCATCCCAGACACCCAACAGCATGGCTTGCTTACAAGAAAATTGTCTCCTACCCTCTGAGCAGTGTTGCCTCCAAGTCTGTCTCCACTCAATTTCCAAGCGTGTCCACCATTCCCGTTCTCTCTCAATTGTTGTTGAAATTAAAAATAGATTCTCCTCTGGACTGGTTTGCATAGCTTGTCCTTTCTATCCCTCACAGGGTTTGATTTGACCCCAAACTACGTCGACTCCAGCAGCACTAACATTACCGTGTCCCCCTGGTGCTCTTGCAAAGGAAGTGGGAACAGGGAAGAAGAGTGTGAAAAATTCTTGCGGGACTTCCGGGACAACAGCTGTCTCAGTAAGTGTCCACTTTATCTTCTAGCGCCAGCAACGCTTCAGCAATTGCCCCTTGAGGAATATATAGATTTTCTATACAGTGTTTGGATCCACATTAAAAGTACATTGGGTTTCAGACATGTAATCCTTTAGATCCTGGAAGTCCATTTTATAGAGTTTTAGAATGCTTACCAGCACCTGTATCCTTTTTTGTTCAATGATTATTATTTGATATATTTTTTTGTTTTTTTACACAGAAAATCTTTTCTTTATAAAAAAAAGTCTGGTTATTGTGACATTTAAACAGTGTGACTCTGAGGGGTCTATTCATAAAGGGTTAACACCTGTCGAAATGAGAAAACAGGAGTACATGATCGGATAGTCGCCTATTTAACGGCAGTTGCTATTCATAAGAGATAATTCCAGATGTATAGTGAAGCCCCAATGATTTTCATCTATGAAGGCATGTTTTTAACGAATTGAGAGAAAGGTTAATGATTACCTCATTAGCATAAGGTTTTCATCAGTCCTGAGAGTCAACCAGCTATTCATAAGAGTGAATGACAGCAAAATGCTGTCGATAACTAGGAGTTATTGAACGCTTTTTACAGTTAAATCTAAACTAACGACAGCCTCGGCAGACAATTTTTTTTTAAGACATGTTTTATTACTGCACTTGCTCTGTTATACAGTTTGACATACCAATCATTAACTCTGCCTATTATGAAGAAAAAAAAAAAGCTGTAGCTTTATATGAAGGAAAATGTTTAGTATAAATATATACTCATACAAGAACATATTCTCTGGTAATCATTTTGAAATAGCGCTGTGAAGTGGAGAGCAACTGAGAGACTGAGAATATGCAGTTATTTTATTATTATTATTTCTTTGTCGTGATCCGCGGCTGTCAGCGGTCCTTTTCTTTTTATTTCTTTTACCTGTGTTTACAATAAACAGTTTGGACGAATACTGCCTGTGTGAACCTGTTTATTTTTATGAAGCTTTACAATGTACAGTATACCAGTGGGAAATTTGGGCTTGATTGGTATTGCAAAAAACACTCATCGAGCCTCAGTGAGAGGCTTGACGAGAGGGATATTGCTGCAGAACGAAGGCTCCCTCAGGGTAGCTCACATAGGGTTGTGCTGCGTGCGCAACTAGCAATAGGATAATTATATGCTACAGCCCGATTGCATGATATGGGTGATAAATGTAGGCACTAAAACAAAGTTTATTTCATAACAATAACCTAACCCTAAACCTAAGGTTCGTGGGGTATTATGGTCACGTGGTATCATTTCATTTTCTGAATAGCAATATGGACGACAAACAATTTTTTTTTTTTTTTATAACGGCAGTCGGCAAGTACTTTTATCAATAGGGCTCTTAATCCCTAAACAGTGGGGAACTGAAACCCTAAAATATGTGATTTGTTGCAGATGGCATTTCACTGTATTTTCATTATTTATATTAATGTTAAGAAGTAGGTCAATGAATCACCCTGGGTAAAAATACCATCACAATTAATACAGATCCCCAGTAACTTCATTCTTATACTGCAGTTTTTCAAGTCCAGAGACCACTGTAAAAATATTTATTAACAAGCAAACATTCTCAATCTGGACACATATTTGACCAAATTTACTATACAATTCCCTTTGACCTTAACTATATTTACAAGTGTGTTCAAGGTTTATCCATTACCCCAATAACAGAACTGGATTCCTCTTTATCTCCTTTTTCTTCATTCATTGTTGAAGTAAATTGCACTTGATAGTTGTGGTAATTACATCCTGTGAAGTACAATCAACATCCAATCTCTAGGGAAAGTGAAACATAAATACAACCGACTGATATTGATTTTTTCGTCAATAACTGAAAATCTTTTTATTATTTCCTACTTCAATTTAGATAGGCATGGATACTCTTTGTACAATAAAAAAATGAATTGTTAAATCGCAATATACATGCAATGAATTTATATGCCTTTATGTTACAAGAAGTTTGTGAACATATGACATTATTTAAGTTAAGGTATGCCCAGATGTATTTTAGAACCATTCGTCAAAACGTGGATTTAACATTTGTTATTATAAATTACCACATATAATCCATAACTTAAACAATCGATCGTAAGATAACCAGTACAATGGAAATTACAGTTGCAACAAGAAGTATTTGTCCTCATCTGTGGTTTTCTTTAGAGCTAATGAATTACCCCACATACTCTACATGAGAAAATGTTTATATCTTTTGCAGGAGGAATGTGCAGTGTGCTACTTTCAATTACAGACTCTTGGAAATTAAGCACTCAAATATGTGCCTAAGTTGCGTCATATTTGGTTTGTAACATTAATAACTTTTTTAAAATGCATAAGTCTTAAAATCTGTACTAAATCTAAACTTTTTTCTTGTAGAAAATGCAATTCAGGCTTTTGGAAATGGAACAGATACAAATCTAGTACCTAAAACCCCCTCCAGTTCTGTAACTCAGTCAATTAAGACAACAGTCACCGAAGCCATACCTAAGCCATCTGTCATCCCCATCGATATTAAACCAGGAGATGATGCCTGTGTCTTCCCAACATGTGCCAACATTCAGGTAAGCCTGTCACACTTATGTGCATTGTTCAGCATTCTGACATGTAAAATCTAGAGGTAATGGAATTGCTCACCTGGTCAAAGCATTTCTGGTCAGGCTCCCAGTGAGCTCAAAAGAGGACATCCGCAGGGCTGGCCTTTGTCCTCGAATAGCCGGTAGTTTGCCAAAATAGGCTGTAGAGCGTCTGGATTGCTGGTGTTACTGGAGATTCCCCACTGACCTTTAATTCTGCCAAGCTGTTGCTGTCGTGACGGATCATAATTGGACATTCTAAAATGGTAAAATAGCTGGGTACACTACATTTAGATAACCAAACTGAAAAGCCAAAATCCTGACAACATATTCAGAGTCACAGCATGAACCTGTTAACACAATCCCAGCTTGTAGAAGTCTAAAAACGAAGGACGCTCAAGACCTTACATAAATGGTTATCAATCACTGAGCACATGTCAGTCAGCATGGTTTATTTTCCCCACCTGATATTGCAGTTTACACACTTTTAAAATGTTCTTAGCTTTGATGGGTTTTTTTTTAGCCACCTTGTCTATTAAAATGAACCAAGAGTTAATTTAATGTGTACTGGTTAGATAAGTGCAGCACAGAGCTGGTGAGTGATTTCAAAGGGCAATACTTTTTCTACAATCAAGATCACCATGTATATCAGCATCAGGGTGTTATGCTGGTGAAAAAATGTTTGATCCATAATTAATTTTTGGTCATGATATATACTGGAAAGACCATAAACATGTATAGAAGACTTAAGTTTCATGAATGACGACTGCTACGATCCCTTAAAAGAAATTACTTTCCTGAGCTGAAACGCCACATCAGCATAATTTGGAGCAGGGAGATTCTGCTGGTCATTTTGTTCTTGGATTTGATTACAAAAGGAGATCCGGAAAAAAAAAGAACATTAATGCAGCAGCATTGAATATGAAAGATCTACTAACACCTTTTGCATAAAACAATATAATATTGTGTTAGTGACATGATTTTTTTTTCATATGTCTACGACTCGTTACAAAATATCTTAAATTGTCTCCTCCCCCTTCAATGGCTTCTTTCTTATCATTAACCAACCAGTTGCTTCCCCTATTGACTGACAAGCTTTCATCCAGTAACGTGCTTTGGCCTAGAAAACATTTCATAGGTAACAGATTCCCTGAGAGCAAGACATAACAACACATAGAAACACAGAAACACAGAAACTAACTTTGTACAAGTAGCATAAGTAACACAGAGGAGCTTCAAGCAGAATTAAACACAAAAATCTCTTATTTTCTTTAACTTTTCTGCACATCATTGTGGCAAAGTTTAAATGCAGTGACCAACATTCTAATTAAAGTGAGCACAAGCACAGCAAGTAATTATTATAATCCTCTGGTTACAAGAAAATAATTAGAAAAATTGAATTGTTTACAGAGGTTTAATTCCATCCAATTGTAAAATGGAGAACTAATTAAGTCATCCTGATATTTGCTATAAAGGAAAATATTAAACTGGGAATTTAAATGTTCAACTCAAACAAGTTTTTAGGATTAATGAAACGGGGATGGATTGCCTCTGTCTGGGTGAGCATGATAATAGGGTTAATTTTGCCAGATTGTTGCTTATGATTGCATCACTTTTATACAGTAATTTCTAATCATTTGGTTAATGTGTAATTATTATAATTATGGTGTGCATTGCTTCTGATGGTACCTTTGGTTTTCTGCCACTATATAAGGATTTATTTATTTTTACAACTAACGAAGAACAGAATCATTAATTTGGTGTAAATTCATACCTGGAGGCTTTGGACTTAGTTTTTCAATATTTTGAGGAAGAGTATTTCTATACTCCCTAGGGCTATTCCAGTGGATGGGTCACTTATTCCCTAATATATGTATGTATACTCTTCAAGAAAAAGAAATGCATAATTGTTCTGAATGTACTTTTTATAGCATTAGTATGGCAGTTTGTATAGTAAAATAGTTCCAAAGAACCTTAACCTGTACAGTAATCAGTAAGACATTCAATATATATATAATGTTATTTTATATCTGGAATATTTGATATAAAATCACCCTGAATTATGCACATGACATGCTGTGATTTTCTAGTATGCAAATTAAGAAAGATTTCTAAATTCTAAGAAGCTTCAAATATGGTTTTGCATTTATTGTAAACCTTTTAGCAGAAAATATTCATTGCTTCTGAAAACCAGCGAGGATAAAAAAAATCATCTGAATTATTTTGAGATGTTCAAACTCCTGTGACAAATAATTAGTGATGGGGGGGCAGGGGGGGGGGGGCATTGTTACACTCATCATAAAAAGAATATCAAACATTAAAGAAGTATTTTAAAAGGTTGAAATGCGAGTTCAGGTTTATGTAAAGAATATATATTATTTACATTCATCTGTAAAGCACTGTTTCAAACTTAAGCAACATCACCCTACCTAGCTATTTCTACCATGCTATCTGAAGAAGTAATTATTAAAATAGTGGTGGAATAGGGTAATGTCACAGCCAAGCTGTTACCAGCAAGGAGAGACACTTAGAGAAAGCTGCCTTTTAAGTGCCGCTGCACACATACAATAAACAAAGACAGTGGACAAAACAGTAGACCTCCACCTCTATCACCAACATTAATTCCATAAACACATTTTAAACTAACACAATTAATACACCTGTGGCTGGAGCCTAATTAACCATTTAATCACTGAGTCAGTTTTTGGCACCAGCCACATTCCTCCGTGTTTTTGCAGGGAGGAATTTAACCCCCTCCCTGCCACACAATATTCACCCCACACACAAACTCCTGTGCACACATTTCCACACTGCCACAAGTGGGTTTTAAGTTGATCAATTACTTTTGTTTGTCATTGTATATACAGTTAACGATACAGTACAGTGCCCCACCCACATGTTAAAATGACAATGAAGTAAATATTGGTGTATTTCTGCTACAATCTATCCCAGTTTTGTCTTCTTTTCATCAACATTTCACAAACCTTGTTAACAGTACAGTTTTTTTTTTTAATTTTACTTACCTACAAGCATATAGAACCTAGGTCATAAAGTGATTGTATCTAACAAAAGGAATCCACAAATCTCAGGTGAAATGACATAGGGAGTGTAAGTGTAGCATACTTCCTGAGAGCAAGGAAATGAAAATGAGAACTGTCACTGTGTGCAGTACTACGATTGCTGCAACATGTACAAATACTGCACATTTGAGACCAATGGAAGTGCAAACAGTAACTTTAATGATGGTTCATGTGTAAGTCCCACCTGGACGTTGCAGAGCACAGAATAATTAATATCAGGAAGGGTTTACAGAAGCATAATATTTACATATTTAGGCAGGCTTTATTATAATACAAATGATCCACACTGGCAAGATGCCAGTGGAAGAAACAGCAAGGCGTTCTGTAAAATGAAAAATAGCAAACAAAAGAGCAAATAAGAGCCAATTAATTAACAGAGGCACTGATGTATTGCAACTAAATGTTGACATAGCTCGGAAGATCCTAATGTATTCTGTGCTCCCATATTCTCAGCCCATCACCATACAGCCAGATTGGCTTGGTAGAAGAAGTTTATACGTTTTGCAAGATTAACACTGAGGGGTAGATGTACTAAAATGGGCCAGTCGCAGTGCAAACATACCGCAGTTTGCATTTTCGTTACAACAGTTCGCAAAGTTTGCTGCAACAGAGGGTGCATAGTTTTTGTTAAATGTAAACGTCATCTGTACAATGCATTCTGTTCCGTCTTCATTTTACCGATTTTAATACTGTTAATAATAATCATTTTAATGAATGATTTGCAGCCACAGTTGTTATTTGCACTTTAGCCTTATATTGATATGTAATTCTGGGCGTTCCTGAAGAAATTCGCAGAAACAGGGTGGAGATCAAAAATATTGTAATGAGATGTACTAAAGTTGCCAACAATTGCAAGACTTACAATTGCATCAATGTGTTAAGAACTTTTGAAAGCATGTTTTAAATAGTCACAATTGTTGCTGGCATTTCCCAGTTTGCTTTTTCTCGTGTGCTGACAGTTGTGCTCAGTGTTTTTTTGAGACAAACACCAAGCCTTGAAAACACATTTCTATGACATTTCTAGTTTTGCCAGTGTGTTGGGAGCAATAGACAGCACACATGTGACACTAACCCCTCCAGCTTTTTGGGGGTGAAGGTTGAGGGGTCTCACTAATGAATTAAATGAAATTGCATTTCATTTTTATATATATATATACACACAGTGCCTTGCAAAAGTATTCAGACCCCTGACCAATCCTCTCATATTACTGAATTACAAATGGTACATTGAAATTTCGTTCTGTTCAATATTTTATTTTAAAACACTTAAACTCAAAATCAATTATTGTAAGGTGACATTGGTTTTATGTTGGGAAATATTTTTAAGAAAAATAAAAAACTGAAATATCTTGCTTGCATAAGTATTCAACCTCTGTGCTGTGGAAGCTCCCAGTTTGCACCAATGAAAGAAATTGGCTAACAGTGTTGCATTTGTTTAGTTTGCATGTGGTTTAGTACATCTACACTTTAGTACATCTACCCCTAGTGCTGCAAAATCCTCTTTAAAACACTAAGTGCTGTTTTTATAAAAAGACTAGATTGCTGTAGAGTGCAGATAACCCTCAAAAACATATAGTTATAATCAACAGATTACACAGAGAGCAGTTCTAACTATATGTGTGAATCACAATAGGCACAGATTGTGTTCTGGGTTTAAGTTGATTCTTTCTGGTTGATTTTCAATTTGCAACAATATGACTTGTGCTTGTTTCTCTTGACCAATACATTGAATCAGGTTAATAGTCAATATACAATAGAAGTTGCTCTATATAAATTGAAACTATAGAGCAAGAGGCATCCATTGGTCACCCCTGGCTCATACCATTGCATCTGTCCTAGCGCTACCTGTATAGGGAACAGAATTACTGCTTTGTATTGCCATTTAAGATCACTTAGTATGATTGGTTATCTGGGGAATAGAGAAAACAGTTCATAAGGAACAATACTGTTACTATCATATGTAAAACTTTGTGAACTGTGATTATTTTGCATATTCAATAACTCTTAAAGATGTGGACATCATTCATGTGCAGTGATTGTTTGCTCAGTCACTGTAAAAGCTAAACCATCTGTTTGCTTAGCTGGGAGTTGTTGGTTTGCGACAGAAGTATGCAGGATGCTGCTGACATTATGAAATAAATGGCTTATGCATTCATCTGCATAGAGATAAAAATGCCTATGCTATAATGCATAAGCTGTTTCACCCCGTATGTGAAAATAAAGAAGTGAGCTCAGAACTGGAAAATACAGTAAACAATGAACCCCTTACTTGGAAGATATGTCCATATGAAATCTCAGATCTGTGGAAAACTTTTGGAAATTGCTGTGCTGTATAGTGGTCATATGTTTTACTGTAAAACTGTCGTGTTCCAGACAAAGGCAGTAACATAGATTTTAGTGAGAGCCTTTGGTGAAAAGTACGAAAACACGTCTAAGATTGGACAGCTCATTTAAAATAAAACACTCTTGAAACATTGTAAAAGCTTCCAATTCAAAAATAGCTGTCCAACTGACGTCAGAGGTTTGTAATCAACTATAGACCACTGTCAAGGGGCATGTTGGCAAGGAGACTGAGAGACCAGAAACGCTGCAGTTCAAACTCCCTCCCTCCCCCCCCCCCCCCCCCCCACACACACACACACACACACACACCACACACACACACACACACACACTGTGCACCCGTTTCACGCTAACGAAAGACGCGATGAGGTGTTCCCAATAATAATAATAATAATAATAATAATAATAATAATAATAATAATAATAATAATCAATTAGGCCTAATCCTGACCCTACTGCCTCAAGGCTGAAGAATATGTTGGACCATCCTACATTATTTTAATTATTATGCAATCTATAAGGCATAAACATCATTGTTGATAGGTGACCCAACAGTCTGTTTCACTAGCTCCTCAAGCTTGTGTTCAAATCTGACCGAAGTCCCAAGATAGATTATTTTTGTAATCACTTCTTAGACCCCAGTAAACATGAGTCCACATCACAAAATACTTTTGTAGTTGGCTTTACATTCACAAATCAACAACAAAAATGTAACAGTAATACCACTGATTCTAATACATTATTAAAACCAAAAATGTAACACTGCAGTTAAAGTATGCAAAATGTTGTTTCAATTTATTTCTACTGCATTACTGTTATGGGTATTACTGCAAAGTCTGCATCCAAAAAGGTGTTTATTCAGAATAAGGGGACTGTAATAAGGAGTTGGAATTCACTGTGAGACAGGAGAGGTCGAGAAACAAGTAGGTGGTCCTTGATACGCCACTGAGGCACGCAATATTTATTTATAAACCACCATGTGACTAAACCAGCGATGGCAGAGAGCACAAGCAAGAGTACACACACAGCAGTTAATACAAAAATACAAAACAAAACACTGTGGGTAAAAACACAGCTAGTTGAACAGAGGTCAAATGGCGCTCCTGCTATAAGGGAGGTCCCACTCCAGGAACTTTCTCCCTGACACTCCCCGGTACACTCTTGTGGGATTCAGATCACCTAAATGAAGTCCTATTGCTAAACACAGAGTGATCAAGCATTGGTTGCTTTGTTAACTCACCCTAGTTACACATGCATCCATGAGGGTTCTTCACTGATTCTTTCCAGCTCCTTTTTATAGCAGGTGGTCAGGGTTCATTGATAATCAATAAACTAATTAACACCTGGCCACCTTCCACTCCTGTCTTATTTAGAAAGTCCCAGCCTAATCCTAGCCCTGCTATATTCAACACAAACTTATACTTCAACAAACTTTATTTACAATACCCAAACAAAAATCCTGCCATAAGGTTTTATTCACAAAACATTTTAAGAATGCTTTGCTAAGGACTGTTTTTTTTTTTTTTTAAAGCCAATTTTGATTATTTCTGTCAAGTTTGCAGTCCATAAAACATTTTCAGCTGTTTTAGAGAGGGGTTATCGGCTTATTTTTATTTTTCAATGCACAGTTTACCCTAAGACAAAATAGTTATCAAAAAAAATATCTAAAATAGTCATTAAAGAGAAAAGGGCCCTTTAGAAATGGTTACATGGATGTTTAGATGCTTTTAGCTTTCTGGAAAGCCACAAAAATGTGCACCTCCTGTTGTTTTTTACATATTGTATTCTGATTGGTCGCCACGATGGTGCACAGACTTCTGATTGGTTGGCTATTGAATTCAAACAGAGGTAATTTCGCCATTAACTGTATAAATACACGATGGACTTTGGTATTATGTAAAAACAAAACTAGATCAGATTTTAATTTATATATTTGAGATATATAAAAAATGCCAGATGACTCTTGCGTGGGCAGACTATATATTCACATGGGTAAAATAGATATATTCTGCCTGTTTCAGTAAATCCAGCCAGCACCTGTCTGATGAGCTTAAATTGCCATGCATTAATCTGGGGAATAAGACAGGCCCAGCAATGTCACCCTTGGGCAAACTCTAATTATAAACTGCATGCTTGAGTAATTACATGTCCTGTGTTTTCTAATTACCATTTTACAATACATTAAGTATTTCAATTCCAAGCCGCAATCACAAACTACCAAATCAAAACTGATATATGTTTGAAAAAAAAAAAAAAAATCAGTTTCAACTGTCCATGTGGCCACTGAGAGGAATAATAATACAATACTACAAAAGTTATTTTTTTTGGTTTTGTTTTGTTTTCTCAATTGTCCAATCTAAAAATACATATTTTAGATTGGACAATTGATGCAATTTGTACCATTTTCTTCACTTGTATCAGATACTATTTTCTTGTGTTAGATGTGGCTCGTTATTGGCTTTTTTATGTTAATTGGGTCTATACAGATATTTTAAAGACCCTGCTTAGAACAAATGAAATTGTGGTTGTTGCAGGGCATCTGCACCTCATTTAGTATTTTTGTTCAAGGGTCTGCAATTAAGACCTTGCCAATTAGCCAACAATGAAACAGAGACCAGTGGAACAAGAATTTCGATTTTTCAAATTTGATTAGCACTCCTGTATATCATGGATACGTGTACATATATTTCAGAATATAGCTCTTATATATTTCCCATATACAGTATCAGGGTCATAACGTTGTAACAGAAAAACAAACAATTTAGTTTAAGTGAAGCATTAGCTTTACACCCTATTGACTGCAATCCCTATGCGTTTTTCTACTGTTGATGCGTCTGGTGTACAATCAAGTGTTGGAACATTAAATAAAGTGCACAATTGAGCTATCATGCGTGTTGCTGTGTGGTGTAAATATCTGCGGCTAAGCATAAGTGATCTACTTTCTGTTTGAAAGGAATGTTCTTTCTTGCTTACCACCAAAGCTCCGCTGATGCCTATAATGCATTTCTGTATATTTTAGCTATGGAATATGAATGTTCATAGCATTTTTTATTTATTTTTTTATGGGTGGCGGGCAGGGGTGCAAAATTAACAATTATATGTAATTATCTGAGACAGATTTGAAAAAAAAAGAATAATATGTTTTTTTTTTTTTTTTTTTTTTTTTTTATTATTATTACTTATATGTAATTATTCTGTATATTATTACCAGAGGTATGTCATTTTCAAATATGTAACTAAGTTGGATATAGTATTAATATAATGTAAAGAATAGAGAAAGACAGCAGGTGCAGTGTTCACATCTGCAGGTATTATTATCAAGCAAAATTAGAGGAATCTAAAAGTGTGTGAAATGTTTTTCCAGGACACCCTGCAATCGATCACAGAGTATTTTCCATTGTCAAATCTGCAATTCTGGTGTCCTTTTTGCTTGTGTTGTTATAGTGACATAAGTATGAGTGGGTGCACTCTGAGCTGAACCCAATGTGAAATAAATGGAACTCAGTTTAAATGTAGAGGGAGTACTTTAATTTAGGGTTCGAGGTTACAGGGACATGTCATACATGAAATGTGTGTGCACACACTAGGCTGTCATAAAAAAAACAAGTTAAATAATCTGAGACACCGTGTTTAGTACAGACAACAAAAAAAAAAAAAAAAAAAAAAAACACAGAAAAATAGAGATGCTTTAAAAAAAAAAAAAAAAAAAAAAAAACATTATTTATTATTTATAAAATGTATTTTAGCATGGCCAGTTCAAATCTGACATTGTGCAATAAAACTTCAACATGTAAAGTACATGGAATTTATTTATTTATTTATTTATTGAACACATTAGATAACAAATAAAGGAATTATGGCCATATATACAAAAGGTATCATAAGCAACCAAAAAAAAAAAAAAAAAACTGAACAATTGAAAAATTTGCAAAACAAAACAAATAAATGTGTTCAAATTATTCATGCCAAGGACCCTGATCATGTGTTGCAAGATGGAGCTATTTACTGTGGCTTCAAGCCATTCAGTCTGGCGACCATGGCAACCTAACCCTAACAGCTGACTTGTAACGTGCATCTGATCCACAAACACTGTCAACACGAAAAACAAATATATATTTATAGGAAGATAGGTCCTTGTGTTTTCAATGATGCCATTTCTCTTCTTTTGTAAAGCGCAACAGTGACATTGAAAAACACTCATCAAATACCATAAATAGATGAGTAAGACCTCACTGGAAAGCCCCAAGTCTCCTTTTTTGATCGGTGCCACCCAAGCAGGGCTGTCTCTTAGTGTGCCTGAGTAAAAAGATTTAAAGGGCCAGGTCACAGGCGGAATTTTTAACATTGGGTGTATCCTTATATGATTTGGATTAGAAGTAATGCATTTTCCTTTTGCCGTTACAGGAAAGTGGACCAAAGTGTAACCTCGCCAAAGATCAAACGTTCTGCCTACCTGAAGTAAGTAGGACGATAAAAAAAAATAACGCATTTTACTTTGAAAGCATTGCATTTTAGGTGCGTTCCACTACAACCCATTCTTGCTGTCCATAAAGGTTCATTTTGCCACCCCCACAACTCGAGTAATGAGAAATGAATGTATTGAATTGATGTGCATGCCTCATGTAATATTTGCACCCATACTCACTTTTTTTTCAATGGCCATTGAACCAATTCAACTAAATTAATTTCTTCTCCACAAACCCAGGTTAGTCCCTCAAACCCAAATACTCCTGCTGAACCGGAAAGCTTTCCGAAGACAGGAGATATGAACGACAGATCAGTTGCCGTCAACTTCTACGGCAATGCAGTGTTTGTGCTGCTTTCCTGCTTGACGGTGAAATTGGCTTTCTAAAAAGTTGAGAAGAAAAACAACATCTAACAAACAAGCAACCAACAAGAAACTACTTTCTCTCATGTTTTCGTTTAGAAACTGAGATTCCTTGAAGACATATCAAAGGCTGCAGACCACATTGTTAGGAAGAGAAGGTTGGTTCTAGTTTAAGATAGCACTAGATTCCAAAGTCAAATAGACTCCAAACTGTGCAAACCACTTGGGCTTTTCTCTTCCTAGAAGCTCAGTAGATCGATTGTTAACTTGAATGGTAAAGCAGGATGTTTTTTTGTTTCCTTCTCAAGTGCAATGCTCGTGGAACACTGACTGAAAGACTTTGCTTCTTTGTGGAAGATTGTTTCATTTTCCTCAACCCCTTCTACCCACATCAGAGGAGAGACTCATCTGTGTGTAGCAGTTTCAGTATTCCCCTAGGTTTATTTTATTTAACACTAAAGTCACCTACCCTCCCTGCCTCCTACCCCAACAGGCCCCGTGCTTGCTTTTTTTTTAATTTTTTTTTTTTTATTGCACAACCAATAATATTTTATGAAAGGTTATTTCTTTCTTTAAAAAAATATTTTAGGTATAAATCTTTATTCTGTTAACACATTGTATAATTGTTAAATTTACAGTATATATATATATATATATATATATATATATATATATATATATATATATATATATATATATATATATATACTGTACACATGGTAAATATATATAAATATAAATATAATGCAGGTACAGTGTAAACCTGCAGTTCTTTCTTTTTGGTATTCCAAAAAGAAGAGAAAAATAGGTTTTGTGACTGGCAGTGTTTCAGTCAGTTTCTTCTTGTTGGAAGTTGGCAGTGTGTGGCTGCCACTTCAATGTGTAAAATTTTGTCTGTGACTATTGATAAAAAGTGTTTCCCTTCAAATGTAAAAATTTCTTATGTACGATAACAAGATGATGTTTAAAGGCAAGATGTGGAGTACTGGTACAAGAACAGGAAAACAAAATGACATATATGCCCCTCCTCTCTAAAGCTTAAAGTGCCAATTATAATTTTGCCAACATGGACCTGGATTATTAAAAATAACTTAATTTGTGCTTCAATATGAATTATCCATGTGGCCTTGTTTTTCAGGCTTTGTTGCTTTAGGTGTTGGTGGGCTTGCTCTTGCTCTGAACTGCAGGAGAAATGTTTGCTTAGAGATTGAATTTACCTTAGTTCTGGAAAGATAATGGCAGTGATTGCCTTTGATCCCAGGGAAGTATGGTTAAAACCAATTTACAGGACCACAAAACTGCTGTTATTGACAATAACTGTTGATTATTGACATTAGATAAGACATGTCACTGGAAGTGAGTCAAGCTAAACTCATCATAAGATACAATTCTGGCGCTAATTTTCAGTGCTTCAGTGTTTATTTAACAAGGATTGTCCCTGAATTAATAGTCCCGCCTCCCTACATTTGAGATTGACAGTCATCGTTGCCCAATTTTTAGCTGTGATACAGCATACAAAACAGCACAGAATTTAGTAATGCTTATCGAATCAATTAATTACATTGAAAGAATATGTGAGGCTTAAATTGGAAAGTTGAAGGCAATGGGTATTCGATGTTCCAATCATGCAGTTTCCTATTCTTTATTTTGGAAACCACTATCTCTGCCCTTAGAACAGAACCAAATATTGCATTGAAAGAGAGTGCAATTAAAAGGTGTCATGATTTCATCGATCCCAGTTAAAACATTTCTGTAAATGGTGATGATGGTATTTTGTGCCATAATAATTTTTTATGCTTTACATCTCCAACATCTAAAGATGGCACATCATTCCTTGGGGTTAAGAAAGAAAAAGATGATAACAAAGTGGTTAAGGGGGGTTTTCAGAGCCTGCACGCAAGTTCACCTGTTTCTGCTTTCCTGTTATAGTAGATAAAAGAAGACGTGTTCATGTTTCATTTTGGTTGCTTCTCATGTTCTTATTCTCTTTCTTATTTTTATTCTCCATGTGAAGCATTTAATTATTTCTTTCAACCTTTTAAGTCTGATACACTTGGCGTTTTTGCAAGGTTTGTAGTTTTAGAGCAGCTATAAATTGCATCCTGACTGTTACGTTAGCCAGTGCTGCGCAATGGTTCCCCACTAAGGTTGTACCCTATATAGGCAAGAGCGACGCCTGGGGCAGTGAAGCAATGGAGATGCAATTTGCTAGTAGCTCCTATAGTTGTGTAGCATACTGTTTGGTTTTAGAAATAAAGAGAGAAAGCTTGCATTTCAAACACAATGACGATCAGCACTTGCATGTGGAGAATATAAGCAAAAGGAATCACTGAAGAAAGTATGAAATAAGAAGCTGAGAATATTCCATTTAAACTTTCATTTGGAGCTGTTTACTGACACTCCAGCATTCAAGAGTTTTAACAAATAGAGGCATATAGTAAATGTCTCTACTGTACACTCAATTTATAGCTGTGTTCTCTCCATCACATTTATAGAAGCATATTTTTAATTTACAGCAATCAATTCCCTCAAAAAAAAAAAAAAAAACATTACAAGCTTAAATACTGACAGAAAGCAATAACTGTGCCAAGAATATTCTTGTCACAGTTGCATATTACATCATTTTGGTACACTACCTCCATTATATGAATGAATACAAATGTACAGTAATTTGTATTGTCAGGGGTCTAAGCCAAATGCATACTGTCAGATAGAAGCATATGTTTAATTTGACTCACAAATCTGCTTGCTGCTTCAATTTGTGATTAAGGGATTGAGCAGATACACACATTTTGTTTGAGTTTTATGACTTAGACAATGACAATCATGTATGTAGTGTGCATTTAAGAAATTTACAAAAGAACCAAATAAAAAGATCAACTGAGAAAATAAATGGTTTTGGCAAACCACGGATGGTGTTACAAAGTTATATACAGTACTATAGATAATCCTGCAGTGTGTGTTGTGGCATAAATATTGGCACCGGCTTCGCCAGTGTTGGCAGAGGTCATGCATTGATTTAACATTTGTTTGAATTATGCTATGTGGACAAAATACCCCCATACTGTAACAATGTTAATGTCACCTACCTTTGTAGATTGCAGTAAGGTCCAGGTATGCTAATGTTGTGCTTGTTTCTTTATCAATAAAATGTTTTTATTTGTAAACTTTTGAAGACTAAATTGCATTATTAGATCAATGACCTGATACATGTGTTAGATGAATGAAGGAACTAAACAATAAGATCATTTTAAGAGAAACTTTTAAACGGTGCAAACAGGCACATGGGCTTATGTCATGGGAAAAATTTACATTTTAGGGTCTTTGTCAATTTTACTATCACAGTTCAGCATGCTGGTATCTTGTACTTAAACTTATCTCATCTTTATGGAGACTTATACTCAGAGACAGGTGCATGGACTTATATATAAAACTAAAGGATTAACTACATTTTCTCAAGAAATACTGCGTACCCAAGCATAAACCCATGCAAATATCTGTATGGTTATACAGTAATGGGGTACCAATGAATTACCTTGAATAAACCTTGGCAGATTAACGGACCACAGTTTTACGAGTAACAGAAACACAATACGTTAGTACAGGTCTGTTCATGTTCAACCAGTGGCTCTTGAGACATGTAAGGATCACTGAACTCTATAATCTGCCTCTTTTCATTTCGAGAAGAAGTTTGAACGTTCTGTGGGTTTTGGTATAAGCAGGTCAAATTGAAAGAAACATAAAACAAACTACGCTGTGCAAGCTCTGCAAGAACTGTCTGGTTATCGACCTGCTTCTTTTAGCCAAAAAGGCTGGATAGCTCCACAATGATACAATCACCAGTAGCTTATACCATTGTAGATGACGTGTGCAACCATTGCAATTCCACTGTAGTGTAGTGCAACTGAATTGTCTTTTGGTAAGGAAGGAAGCCAAGGAAGCCCTTAATGTTATTGTGTTGTGTTTTACTTTCCTATGCTATTTCCAAGGCATACTTGGTGAAGTGATGATCAGTGGAGAGGTGCCTTTAATGCAGTGAAACTTAAATAGCAGGGGAAATACCAACGGGTTAGGAGTGGGGATAACATACAGAAGCAAATTCTACAGTGAGCACAGAAACAGGGGAATCAGAAACAGGCTGCTAATCCATCTGGTAAGACCACGCTATATAGGGCACAACAGTTATCATCAGGGGATTTAGATCAGAGTATTAGAAAAGAAGAGAACATTGTTGCTCAGATTGATGATGCCAAAATCTCCAAGGAAGCCCTTACAGATCTTGAAACTACTTGAAAACCGTTGGAAGATGGATGTCCTGGGTGCCCTGTGAGATGTTTTATCCATGTGGATATGACCCAGAAAACCCTGCATGGATATTGCATGTCGTTGGTAAGCAATTGTGGCAGACTTTTCGTCAAGATAGCCATCACTGATGCATGTACACCAGGTGTAATAATCTTAAGAATCTGGTACTTTTTTCTAAAAAAACAACTGTGGCTCAAATCTCATTAAGTCAGAGTAGAGCAGGAGAGCAGATAGGGGATGAGATTGCATGGTGGTCTTTTCCTGCTTGCCTCAAAGTTACTCCATAGAATGACAGTCTGTCATGCTTCGAATGCTATTTTAAGAGCTCTGGTTTAGAGTTAATAGCACAGATTTAAACAGAGTGCTTGATTAAATGTACTGCTTGCAATCTGGAAGCAAATACTATTCTTATGTTATAGTGTTTAACTGTATTATATAAGTACAGTACACCATGTCCAATAAGTACGCATAGTTTAAAATGTGCACGTACCTTACTTGTGCAGGTTCATCCCTCTAATCTACTTTACCATTTACTTTCTAGTCAGAAATCAAAAAAAAAAAAACATTAAGTAACAACAATAATCAAGCACAGTTTATTAAAAGCAGACCTAAGCAAACTGATTTCAACTGATACAATAACAGTGGTCAAAGATAGGGTGCACAGTTAAATTTAGGTTTAGTGTTTGTGTTTGTGGGTCGTGCACACCTCAACCCCAACTGAAAAGATCATGTGGCTCTTTGAGATTGTAGCGGTAAGGGGAGGGCCACAAAAATATTGACAACCTGGGACACAGAGTGACACCTTACCCAAAAGCTACATTTTGTAGGCACTGCTGTAACTGCTTTTGCGAAATGGCCCAGATCGATCAGAGCAGAAACCTAAAAAAGACATGACAGCTGGAATAAACTGATTGAGTCAAATCCACATTGATATCCAGGGACACGGGGACTCATATCAAACAGTAAACATCTCTCTGTTGTGCACTAGTCTAAAGCGACTCCTGCAATGGATGTGAGGAAAGCGAGGTAAGGCAATGCTGTTGTTCTCTGTGTAGAAACACACTCTCAGCTCTAATAAGATGTGAGAAGCTTTTTTGTTTGCAGCACAGCATAGAAGAAAATAGGCTGCTGTCAAAAAATTGTCAAGAAGTAGAAGAAATGAAGGAAGGGCCATCAGCAAAAATACTAAGCTTACCGAAAAATGTGCTTTAAAAAGATGTTAGCTATATACAAGACCATGGAAGATGGCACCTACCTGTCCTCAGGCAGATTTCTAAAACCTAGCAAGCTTAGTTAATGTAGACATTAGACTGAATAGCTTTTACTAGTTTAAACTGGTTTCCATTGGGGCATTGCTGGAATGTAGAGAACTGGGGAAACAATATAACCATGGCCTGGATTCAATCAAACTGTGGTGTATACATAGATATTATAAACCTTGATTAATTAGCATACCAATCTGCCATTCCAATTTCACTGGTATAGCATCCTTCATGTACAAACCTGCCAGGGCGCTTTATGATATAACGCATACAATATAACACACAAATAAGAGTTTGCTAGTAAAATGCCAAATCCCAAAAATATGTTTAAGCCTTAAATGTATAAATATTGATTTTCAATATAACAAAGCAAAAGAACTCAGAATACAGGCTGCTTTATAAGAAATATATAATGCAAAAGAGCAGGACCAATTCCATGGATAAGTGAGGAGAAATGTTTTAAAAATCAAAACCATACTTCACTGGAAGCCAGTGTAATTTTGGCCCTTATCCTTTCCAAACCAAAAACAGACAAATGTTATTTATATCTATTTGCATGCTTTTCACCCAAGAGCTATCCGTGAATGTATTTTTTCAAGCCAGCTGTGAGCCCATGCTTGTCTTTATTCCTACATTTCTCATTCACACTTGTGCTTCCGATCCAGTGGATAAGTGACATTCCAACGCAACTCAGAGAAGAAGGACGGGTGACCAACATTGAGAAGAGAGCTGGGCCTCTTCAAAGTGAAACTAATGTATTACAAACAATTTCTAAAAAGTTCCTCTGCACAACGAAAGAAAAAAAAAAGAACAACATGTTGGGAACGGGTTTGCAAACAAGATAAAAAATATTTTTCTTTTCAGATTATGTAGAGGGTAGTCAGGTGGTTAGCTGTTAAACCTTGGTAACTATTCTGTTATAATGCCTCCATGTTCACTCCTACAGATTTCCCTTATTGATTTGTAATTAAGCATTGCTTGGCTGTATCATGCTTCCGCCTTCACTTATGGTAGGGCTAAGACTTCCTTGTGCTCTCTTCTTGAGTGTGTTGTTCCAGGCATTTTGCCATTTGCTGTTGGTTATTCACAGAACATGAACACATTGTCTTGTCTTTACCCCATCTTCTGCTGTTCTCACCATGACTGATTAGTGGAGGATCCTGTGATAGCCTAAGGCAGCAGAGCTTCGCTTGAACAGCATCCTAGAGGTGGGCATGCTCAAAGTGCTTGCTTTGAATGTGAGATGCTGATCATGTTCACAGCCATTAATTCAATTGTAATAGCCATTCCCTTAAAAAAACAAATACATTACAAGCTTTAATACTGATAGAAAGCAATAACTGTGCCAAGTCACTGTTACATATTGCATAATTTTGGTACACTACATCCACTATATGAATGAATACAAATATACAGTAATTTGTATTGTCAGGAGTCTAAGTCAAATGCATACTGTCAGTTTTTATTGAAGTTACAGTAACACTGAAATCAGATTTAAATTACAGAGCAAAGAGAAGTGTTATGCATTTGAAACACTGTGCATTTTATTAAAAATACGTCTGTAAGTGAACTTTAAAATGTATGCTTTGCAAATGAACTACACCTGAAACCTGCATGTCCCATTCGGATCACAGGCTTTTTCAAAGCATAGAAGCAAGGCGTCCTCAACATCAGGTATTGAGCAAATCAGAAACACTGACGACTTGCATCCACAGTTTACTGTTCATAAGTCTGTATTATTGCACTCTAGTTTTTCAGAATGGCTGGCAAAGTGTTCGTGGGAATGTTCAAATCTGCAGTAACAACTTTCTTTTTCTTGTACGGTGGTGCATTATCCACCACTTTCAACCCCTCCACTTTTCTCTGCACATTTTTTTGTGTGTGCACTGTGGCAAATGCATCACAGGATCAGCGGTATCAAAACAGCACGTTCGTTTTGTTCACATTTTTATTAATATTTGCATTAATATTTCCATCATGTGAATTCAATGTATTCAAATATAGTTCATGCATAATTTAATGAGCAACACTCAAACCTCCAACATTCTTCAATGACATGCAGATGAACTTCAAATTCTAACCATTATCAGGTTGTCCATATTAATGCTCTGGTATCTCCTGGAAAGCATTCATCTGCTAATTCTGCAACAGAGATAAACAATCCCAAATGGAATCTCCATCCGACGTTAGACACAGGGTTATCTGAAGACCAAATTCCTGTTTCCCTGAAAACAAGCACAGAATATCATTAGACAGGGTCTTATCTCTGCCCAATGATTAGTAACTGTGTACTGCCGGTGGCAAAAAACATTTATGCAATCCTTATTGAAAATACGGCAGTAAGTGAACTTTAAAAAGTATACAGTACATCGCAAATGAGCTGCACTTAAAAACAGAATATGAAATTTGAGTCAAGCTAAACTGTATCTACAAAACATATGTTTCAAAGTACAATAGTATATTTAAGCAATAATTACAGGGTGTATCAAGTGCACAAGGTAATAGCACGCATGTGGTTAAAATCGAGGATGTTACACTAGTGAGGAAAGTTAATTCCAAGTTCACTTCATGTGCCCTTCAGTTACAGCTGTTATATGACAGGTGCTTTTGGTCCTGGCGACAGTTTGCTATGCCTCAAGGGACTATTTATCATGCTTGTTTATCCAGACTATACCATGTTATGTCATCACATAAATAAGAGGATTGGGAATACAAATAAAAGCAAGTGTCACAGACAATTTACAATGATCACATTCGGGAGACTTTGCTGCTGGTTCCTCCTTGAAGGAATGAGAAATGATAACCATCGAGGAACAATAACACTTCAGAATGTCTAAAACGCCTTGCACACCCGGCTAGTCTGTACTGTTTTGGAGCCCTATTGGTGACCGTCTCAAAGTCTTTATCCAACCTTTATAAAGTTGTTTATTATTCGGCGTACTGGAGAGTATTAAACCTCTTCTACTTTCCTGCTCCCTCTCAAGAGCTGACTCTCAGCTGTTGCTCTTGCCACTAACATTACAGGAGCACTGCAAGTGAAGCTGCCATACTTTAGCCAAATGTGACGACTGTGAACATCTGACATGCCATGCTTATCTATTTGGAGCAGCTCAGCACAGCACTCTCTATTGTGCATGAAAAAGAACTGCCCCTTTCACTGGTGGGTGAGAAGAAAAAATTTGCAAAAATCGTGTAACTGTTTACCTCATTCCAGTTCAATTTGAATTGAAGGCTGGCAGGTGTCTAAATCCCTGTCTGGATGTTTAAAACAGAAAGCTTTAATTCAATTTGAATTTGGAAATGCGTGCTTTACTCAGTCCTCGTGTATCCTCATTTGTATTTGCTGGTTGCCACTTCATTGGTGTGGAGGCTGCAATAACAATGTTGGTTTTATGGAGTGCCTTGTGAAGGGCGTGGCTTTCAAAGCTTGAGTAAATCTCTGATGATGACACACTGGATGAAAAAAGCTCATGTTTCTTACTGAGACGACTACCTAACTGAGCAAAACAGAACGTTCCATTTGGAATTCGAAAGCACATTTAAAGTTTTTTAAATTGTAAAATGAATTAGTAATTTTACACAAAATCCCCTTACCAAGTTTTGAAAATCATGCTCTACCATGAAAAAAAAAAGACAACAAGAGGTCGAGAAATTGTACCAATACGGATGGACAGTGAGGAAAACTAAAAGTGTCATTGTAATTCAAAAATTATGAAAAAGATTGATTCCACGTGACATATAAATATGATTGAATAACTGAAAAAATATGTAAGGGATACATTTGAAAATTGATAGATCTGTTCAATTCAACCCGTTTGCGTTCCTACTGTGTACCTGGGTATATTCACTGGCTGAATTAAGTGTCAAAATCTGACAATCAACAGGTTTCATGATGTTACACTGAAGAATCTGAGTCAGCTCAAAACAATTGGTTTGCTCCATCAGTTGAGCCATTTATCAGACTCCATTATGATACTTTCTTTCAATGTATACCACATACAGTATCACAAACAATTTCTATCTCACTACATTGCAGAGGTGTGCATGCAGAATGGACGAGGGGATTAGTGGTATTAGAGGGTGATGCAAGGATACACGCAAATTGATTTTCGGGTGCAAAATCCCCATAACTGACTGTGACAAAGAACGAATGAATCTGAATCAACAATCTCCCTCTCGACCTGTGAGAGCACTGCACAGCAGGAATTACGTGCCTCGTACTGAATGGTTGGGCAGTTCATTCCGCGGCCATTCAGGAAAGGGACGGTATCACGGTACCAGGAGCCATCGCCCTAGTACGGTGAGCGAAGTTTCATTCATGAGTTGGAGGAGACATGATTGGGGCTATGGGTACTTTAAGGGGACGTGACGTCGTGATCGGGTCCTTTGTTGTGGTTAATGGGAGGAAACAAGGATGGTGAAATCGTGAGTATTTTGTTTGTTTAAGTAACTGTGTACGTTTGTCTTTGCCAGACGGTTAATACTAATCACGGAACTGCCGCTTCAAGCCAGTAATAACCCCGGACGTCACTGCACCCCTGGATCAAGCACCGCATCTGCACCCAGAGCACACACTGTCCGGAGACGTGTCTGTCTGTGTTGTGTCTGAGTTTGTGTATTATTATTTCGGGACTGTAACCCCTCGTTTGGCGCTGGCAATATCCATTGTTGCGTAGAGCCAATATTATTATTTTTGAGCGGTGAAAGTTAGAAAGGAGAATTAAAACTTGAACCGTGAACTTTGTGTCTGTCCTTGTTTGGAGCACCTGCATCATCCTCACGCACGGCAACCCACACGTTCACACTGCCGTAAATCACGTTTACAAGCCATCTGATTTTACCGGTCACTAAAAATGCGCTGTATGTAAAGAATGGTGTTCATCTGGCATTCTTCACCTGCTATCAAATTTGCACCTTGTCATTAATCCATTAAAATTATACTGAAATGCATTCTAATGAAAAAGCGCATGGAATTGGGCAGGATCTGGATAAGGGATTGCCTAAGCAATTAGACAGTTGACCCTATAAAACTTTACACCTCTCCTCACAAGATGTAACTAAGAGCTGCAGAGAACTGTCATTGGCTTCAGGATGGCTGCTGTGGTTCACTTCGTGATGAGTCGACACTTGGCTCTTGTTGAGGAGAGGCAGGGTTCGGAGAAGAAGGGCAAGATGAAAGACCCTGCATATTCAATCCCAGGATCACTTTGTTTGGGATGCTGGAAGATATGGTGCTAAAGCATTATTGTCTCACTCCGCTTATTGCTGCCCTTCCTCTGACATAAATGTATTTTTTGGTTTGTATTTTCATGCTCCACAAATGTCATACAGCGACTACTGCTCTCTGTACCCCTATCTCTGCAAGTGTGGCCGCTAAATAGACCGATGCACTCATTGAGACCCTCCTTATCATAACTGAGGATCACTATTTGTGCATGTTGAGTAATTTGCATTGCTCCTAAGCTTATACAGGGAGCAGTGCTAAATAATTGCCTGGCCGCGGTGCAATTTGAATTTTGCATCCACGATTATTTGCATGCGTCTATACTTGCGTCACTCCCTTAGTCTGGTATAATGATGTTATTTTGTTAATTCTGAAGTGGCTATGTGTTATGTGCTCTTGATTTTTGCTCTCTTGTCATTCTGTCTTGAAGTGTTTCATGTATTTTACACAGTCTTACCTCAGTATATAGGGCCATGAACTATCCTGCATTTCACTGGGGAGCCCCCTCTCATGAACTACACATTCAATCTCTTTCAGTTTCTGTTCGGGCCTTGCCCTCTATGTGGAGCTGCATATCGACAAGTAGAAGGTGACAGCAGCAGGCTGAATCAATTTTACTTCTATCAGTGCCTTTATGACTTTCATTTTCCAATCATTGTTCTTGTAACATTGGCTACACAGTCCTGTATGCTTGTAATTGTCTCCTTCTTTGTTTCATTAATTTACTTAACTGTTCATTTCCATCCCAGCACACCTCTAAACGAATATCAAAAGTAAAACACAGTAATCCTTAGATATTTATTTAAATTGTTGTTAGTTCATGTTGTAATGTATTATATTGTGTAATTCACATTTGTCAATTTTTTGATGTGTAAGTCAGCGAAAATGCAAAACATAATTGGATGCTTTTAACGTGCATTTGAAGATATGCATGGAAATAAATATCACTCACAGGACGAAATAGTTATTTGTAGCCTTTGGAAAAGAAGGTACAATGAAATGATTTATTTAAACCCGGTTCATTGTTTACAAATCATTCACAGAAGCACCTTCTCCGGCCACAACATCACATTTCATTTCGAATTTACTGACTTTCGTTGATAAAAACGAATCCACCTGGAAGGTTACTAGATTGCTTTTGACCATTTCTGAGGACATCTGATTTTTAGTACCATGCGAATCATGCTTTAAAGGCTGTTGTAAAACCGAGACCTAGTATAACTTAAGTACTCGACAAGTTTGCAATGAAAAACAAGAGGATGGATTTGGGAACCTAACAATCAGCTAAGGTTAAGGTTAGGCTTAGGGATTATTCTTTCTGTTATGTAATTTGTGTGTTTTTGGAAACTGTATAGTAGTGGGTTGTAAGTAATAAGTTGGAGTGTACTTCATTTTTATTTCCAGAAATATTTTTGTAAATGATTACCCATCTGCAAAAATCTCCACCACCCCCCCACCTAACAAAATCCTTGCTATGCCATTTCTCTAAACTGAACCCTAACCCTTTTCTGATACATTTGTGTACTTAAATATATTGTGCAAAAAGATTTATGTTAAGCACATTGTAACGCATAATATTGTAATGCATAATAACATTGCAATTATGTGTAAGTACACATGCATTTTATGTAAGTACTATGTAGAGACACGTAATGTAAAGTGTTGCCATGGTTTCTGTAATGTGCTTTATATAGCATAGTAACTCAGATGCTGGGTTTAGCAGATTCCATACCGCATAGATGTGAAAGAGGCTTGTCCTCAGAGAAGCAGTTTGATTTCTAAGATCTGACACCTGTATCTGCCCAGTCTTAGAAGCAGAAACACATTTGAAGAATTTTTCTTGCAAAACGAAGCTCCCTAACATTTTAGATGACCTTGGTTAGGTGAGCTGTGTGATAACGTTGTGTTTTCTAATCCAGAAGCAGGATTTGTAGCTCTAACAGCAATCTGTTTCATAGACAGGTCTGAAGAGAAGAAAATGTATCCTTTTGAATCTAATTATATAGATATGCATTAAAAAAAAAAAAAAAAAAAAAAAAACTCAGTAATTAAAATGATTAGTACTGTGTTCTTATCCAAGTTGTTGCAATAAAGTCAAATCAGCTGTAACAGTGTATATCATTTTAACACATAATTGAAACTGAGTAAGCAGGCCACTGTCCTGCCAGATAGACTGGGAATGTACTACAGAGCATTTTTCATTGTGTTAGTTGTAAATTTCTAATGGGATTCACCACTATGTTCTTTACACTTGATACACAGCAACTTTTCTCTCTCTCTCTCTCTCTCTCTCTCTCTCTGCTTTACTTGCTTCCCTGGTAGTTTCAGCAGTGTTTATACTCGACCGTGTAATTTGTGCACAGTCTAGACCTGGTTTTCATGTCAATTGAAATGCAAACACTAACACTGTAAATGAGGACACTCTCCTAAAGTTCAGCCTGTGTCCAGCATTAACTCTGACTTGCCAGGTGGGCACTAAAACATGGTTCCTAAATCACATGTGTGGGAAAAGTCTGTTTGCCCACACTTGATTCTGATTTTGTTGCACTAACTGTCCGCAAAAGTATTTTGCAATTGCATTAGAGGTTTGCCAACATTGTTAAATAGGGCCCCAGATGTCTAATTGTGATCTTTGTAGAGTAAGTACTAAGTAAGTACACAATAATTAGAGACACTTAACATAACGTTTTGCTTAATATTGTTTGTTCTGCATGATTCTCTTTTGTTTCTGATTAGATCACTACTAGCACTTATCAATTATTTTATCAAAAAATGCGTCCGAAAAGAGTAGTGAGGCAGGTAAGCACATTAGCACTGCAGTGCTTTGCCTATTGGATTCTGTTTTCAGAAGCAATTGTGGCTGAAATTTTAGCAGCATTGGTAAGTGATCCAAGCAGAAACAAGAATAATAATCCTAGAGAACCCACTAAATAGATAAGAAACCATCTACAGTAGCAGAGGTGCCCGTGGAACGTTATTGTAGTGTTTGAGAGTGAACCCTACACCAGTTTATATGCTAGTCACCTGATAAGTATGTTTGGTGTCACTCTAACGGGCAGCAATTAAAAGCACATTCACTTACCTTGAACTACTAACCCTATTATGTCGTTTCCTTGTGAGATCCTAATGGGTTTTAAAACACTCAATTTACTCCCTCAAACCTAGTAAATTATACATATAGAAAGAAGGTGAATAATTCATTCTGAGTCTCGCAGGAGGTAGGATAAAACAAACAAGACTTAAAGACAAAACAGCAGCACTTCTGAAGCCTGCATAATAACTTGAATGAAAAGAGGGTTACATATTGCATGAAAGGCAAACAAATTCACTTGCAGGAGTATTTACATCTTTGGGTTAGTTTTTATTGATTTGAAAAGTAAACCGCTGCAGAATTTAAAAAAAAAAAAAAAAAAAATCTCCAGCTATGGACACAAGTTTTGCATCACCCTATAGAATTAACTAATTTTGCTTCATAAAGTTGAATGAAACCTGCTGAATAATGTGACGTTAGCATGTTAATTACATGTGGCTTTGTAGTTTTCCATATAATTAACAAAAAACTGACCTACAATTAAAAAATGTGACATTTCAAAGTCTGACATGAAATACTGTACTGCTATTATGGCTTCCGGCTTTTTGAAAAATAATTTTGGCCATAGCTGTACATTTATTCTTTGTAGAATTTGCC
This sequence comes from Polyodon spathula, assembly GCF_017654505.1. NCBI lineage: Eukaryota > Metazoa > Chordata > Actinopteri > Acipenseriformes > Polyodontidae > Polyodon > Polyodon spathula. The sequence goes on along the minus strand of NC_054564.1, from coordinate 6,046,658 downwards.
GTTAGTTCTTTCAGTTTCTGTAAAAATGCTTGAGTCTTATGGTGTGAATAATAGATAACACAGCAGTGATTACAACAGCACTGTAGAAGCAGTTCAATAGTCACTACGAAAGCTATTGAACCCATGCATAATTGAGCTGATATCACCAGTCTCCCTTTGGACTTAAGACTACCAAACACAATGTCAAGTGCAGCATTAAGTATATAAACTTCGGTATGCTCAACTAGCTGCTGAAGTGGAAGATGGAGGATAGAGAGTCTGAGTTTACCAAGTGGAGGTGGGTTGTCGAGGATTTGTGGCACACTCTACAAGCTGGTTTCTCAGAGACGTCGGGTTCAGTGGCCAAGAGTTGCGTCACATAGTGAAGTACTTATCTGAAGCAGCAGAAAGGAGCAGCAACTGGCTGTGGTTGAGACGGAAGGATTCTGGATGGGGATCTCAAGCACAATAGAAAGAAATCAACGCTGATGTACAGGTAAGTAAGCTGGGTGGGGGATGGAGGGGGGTGATGCTGGGACACCAGAATCACTGTTGAGCCCTCTTGAGGTGTCGTGGGCTAGTCAACAAAACATAGAGGATGGAAGGTGCCCACTTGAAGACCCCAGAGATGTACTTTACTTAGCTGAATCGGACAGTTGTCATGCTGTTGAGCTGGGGAGACCGCATCGCAGCCGTTGTTTCGTGCTGATGTGCTGAGGAGGCAAAATGAGCTGATCCCTGGAGCCAGCATTACACTTCAGCAATCAACACCAGACAGAAGGATATCTGCATCATCAAATGGAAAACAACGCAAATGGATGGGGATGCAGATGGATCACATTAGTTTACTGCAAAGCTACGTCGTAGTTGGTGCTTTTCTTGGTGAGAGCCGAGTTCAAATCAGCATGAAGTTCTACTCTCTTGTAATGGAAATCATTATAACCAGCTTACAGTGTATCACCTGCTGATGGTATGTTGGGTGTATAGGTTCTTGATTTTTACCAGTACTTAAAAAAATATTTAGTATCTTCTCTGAAGTATACTTTTTGTATTGATCCTGCACCCACCACAGCTAGCAATGTGTTATGGAGGAACCTGAGGGATTATGTGTAAAGCCAGTTCATCAGTATTCTCTGCATTACTTTGTAACCCTTGATGTGTTATAATAGTTCTTACAGTGTTTGAATGGTGTTGACCAATGTCTTCAATCTTCTGGCACAGCTGTTATGGAAATTTGCAACATACCCAGTGAACCAATGTCAGTCTTCCATATGTACATTGTTTGCTGAGTTTAAGTATTAGAGATCAGTATATATTCGTAGGAGCTTAACATGCAACCTACAACACTCAGTATTCCCAGGTGATCTCCCATCCAAGTACTAACCAAGCCCAACATTGCTTTGCTTAAGCATTTCATGGTAAGTTCGATTTGAAGAGCTTTTTGCCGTCAGAGATGTTGCCCAGGGGTCACTACAAGGAAGTAGCTCTTCTTGACCCCCAGAGATCAGTAATTAGTGAAATACACACCAAACAAGACTTTAATTATGCCGATATCTTTTTGTCTGACGGGCAAGAATTATACAGTTTGCAAATGATAAACTGTATTGAAAAACCAAAATATATATTTTTTTGTTGCAGAAAAATAACTCTATATAGATATCATATGCTACAAAAAATAGGCTTTCCTGTCCCATGAAATGAATGAGAAAAGTGTACTGTAACAATATATTTAAGATGTAATGTCTATGAGTAAAAATTTAAAAAAAATGTACACCTCAAAACAGCAAAACACCTAAAAACTATCATTCTAAACAGGAACAGCGTTGTATCTCCTGTTCATCAGATTAGTCAGTCCGAAACTGGTATTGTTCAAACCTGAAGATTATGTTAAAACATGACTAGGCAAAGGTTAGCATGGAGCTACTGACACCAACAAGGCAGCATAAAAACTCTGATCCATAAGCAGAACTTGAAACATATATGGGAGTAAATCAAGGTCAGTATATTAGGTCTATAAGACACAAATGCTATCCTTCTTCATTAATAAGTTCCGGTAGCTTTTTGTTTACAAATGAAACCCAGCACCAAATTACGCATAGATGCAAATAAAAGATAGAGCTGTCATTGTCACCTATAGATGAATATAAACCCTTTTTTGTTGTTGTTCAATGTTGTTCACTCAATAATCCTCAAAAAGTAAAATCATCAATATAATATTATTACCCCTCTGTGAATTTTTTAGAGCCAGGTGAGGCAATTTTGTCTTATTTTTAATTCATGATTTTACTTTTTGAAAATATTGTTCTTGACAGAAACTGTATTACAAAATAAAAATCAATTGGGCAGAATCGTGATATATACGAGTGTAGACTGCAGCTGGACCAATAGCAGCCCTGGTTTGATATTGGAGGGTCATAAACTGTTTTCATGGTGCAAGTATATGACAGGGAGACCCTTTTGTTGGTTTTTGGGTGCATAATACAATGTCTTCAGTTACTAGGAAACTGTATACAAGAAAAACCAACCCAACAAACATTATCAAATCTCTGGCTAGCCCTGTTGTCTTTGCAACCAATTACAATAAGAATAAGAACAATTCAAAGCTACACAGGTTGAAGTGTAAACACCCCAGTCCAGCTACAAATCCAACTGCAACCATCGTCAGAGGCAACCGCTAAAGCTGCCATACTATTAAACAAACTGTTTATCTGTATGGCTTTAGATTTAAGTTTTAACATGTTCACTGAGTTTAAGAATGTAACATTAAAATAAGTAACAATGTTATTGCAGCATAGTGGCGAGACTGAGACTCAGAGGCAAGGAAAGCTGCAGTTTAAGCACACTTTTAATGCACTAAATAACATAAAAATACAAACGAAAAGGCACAAGGGCCAAAATAAAGGTTTATCAAAATGCCAATAAAATGTCAGGCTGGGCATTCATCCTTCACTGAACAAACATCTAGTATTTTAACACAGATTCACTCACCAAACTCAACTCTCCAAACCACAGCCTTTCTGTCTGCTTTTAAGCAGGTGGCCATTCCCCAATTAGCACCAATCTGCATTAACTGGAGAGTGGCCACACCTGGTTGCTGGCAGAGACATCAACCCTCTCCCTGCCACAGTAATTAATTTGCAGTCAGTGTGATACCTCAAAAAAATGTGCTGAGCTGATAAAGATCCTTGTAGAACACATGCGTTGTTGTACAGTAGTTTAAAGTAACATTGCAGTTAAAATGGATGGCTCTATCTTATTTAATTCCTACCCCATTACCACTAAATATTGTACAGTATTTAATCACAATAACTCATGACTTCAAGGCAATATTGCATTTTACTCCCTGAAAATAAATGTACTTTCTCTGTGTTAAAATTAGAGGGTAAGTTCGTCCCAGACCCAAAACCTTATCTGAAGCATTGGGTGCATGTGTGCCTTTATGGAAGAAACTGGGATGCGAAACAGGGAAATAATTGAGCAGGTGGGCTTGCCTGGCGCTGGGCACAGCAGGAGGTCCTGATTGGCTGGGGGGCGTGTCCAGGGAAGTTGCACAGGGCTCAAAAAGCTCTACAGCTCGAGGCTACTACAGACGGGAGCTGAGCGAAAGCTTGCCGTGTTATGTTTCATGTTGTGTTGCAGAATCATATCAACCTGGGAACTGAAGCTATGGAGCTGGCACTAACCTCTGTGAGCATCTACCGCTGCACACGACCACAATCCACAGGATTAACTACTACAGAACAAGCGCTCCCCTTGTGTGGCAAACGTTTATTTTTAGGTTTGTTTTCTTTATTAAATGTGACACTAGGGCTATCACTGCTGGTACCCTAGTGTCTGCACTTGTGTTGCAGGAATAGTAGAGGAAGGAATAAGGATATGTGTGTAAGGTCTAGGCCACATATCCTGGTGCATAGATAGCTATCACTGTGACCAGGTCAGATAACTCAAGCATTATGCTCTCCTTGACTCCTCAGCTCCTCTCTATACATGTGATGAGGCTAAATTGGCAATCAGTAATCCAATTCAGCCTGACGATATTCTCAGCTGAGTTTTAACCCTACCCCTGCCAAACACAACTACAAAATGTACATTTGATGCCCTGTCACAGAGTTGCTGACACAATGTAGGAATTACAGCTACCCTTTATCATACTGATAGGACTTTAATAGCAATGTATCTAACACATAACCAAATTCTCAATACATTGTTTAATGTACTGACCAGCCAGTTTTATTTACAGACCAAACATGCTCCTAAAAGCTATATGAAGCTTTAACACAACTGTAAAATATAAACCCCTTACAGAATCTCAGTGTGAATGATGTTATCTCAGTATTTTGAGCTACATAATCATTCATCGTTAGAAACATCATTAAGAATAAATAAACAAAATGTCATTTTTCATATGATTTAGGCTGTTTGCTCTTTAATGTGCAGTGTGTGGGGATATAGATCACAGTGTCAGTTTGAGAGTAAATAGTGATTTTTATGGCAGTGCCATCTGTGCAGTTATGAGATGTTTTTCTCCTGTGAATTTCCACATACACTTGATTGCCTCTTAACATGCCATTAAACTTAATAAGAAACACGGTGGAAGAAGTCGAGTCTTGTCTGTGTTTCTTCTTTTCTTTAATTCAGTGGGAGGTTATTTCTTCAAGTTGGCAATGGCAGCACAGAAAAAAAGAGAACAGGGATAATATTGCCGGGGATAATTAGAGGCAAGAAAATAAATGTATTTTAAAACCTTGGTAATCACTCCTTGAAAGTGATAGTAGCTAAGAAAGTAACTCCATAAATCTTAACATCTTTTACACGTGCACTTTCTAGATCATTTACCCTCAGCAGTGTCTTCTGGATCCAAGCATGTTATTGGCTGAAAGCATTTCAGTCAATAGGGGAATCAGCTGGTTGGTTGGTTTGTAATATTGATTAACTGTAGTTGCAAGTTGAGCCCAACAACTGCAGGCCACCAGAGGTGAAAGCATGACGAATTAACCATATTTTGACCAGATGAAATCATCCCCAGGCCACTGGATGAAATAAGCAGGTATGAGATAGGATTAGGTTGATTTCCCACCAGCACAAAACCCTCTAGCAAACCAGGGTCCAGTCTTGGGGAGAGGGTTGTTGGTAACTCGAAGGAAGCTGTTATGGACAAGAGAGGAGATTTGTAAAACATTATTTAAGATGTGCATTATGAAGACACATGTTGTGTTGGGAATAGCAAGTAACATCTAGACCATCTCCATGGGCAGCCAGTTATAACATACATTAAAGGCTGCCCTGAACAGGGTGAGGCAGGATGGCTTGGTGGTGACGTCAGACCTGGAAGTAACACAGGCACCAGTACTACCAGTTGAAGCGCTGAGTGCGTATTTATTAAATACAAATAAAATGTTTACACAAAGCAAAACACTGATATACAAAACAAAAGGCATGTTGGCCCAAAATAATAAACAGAAAGGCACACACCAAATACTGAAGCAAACAAGTATCATGCGAGTGTAAAGCCAGCATGAGTAGCACTTGTTATTACATTTTCAGTTCTTACTTTTAAGTTCCACCTCTGAACAATCCCCAACCCTGGTCAGCAAAAGCTGCTCCTTTTTATATCTCGGTCAAGGGATTAACTGGCTAACAGTTACTGAGTTTATCCCTCTACCACACTCTGCATTGGATTTCTGATATGCGTGGTCGACAGCCAAATTTCCAATAAATCATTAGCTGCCAATCATGCATTCTCACAAGATTAGCTGGATGGACATGAAAGATGCAATGATTTTGCCATGTTTAATGCAATCAAAAATCCAAAACCAAGTTCTTATTTTCTCAGCATTGGAAAATTGGAAAATTAATATTTATGACTGACAGTCATTTTTCAACACATTCATTTTAAAGACATTTTTTTCCTTGTGCTGTCAGAAAAGGCACATAATGTTGATGGCATCATTGAACCATATTTTCATTTGGACAAAAGGTTAGGACCAGAGCTAGGCAATTCAGTATGCCGAGAACAGCTTTGACAATCCCATAATTCACTATATGTTTACAATTGTACCTCACTGCATTTCCTTTCAAATTGCAGTAATGCTTTGCACAAGACTTGAAATGACAACACAAATCCCATTTGAGCTGCTGGTGTTGATTAGGTTGATAAAACTGTCACACTTGAAATATAGCACCATTTGTATTTTGTTCTTGAATATGACAACAATGGTGTGGCAGAGAGAGGAAGAATTCAAACTGTAAATCTCCCTCCCGACCAGAAAGGGCTCTGTGTAATGTTGATGGTACGCTTCCTCCTAGATGGACTGCCTTGACGGTAGGCAGAAACCGGAAGGTGACCATATCAGGGGGAGCGTGTAGTTGCACGTACCTGGAAGGACTCCATTGCAATCAACTGCAGGGCGGCCCTCTATTGGAAACCATGGCGACAGGTTGATTGCAGGAAGGAGTTGTTGGGTACAAAGGGGAAGCCCTTGCGCTGAAAGCTTAATACAGCCAGAGCTTGTGTTTTGTTATTGTTTTTGTTGTGTTTTGTAGCGGAGGAGTAAGAGTCGGGAGCTGCAGCCACGGAGCCAGCCCCAAACCCAGAGCACGTGTCTCACAGCACAGCACAGCACCCGCCACTATTCCCGAAGGAAAGGAACACATTTTTGTGCACGGAGGATTGTGGTTTAGGAGTGTATGCTTTTTGTTTAAAACTGGACTGTAACCTGTTCCCCCCCATACCATTGCTGTTAGAGGGATGGATTATTATTATTATTTGCTGATTTAAAATAAACACAGGCATTTTGGGAGAGTAATTTTGCCTTATCTTCAATATTAGTTCAATATTAGTTTTATCGCTCCCCTTATTTAGATGAAGTAGAACTTTTAACTTGTGTTTTTACCTGTTTTCTTCACTGCACACAATAACCCAGAAGAACTTAATATCAATGGGTGTCCTTGTTTAGCTGCTGCCTTTATTCACCTATGCAGTGGATGTAGCCAAGCTTATGAGCAAACTGAATTATGTCTGGCCTCATCTGGCACATGACCAGTTGGGGTCGCTTTGGTCTGGTGAGGCAAACCAGCTGATTTCCCCTCCCCAGGCGGTGCAAATACCATGTAACAATACATGTGGGACCCCTGGCAACTTGGGGTTTGAACCAGCAATCTCCTAATTGACTGCTTTTTGCACTCCAGTGCCTTCACTACTTTAGGTGAACCACTGGTGATCCATCTGAAAAGCTTCATCACCTACTGTATATAGAGACGTCGGTAACACTTTACTGTGTATTTACATAGTAGTTACTCAGTAAATTACAATGTAATTTTTTTTGCATGATATAACTCTAATCCTATAACCCTATCCTTAACTATACTGCACACCAGACACAATACGATAAGCAAAACAGTGCTGCGATACAACAAAATTAATAGAACCTATACTTCTGATAAGTATCTCATAAGTGACACACCAGGCGACACAACAGGTGATGCGGGGGTCGACACTGGAGCGACTCAAAATAAATAGAATTGAATCCTACTTTTTGAGATTCGTCATGCAATAATTAGGGAATTGACCTATCAGAGAACAGTTTCAATGAACGTGGTCCAGCAGTGTGAAGCAGTATCCTAAATGATGGAGGAAAAAATAATACAATCCTCAGTTTTCTGATAAAGATCATCGCAATTATAAAGATACAGATTTGAAAGGATGAGCCTGTTATGTGTGATTTATTGTCATATATGTTGAAATACTATCAGAGAAGTCACTCATAACTACATCATGTTGACAAACATGTACCAGTCTTGGTCATTTTTTTTAAAATCGTTTTATTGATCTGGCAGTTTTCCAATGTGTTGCATCGTTTCTGTGTCCATTCTGGTGTGTACGGTCATGTTGCTGCGAAAGTATCTTTTCATGTCTGGTGTATGGTGATCTTAACTCTAAGGCTCCCACAATCACTCACTTCAAATCAACTCTCAAGACCCACTTGTTCTCTCTTGCTTTTAATGCTCTTTAAGCCTGACATCTGTTATTATTTGTTGCCTAAATTACTATTTCAGGTTTTTCACTCCATCTTATTTGTATGATTCTGCCTGACACACGCATCCTCAATGTTTAGAATTCACATCCTAGCCTTGTATTTAATGTATTATGCCTGTGTTTAATGTATCTGCATTGTTTTTTACTGTTTGTATTTAATGTATTATGCCCTGTATTTCACAGTATTTAATGTATTATGCATTGTTCCTCACTATCTTGTAAAGCACTTTGTGATGGGAGGTCCACTATAAAAGGCGCTATATGAAATAAATATTGAAAATATTGATAAACATAGCTCTAAACCTAACCCTAACCACCTAACCCAAACCCTTTTCTGATACAATTGTAATAACATTGTAGTTATTATTATTATTATTATTATTATTATTATTATTATTATTATTATTATTATTATTATTATTATTATTATTATGTGTATTTACTATTTAAATACACACTAATTAGAGACACTTAATGTAAAGCCCTGTTCTCCATATTGGTCCTGAGAGAGACTTATTTCTAATAGAATTACATATACTATCACATATCATCTTTTAGTTCTGAACCCGAGGGACACATGAATGACAGAGTGTTCAATATTCTCATTGTAAGTAACGCAGAGAATTGGTCGACTCCAATACCAAAGGACCAACATGGGGAAAGGGCAGCTCTACTGTGTTCCCTTCAGCACTGAAGTCTGTTCACCAGAATGGACTTGAGCGAGTAATCGCTTTGGAGGCTGTCCTCATTGGGAAACACAGAACTGGAAGCACCTTCCAAGATAGAGCCAATCCGCAGCCCCATGAAATTCTGCCAGATCTACCGCCTTGCCCATTTTAATTGAAACTGTTGAACTGGGGAGATGCGGAAAAAACTGAAGACATATTAAGGGGGTCATTTGCACAACAAAGTAGTTAAAATTGTGGCAAAGTCCATTTTCATGCAAACATGTCATAGATGCTACTGTAATGAAGCATTAAGCTCCAGCTATATGGAAACGGGTCGGAGGCAGGGTATGAGCACTGACAACCCCACACACTGCAAACATGCATATTGACTACTATGTTTATGGAGCTTTTAATCTTATCTCAGTACAGAACACTACCTCTAACATATACACAGATTGGGAGTGGAGTGAAAAATGGTGTAAAAGCCAATGTAAGCAAGCAAGGAGGCTTGTACACCTTTAAAATCTCTGCTAAATATGATCCTCAAAGACAAATTTGCAGCATGGCTCTTCAATTGTTGCATCCTTATTTTCCATAGAGAAACTATTGTAAGGCTTTTCATTACCTCTGTGTTCTTCATTATGTAAAGGCAAGTAATAGACAAGGGTAATTTATTTCCAATCATTGTTTTTATTAAGAACCAGCAACTGGTATTAGAGGAATTGCACTACTCATTTTCTGTTTTAGTGCTATTGAAAAAGTTATTTACGCTTCTGATTGCTTGATTTATTTCTACAGTTCAAGAGATGAATGCAGGTCCCCAGTTATTATTTCAGTGATTAGGAGCTATTTTAATTCCTCTATTATAGATTACAACAGAGAAAAAAATAAATTACTGTTTAATGGAAGCAGTACATTCATTGGCCTTGGCAAAATTGAATTTTAGCTGTTTGAAAACCAGCCTGTTTAGGAGAAAATCCCTTATATAAGGAACACATTTAAAAGCACCTGACTGTTTGGTTCTTGACGTTTCTTCAGTGGTAGGACCTCTTGCCCTATGGACACAACAAAGCAATATATATATATATATATATATATATATATATATATATATATATATATATATATATATATATATGTGTGTGTGTGTGTGTGTGTGTGTGTGTGTGTGTGTATATATATATATATATATATATATATATATATATATATATATATATATATATAGGTACCATTTAAAACATAGGTGCTCTCCCCCAACTCCAATCTACGAGGGACTCGCAGATTTGAAATCATATTCCTCAAGCGGATGAGAGAATGGACCACTGCACAACAAAACAGTCCCTCTTATCTTGCAGCCTGTCAATGAACAAGTCCCACATATGCTGTATTATGTGCCAGTGACTGGTTGTTGTGATTCTCCAGTCTCCTACAGTGAAAAGTTTTGTTCTTTTCAAAGAACAAGTACTGTGAAAGGTTCACAGTACTTGTTCTTTGAAAAGAATAAAACTAAAAAAGTCCCAACTTCCTCTTATTGTAGTTTGAGTACACACTTTTTTGACTAGCTTCCAGACACATTGAATTGTTTTAGACCTACCATTTTAATAGAAACTTGTACTTAACATGTAATGTCTATTCATGTGTGTTTAATTCTTTACTTCTCTATATTCCTTTTTCATAGAGGGTAAAATGTTCTACAGGTGCTCTATGTACAAGGAATATTTGTTCATTGTTGGCAATGCTGTCGTCCATTGTACGATCAGTGTGTAATACCCTGAAGAATTGATATAAAGAGTGTTGCTGTACTGGAAGCTACTAAAGCATGACTCAGTTTTAACTGTTTAGGGCAGCAGTGAGGATAGAGATGGCTTAATCTGCGTGCCTGATCTGTCTACTATTGTAGCAGCTCTCGAAAGATGACAGAACTGCTGATCATCATAGTCAAGTACTGTTCCTAGTGAGGACAGATGTGTTATGAAAATTACTTCTTCTATTTGAAGATCAGAGATAGCTCTGAATCAAAGACAAGTGAAGCAATCATTAGCCAGCACTGTTTCATACATGCTGTCACTAGCTTAATATCGCCCAGTGTTAGAAGAATCAAAGAAAAGACTGCAGCCAAGATTCCTGTTTAAAATAATATTCGCACACTTTACATTAAGTGTCTCTAATTACTGTGTGTTTACATAGTAGTTACTTGGTAAATTATTAAAATTAGTATGCACAATTACAATGTACTTAATTTGTATTTTTATTTTTGCATGAAATAACCCTAACCATATTGTTAACCCTAACCCTTTCTGATACAATTGTGTACTTACATATTTCATGCAAAAAGATGTACACATTAAGTACATTGTAACTATGCATAATAACATTGTAATTGTGTGTAAGTACACATGGATTTACTAAGTAACTACTATGTAAATACATAATAATTAGAGACACTTCATGTAAAAGGTTACCATAATATCTCTTTTCTTATACTGGCGTAATCCCAAAGAGATAAATAATATCCATATGCACAATAACACTGTACTGTTATGTAACTGGAAGGCCTGAAACGTAATCTGTCACACTGTATATAACAGATCAGAAGATTCTGTCATGTTTGGCTAGCACGTGTTTGGCAGGTGTTTATCCAAGATATATTGCTGGTGTAACTTTGTGTGACCTTCTGTTGTAGTCATTCATTTTATCTGGCTTTTAGGATTTATTTTTAATTTTTTTACTTTTAAGGAAACCTGTTACACTTTAAACTCCTTGGTCAAAAGCCCAAAGTAGAAACCTGGCAGATGGAAAGGAGTTTATGAAATGCTTGACCAAAGGTGGTGTGCTGGTGTAACAAATTACTTGCAGACCAATCCAAATGTAACTACAAGCCAAACAGGAGCTGGCATGCATGAGTTATGTATGTGCGTGAGAGAAAATCTATTTTCTTTTAAGTCTTTTGTCAGAGCTAAATATGCATCTTCTGTAAAGTCTTATACATACAATAAAAAAAAATTATTGCCACTGGTGTGAGAGATAATCCTTGTGATATTTACTGTTTTACAGACAATATATACTGCATGGCCACTTTATTAGGGCCTGTGCCTAATGTTGGGCAGGGCCACTGTTTGCCCTGATCACAGTCATTAATATTTCAGACTTGTCAAGCTATAAGTGTCTTAGCTGTTTCTCTTGTCTGCAGCTTTCCTTCATGATGGATTAGTGAAGGCAGTTTGCTAATTAAATCTAATTTACATGTGCCTGGCCTACTGCTCTTAATTGGATTCTTAAACCTATACATAAGTCAATTAATTAATTAAGAAAGAAATTCATAAATACATTTTGTTCAATAAGTAGGATAGGTAAAATATGGATAGTGAATAGCAATTTGCAATGTTTACTCTCCTTCAGATCTAAAAATTTGTACTGAAGATCAAAAATATATATTTTTTATAAACGTGATGCACAGTAATTGATCAAAGACTATTTCACCTGAACATTTTTTGCATGATATAAGCTTAACCCTAACCCTAAAACTAAGCCTAACCCTAACCCCGCCTAATCCTTTTCTGATACAATTGTGTACTTACATATATAGTATTACATGTTAAGTGCGTTGCAACTATGCATAATAACATTGTAATTATGTGTAAGTACACATTTATTTACTAAGTAACTGCTATGTAAACACATAGTAATTAGAGACATATACAGCATGATTTTCAAAAGGGGAAAAACAAGAACTAGGTCTCAAAATGACTAAAGCCTCTGATTAATGTAACCATGCCACTTATTAATGTAACCACGCCATTTTTAAAGCGTCAGCAAGTGAAAACACGACTCATTTCAGCTACCCAAATCAGCTTTTAGAAATCATTTTGCGACCTGGTTCTCATTTTGTCCCTTTTGATAATCGTGCTGTTAATGTGAATTGTTACCAACTTATTCTCCATCTTTTTTTTTTTTTTTCTCAGTTAGTCTTTTAATTATTATTTTAATTATTTAATTATCTTTCTTTGGGGATGATAATCTATACAAATAATAATGCCTAAAATAATTATATATTCAATAAGGAACTGTTTAATTTTATACAAAATTATCTTTGAATTGTTGACGCTTATTATACTAATGTGCCATCCCGAGGTTTTAAGTTTTATCAGTTTTGAGATTAATACTTTATTTGTTGTTGTTCATACACATGGAACTTATTTTTATGCCATGGCGTTTTAAAAAGTGTACAATGAGTAGATTCATTTTGGAGTGCAGACAGCAAACAGTTGACTTGAAGGGCATTCATTTTTTTTCTTGGACCAGCAAAACCAGCTCCTCAACAAGCACCAAGCCTTCTAAACCAGTGTGACCAGATGAAACCAGCAAACCACCAGCTCTGACCTGTGGTCATCAGTGCTAGTCATTGCTGGAATTTCCCTCAGGCATTCAGAAACATTATTTCAAAAGGATACTCGACATGTCAGTTGTTGTAAAACACAAAGCTTTGGCCATTTCAAAGTGTGCTATGTTCAAAGGTATCAATGCCGAATACATTTCATATGGATGTAATCCTAGACCTAATGCTGCTGAAAAGAACTGGATTGCTGGCCAGCTTGTCAAGCTTATACGCGCCAACTTGTAAAGACTGCTAAATAAATACGTCTTGACATATGAACCTGTGGTAGTTTTGGATCATTATTAGGTTTCTAACCAACATTCTCGTGAAGTGACAATGACTTTTAAAAACACTAGAGCAGGGTTTCCCAATCCTGGTCGTGGGGGACCCCTGTGTCTGCTAGTTTTCATTTCAACTGGGTTCTCAATTACTTAATCAAACCCTTAATTGAACTATTCATTATAATTAGACCTTTTTAATTGTTTTCTGCTTTTAAACAGTTTCAGGTTTAAAGGTAACATGACAATTTTATAAGTAGTTTGACATCTGCAACTTAAAAAGGTCTAACTAAGCACATTGTTAGTTCAATTAAGGGTTTAATTAAGTAACTGAAAACTCAGCTGAAATGAAAACCAGCAGACACATGGGTCCCCAGGACCAGAATTGTGAAACCCTGCACTAGAGGTATCTTTTCTTCAAGATCCCAATGACATGTTAAAATGTAGATCAATAAGGGAATAATAGAGTAGGCATGTAAGTGTTCACTGAAAGAAAAAAGCTGTATTATTTATTGGCAGTGAGAGGCTTAACCACAGATGCCATGTGTCATAATAAAAATGCTTGTCCGACTGAGAAGAGAAAGGATTCGTATCATCATGTTTGTACCTCAAGGTGAAAACAAACAAGTGCCTGATTAATGTCAGTCAAAATTCAAACCTCTTTAATTAACCTTAGACACAAGCTTAAAAAGCTAAATGAATAAAATTAAGCAGGGTGTGTTTGAACGTCACTAGGTTTATAAAACTGACATGCATTGTGTCTGCATTTGTTTTGAGGTTTTTTTTTTTGTGGCACAAGCTGTATTTATCCTTACAAAGCACCTGTCAGCCAAACTAAAGGGAAGGACATTCCCTCTTAGCAATTTATATATAGCCTCTTATATATATATATAGTTATATATATATATATATATATATATATATATATATATATATATATATATATATATATATATATATATATATATTTTAGCAACACATTTTATGATTTTTGTACGACTTTGGGTGCACATCACATTGGACAGAAAAAGAACTGCCATGCCTGCTATTTCTTTGGACTGATTATATATCCAGACACGTCCCAGGTAAATATGATTGATGTAGCAAATTTATCAAAGTCAAATTGAAGATCAAGTAGCAATGGTTCAAGTGCTATAAGCTACTCTTTATGCCTGTCAATGAACATCAACAAATCTGACAGCCATCCAAATCAAAGAAAACCACCAATGGAAGCTTCACTCCTCAAGACCAGTTTGTAGCAACCTGTAAGACTCATGCCAGTACCCAGTACTCTTGCTATATCCTGCTGTTAATTTGAATTTGCCTCTCTGTTTATCCCTTGGCACCCGCTGAGAAATGTCAGTGAAATCTGTCAGTTTTCCTGTGGCTCAATGTCAAATTATACTCCAACTGCATCTAGTGTAACTTTAATAGGTTTATATTGTTTTTTCTACCATCAACATCAACTTCAAGGTATCCTAACAAACGTATTATTCTTATTGTTAAGATTCACTTTGTCTATCATTTTCCATTTAAGTTATCATATCCTTAGTTTAAGCCTCAACAGAGCTCTTATGATTGTGCCAAGCCTCTAAGTTCATCATTAACCTGCCCTCCCAGGCAATATGCCTTAAGAGAATATGGTAAACAGTCCAATTCAGACTGAATTTCATAAAAAAATAAAATAATCAAACAATATTATTTTACATCTGTAAGCCCATATGGCCTCATAATTACTGTTATAAGGCCTGTAGCTGGTTTTTGTCTTCTCTGGCAAGGTGCAGTTGTGAAGGAGCCAGGAACCCATTTTTGGAGAACATTACTGTAAAAATAAATGTTTACAAAGTTGAAGACAAAAAAACGCAGGAAGACAGTATTGCTCAATATGGAGTTACTACTACAGTTACTTTTATAATTTCTACTGCAACATTAATTTATGTATAAGAATCTGAATTTATGTATAAGACACATATTGCAACATAGTTCTGATATGGTAGCACATTGTTTGCAACCATTTTGTTTGCTTGAGATATTTATGAAGCCCATTGAATTGCCATTGGAAATACTGTTTGGTAAGAATTAAAAATGCAGGTTGCTATCAGGTTACTCTAGTAATCAATAGCGTCAGTATATAGGTTTAAAGCCAGTCTCCACAACCTCTGACACTATAATATTTGTAGTTGCCATGCCAAATTAAGTATTTCAAACTATAAAACTGTCATAATATGCATTCTGTAATTCTATAGGATGCATTTGTAAAGCCAGTTAATGGAGGGGGTTTGATTTTTCTCTATATCGCCATCCATCATTCAGATTTTCGTGATGACGCTTTCATTAATTAGGATCTGTTAATCTGTTCTTTCAGGGCTGAGAATGTCCTTCAGGGCACAATCATGTGAAGTAATCATCAGCATCCAGAAATTTACATTTCCTTAAACTAAGATGAATAATCAAGAGAGTACATACAGCACTCGTTGCCTTCGCTCGAGGCTAAACTAAATGCCACACAATCTTATGAAGTAAAACCCTTCTAGTTTATTTCTCTGACAGAATCACCAATATTGTATTTAGAGATTTACAATATTTATTGTAGTAGTCTTTTGAACCCAAATTCTTGTTACAACGTTAAGTTAATTTCCTGTCTTACATACAATCGTTGGGTCATATTACCTGGTATTTAAAGTGAGAAAGAGCTCACTAAGAACCCCTTTTTTAAATGTAAAAGTAATATGCTGTACACTGTTTTAATGTTTCTGTTAAACATGCTATTCATTGTCAGTCTTACTATTAATTTTGGTGGAAAGAGAGGGTGACAGGCAGTGCTCTTGCATGCCGTTAAAGACAAGTTACTTTGTGTCTTGCAAACAACTAATGAGATAATAAGATAAAATAAATAAAATCCTTAAGAAAGAATATGCCTTACCATCTGAGAGCACAAGAGGTACAGCTGCCAATCAACTTAACACAAAGAGAAGACTTTATGGTAATACTTTACGTTAAATGTCTCTTATTACTGTCTATTTACATAGTACAATGCATATCTACTTACACATAGTTACAATGTTATTATGCATAATTATGTACTTAACGTGTACATATTTTTGTACGATATATGCACGTTTATAACTGTATCTGAAAAGGGTAGGGTTAGGGTTGGGGGGGGTTAGGTTTAAAGTTGGGGTTAGAGTTAGGATCAGGGTTGCATCATGCAAAAATGTACAAATTAAGTACATTGGAACTATGCATAATAACATTATAAGTATGTCTAAGTGCACATGTGTTTACTAAGTAACTGTTACAGTATGTAAATACATAGTAATTAGAGACACTGAATGTCAAGTATTACTGTCTTTATTTCATTGAAAATAATTTGAGTCGGGATTCCTGTGGAACTCATGTGATGCAGGGGACCAGCAGCTAACTGTTTCAATGTGAAGAGAGAGAGCTTAAAGCTCAGTATGATGCTACAAAAGTAATTCATTTGTTAATTTTGAAAGAAATTGGAGAGTGAACTGAGATCCAAAAATAAGTTATTTTTTTTCCCTATTGACACTGGTGTGGTCCATTTGTTCTGCCAGAACACTGTGAGTGGTGGTACTGGTTCAGTACCATACTACAGTGTATTAATACACTTTGCTTTACTGTACTGCTGGCAATTCTGTCAGTTACAAGTATGACCAAGATGTGCCAGGGTAATTAACTTTCATTCAAAATTATATCCCAGTGGCATTTTTCTGTAAAACAACCATTGTGGATTCTAGTATTGGCGATATTAGAAGAGAAGGCCTTAACAGGGTGTACCATATGTTAAACATAAGCAGTATTGTATAGACTGCACCCCATTGACTAATGACTATCTGCATCACACATCAACATTTCACATCTGAAAGAATTAGAGAGACAACCAATATTAACAATTATGTCTATGATGCCTGTTTTATTACCCCTATTCACTAGGATGCCACAACAGCACTTCCAATCCAGAATAACAGAGTAAAAATTTGAGTTTAAACCCATTTTTTAAAATGCTTGTATGCATTGATTGGTCAGACCACTATAATAAAGACACCATTAACACAATACTAAAGGAGGCAGATAACCCTTGTCCTTTTAAACAGTTAAATCAGTTGACAGAGCTGGATTTCTGTATTCAGGATTCATGTTCAAACACACTCCAGGAATAAACTTTTGTTCAGAGGTATTGAGATTGAGAGTCAAATTGTTCGCCTACCCATAGCTTTCCGCATGAATTCAAAGCAGAAAAAAAAAAAAAATAGATATTTTTTGAGTCATGCAATCTATAACCGGTACTTCAAGCTGCTAATTTATTTGATAAATAGGGTACGCAGTTTTAACCCAGTGATTCGACCAGAAGAAAAAACAGTTGCAGTTCTCCCAGAAGACTGATTCAAACACTTGTTTAGGGTTACATTGAGAGGGGGTTTGCACAAGCAGTCCTACACCTTCTTCTAAACCAATTCAGTCTACTGAGAGGTAACGCATTTGGATCAAAAGATCTTTTAGATATATTTATCACTGGTATTAAACCTCGCTATATACCCTACTCACATTTGGCCATATACCCTACTCACATTTGGCCATATACCCTACTCACATTTGGCCAAAACCTAAACTATGGCCGTCACAAGAACAGAAGGCCATACTTGCCATTCATTGGTTATGACTACCTGCATTGGATTTAGCTAACAATGGAAGGTAGGGGATGATGTAATTGGGTCCCAAAAGGTAATACTGTATGTGGGATTAATTAAGTAGTTGAAACATCAAAATAAATTCTAAAGGTACAACCTGTTTATGTCATCGGCTGGATCCAAATAATGCCTTCCCTCAAAACCAGCCAGTCAAACTCCCAACCCTGTTTCAGTTCTATCAGCACCAGCCAATCCACTCCCTGCCTGCTTGAATGATGCCCCGCCTCCAGCAACAAGTTTCGAGTCAGACTCAATACTACACAGACTATTCAACAATTGTTCATGTCCAGATAAATTATAATAAGAAAGAGTAAGACCTCAATAAATAAATATATTAGCAATAATAATAATAATAAATAATAATAATAATAATAATAATAATAATAATAATAATAATAATAATAATGTTTTCTCTATGTGCATGTCGTTTTTCTATTCTATACGTTAGGGACTATTTTCCTCAGCGGAATGTTAACTGGCGAAATATCAGAAGTTCAAGGTAAATATAAGTTTTAAAGGTTTTTTTTAAAAAGAAAATAAATAAATTAATTGTTTTCTAATAGTGATAGAGCCCTCTCGATGCGGACTCTACCATGTGGTAGATGACCTTGACTTTCCTTAGCGGACTCATCTACTGCTCGGGATGCAAGACTCAGGTCGCAGTCATCTACCACACGGTAGAGCCTGCCTCAATGGCTGTATCGCTTAACTAATATAGATTTAAAGATATGTAAAAATGATATCACAATATAGAGAACACCATTACATCATGTAAGAGTAAATCAGGAATTTGAATATAAAACAATAACAAGTAGTTGTCATGCCATCAAACACCTACAAATACCTCCAATGTTTTGATTCAAACACAGGTTCCCTTGAGAAAGATATGTACAACATATCGAAATGTTGGGCAGCTGGCTCTTTGAGCTAATATATATATATATATATATATATATATATATATATATATATATATATATATATATATATATATATATATATATAGTATATTTTTTCAAACAAAAAAAATAAATACATGTTTGCTCTTATTTCAAGAGACCAATCTATTTAGTATTGAAGAAGCATGGGTGAGGTAAAATGGTAAATATTTGGCCCATCTATCCAACACTACATTTAATAATTTGTCTCCTAATTCAATGAGTGTAGTGAAGACATGTTAAACATGTTAAATTAATTAATCAAAGATTGCTGCAGAGCGTCTAAAAGTGTGTGCAAACAAGAAGTTGTTAAATGTGCTGTAGCACCATTTGTTTCTAATTAACAAAACAAAGTTGGCTTAATTAACTACTGACGAGCACAATACAATCTGCAGAGCACTGCTTAATTGGCTGGAAAGTGTGGTTCAAGAATGTCGTTTCCCATTACCCTGTGCTTCCAAATAACTTAATTGCTCTTGTGTAAAAAAAATATTTGAAATGGTCAGCTCCATCAAAATCCAATCCAACATATATTTATTGTAGTGGAATTTTAGGGTGTGCATGAAATTGAAACAACAAATCACACCAAAAGGTAGCTAAAAGCATACCAGACCAAACTTGCATCATTCAGGCTTAAAGGTTGGTATTTCTGAAAGCTCGTTCCATAAAGAATCAAAGAATATTGTTAAAATCACTGACCTTCGAAAGCCAAGTCTTAACCAGTAAAGACACTACAGCATAGAGTGTGAATAATACTTCAAGAGCTTTGGCTAGGGTAGAAAATTGACTGGGTAAGTTTGTCTAACTTTCGCATTTATTTTGTGTAATTGTTTGGGAATTTCTCTTTCAGTCTGTAAGCTTCTTATTGGTAAAAGACAATGTGAAGACTTGGATAGAATTGCATACTTCTGATTTTTCCTTCTGAACTTCTTCTTGGAATTGGAAATGCATGGAATTCACCCGAGACCAGATCACATACAGTGGAAAAGCAATTTGCACTTCAAACCAGTGACGACTACATGGGGAATATAAGATGTTGCTTTGTTATAACGGATGATGCATTTTGGCAGCTCTACGCTGTTCTTGGAAGTCACAGTGATATTTTTTATAATCATCTCATAAACCCAATCCCTAACCCTCTGGCCTCATCACACAAGTGCAGGGATTCTTTGGTAATGGTTACATGGAATGAAATAAGTGACAGCGTGCCAGGAGACATCTAGCACACATTTACAGTGTTTTTTTTTTTTTTTTTTTTTTTGCTTTGAAGTCATTGTGATCTTTTAAAATCTCATACAAATTCATTGATTAACTTTTAGAAGCACATTGATTCACCATTTGTATGCTCCATGTATAGACGTGGTTTGTACAGAATTATTATTTTTTTTTTTTAAATGGTGATATTTTATTGATTTGGGAACCTGGGAGAAAGATTGCAGCTTTGCTTGAACTTTGCAAATAGCAAGGCTGAGGAATAATCCAAAACACACATTTAACTTAACATTTTACATGTGGAAATATAAGATAGCGTACAAACATCATTGATGAAGTTAGAAGCATTTATATACTTTCTGTTTTGTGCACAAGAAAAGGACATGCGTTTCAACAGCTTGCCACCAAATTATATCACAAAAATCGACTAACCCAGTAGTAAGGGGGAGCTGTAATCTAACATTCTGAAAGCTATCCACAAATCAATAAAGATTTCGTGTTGAGGGACTTCAGTCACTTGAAAAGAAATTTGACCAATTGCCTTTAGCAATGATGTTGATGCTGAATACATGTAAGAGACCATGAATGACTGTAGATATTTATTTATTCTAACATGCATACAGTTGCTGGTAGGTACAAGTTACCAGATGCTGGTCATACTGTAACATTCGTAAATATATTACTTTGAGAATTTACCATTTCTGTCATTACTGTCAAGAGTCGCAAAGGTCAAGACTATTATTTACACTCAAAATGCTTCTAGAGGGTAACAGCTTGCATACGTTGATACCCTTGGGCAGTGGTGCGCACACTTTGTATATGCCACTCCCTTTTCTTAGCCTGGGTTTTCACAAAATAAATATTTATTTTGCCAGCGAAATCACAAGCTAACCTGCAAATGAGTCCCCGCCCATTGAAGCGTTTGATTTGGCATCATATGGTGCAGAGCTGCCCTTACACTTCGAGAGCCAATCTCTCCGCTTCCCTGCCTCCTCCTCATAAAATGCCAAAAAACAATGTGCAATTTCAAAACTTTTAAAATGTGTCTGTTAACATTTATGTATTTAGCTAACTTTTTCTCACTCGCCACTTCAATCATTTCTCCTGTTCTGCAAGTCTTACAGTGATCATTAATGGCTCATTTAAAGATAAGCATGTATTAGCTGTCATTTATGTGTTTATTTAAAATGCTCTATCCTTCAAAACAAAAACCATTTTAGATTTTTCCAGAACTGTCCATTTAGTCCCAGCGGTGCAACTAATGTTTCCATGGGGGGGGGGTTCAAGAGATGATTTTGGGCCCCTGACACAACAAGGTTAGACAAAAGAAAACCATTATGTAAATACTAAACAGCACTACTGAATTATACTGAGATCAACCCGCAAAAAAAAAGCAAAATAAACATTTCATTTTTTTTTTCAGATATATCGGATTTAAGTTGTTTTGTTTTTTTGTTTGTTTTGTTTTTTTTTTTAAATCAAACTAGCTGTTTCCAATGTATTTCAGTTAGTCTGCCATTGTTTGCAGAGATTTGCTGTGCATACATCATTGGCGTAGCTGGGAATTCTTTGCCACTGGGGCAAAAATACCAATAGAAATTTTGTATTTTTTAGACAGTGCTGAGCGTGGTTTCTTATTCAATCTGATTCAGTTTTAACTACATACCGACCCATATTTCTTATACAAATGTAATAAATCAAAATGCATGTCTCGGCAGGTGAACTGGAACTAGGGGTGCTGGGGGTGCGGAAGCACCCCTTGGCTTTGTATGGCTTCCATCATATAAAGGGGTTAAAGTTTTGTTCAATGGCTTTCAGCACACCCACTTTAAAAATTGTTCTAGCATCACTGTGTCCCGGTAACTTATTAAATAGCTAAATATTAAAATGTTTTTTCCTATCTTACATAAATATATTTTGTAATCTTTATTTTTTCTCAAAACATACAGATTGAAAACTATAAAGCATAATAGTTTTGTTTACTATATTAGAATGTGGCAATGTCAAATAATGACACG
The DNA here is from genome assembly GCF_017654505.1 of Polyodon spathula. Lineage (NCBI taxonomy): Eukaryota > Metazoa > Chordata > Actinopteri > Acipenseriformes > Polyodontidae > Polyodon > Polyodon spathula. The sequence continues at coordinate 6,024,440 of NC_054564.1, read as the reverse complement.
CTTAGACTAGAAAACCCTGCTGTATTTGCCAAATACTCAGAACAGTTTCAATAGTTGGAGGGGCAAAATGCCCATGTTAAATGTCGATAATGCATACGATTTCCAAAATAATTTTTTAAATTATGTTTACACTACTGCCACTGTGCGTAAACAAGGCAGACATAATTAAGAAAGAAAAAAGAATCCTTTGGAAACCTTGTGTATTCAAATTTTTATCATGGAAACTGCATCTGCATCATCCTACCCCTGTGCTATTTCCATACCACTTTTTAAACGATTTACTAACTATCTGGAAAGCCCATAATAAACAATAGAGTTGTATTACAGTTGCAAGCAACATGTCTCTTTTGGTAACAAGATGCTGGCATTGCATTTATTCTAATTACAAATATTTTTGGTAAATATCGATTTTGCAAATATATACCAGAGCCAAGAAATGAAAAAGACCATGGTATCATTACATCCAGTAAAAGACACTGCTGATAAGAAAGACTTGTTCATCTTTGGCTTGTGATGAACAGTACATTAAATATATACCAGGAGCTCTGGAAACCGCACTCACCAGTGTTGCTTTTTTGTACAACTGTGGACTGAGTCGGTCCATGTTTAATGTAATGCCCTTGAATGAGGCGATCTTTTCGGACTAGACCACTTGGATTAGATCCAATAAAATCTAAACATGTACATTTATTCTCATCCATTCTGTTCTCTTAAAGACATTTTTTAAATCTTATTGTGTAGAGTCGGAGGTGAACTGTTTAGTAGGTTCCTCTCCTAGATCCAGCCAATCACCATAGAAGTCACGTATATAAGGTAGCATTATACCTCATCTGCCACTGTAATAACATTTCAAAAAGAAAAAAAAGCAAAAAAAAAAAAAAAAAAAGCATTACACCTAAATGTGTCAATGATCTTCAATTCAACCCTGAAAGTATTCAAGTTACTGCTCATCAGATAATCAGTTGCAGGACAAGAAATGCGTTGGTTAATTAGAAAAAGAAGATCCAAAAGGCTTGAACTGCTCCGTGCTGCCAATAAATATTTGATCACACAGATCAAAGGCATCTGAAAGACTGAGCAGAGACTGTATACATCATGCATTTGACTTTGTTTACAGGGCTTCAGGTGTGGGCAGAATTAATTTCAGAGGAACGTATTTCTAGTTAAATCAATAAAAGCGAGACTTAGTTCCATGCTGAGTGTCTTTATTGAGCAATGCAATGCAAAGGAATCTTATAAATAATTTCATCACTTCATGTGTTTTGGACTGAAATCCCACCATGCAGTAATGAACTGAGACTGCTAAATATTAATAATAATTCGTTACCTTTAGCTTTATTACATGTATTACCAAGACTACAGTCATCTCAGCATGGTTGCACTAAGACTGCTGTAAGGATAGAATTAAACCTCCTCCCGGCCCTGTGCATTAGAACGGTTCATTCATCCATGATAGGATACGATTCATGAGTCATAGCTAATCATAATGCAAGAAGCTTTCATATAAATCCTATATCGCATTTATGATTGATTACTTTTTCATTACGCCTTACTGAAGAGCAGAAGGCGTAATAGAAGACCACACTAAGCCAGTGAAAACACAACTTCATTTTTGCTGGATTTGATGCATATCTGGAATTTTCCAAAATGTTACATATCCATAATTAGTCTGTTTAAATCTGGAGGAAATCTCCAGTATCCACCTAAGGATGTGTTTACTGAAGGATTATTGTGCAATTAATGTGCGAGGAGGACAGGTCAGGTAATATATATATATATATATATATATATATATATATATATATATATATATATATATATATATATATATATATATATATATATATATATTACCTGTGTAATTACATTAATGCCATTTAGAGGACTGTACTTTTCTCTGTGCTCAGAACAGATTTCTGAATGCATTATAGGGCTACTTGTTTAATTAATTTTTAATTGGAGTTTGTTTCTTCAGGTAATAATTTATGTTTTGGTTTTATTTTGTTCCTCTCTATCCTGCAGGGTGAATTTCAAAAGACAATCAAGTAATTATGTAAGTACCAGAATTTATCAGCAGTGGCTGATGGCCAAAATGTTTGGGTGTTCACACCTCAGATACAGGTGAGGGGTTGGGTTCCAATTGGCCTGCCTCAGTGGTAGATGCACTAGCTTTGCTCTGCGATGTCTTATCGTGGCAAACTTTTCAATTACTTTATTATTTAAGTCGGGAATGTCAGTCATCGTGTCTTTTTCAATTGATAACATGGCTAAAGCATTTAATTGTTCCATTTTCATACTGTTTCTCAAGAAGGTTTTTTTTTATCAGTTTTAGTGTTGAGAAGCAACCTTTCTGCTGTAGTCATCAGAGTGGTAATAACTATCTTCAGTAGTTTTTTTTTTTTTTAAATCTCCGGAAATGTTCTGTCCAAGTTATATATCATCAGCTCAAGCATGGTTAATGCATTTTCAGCATTTTTTAAATCTTTTGTTTCATACACTGTTTGTAAGTCAATGTTAAGCACTGGATATGCTTGAACTGTTTTCTCTAGTACACTGTTCAGGAAAGCTATCTGCTATTCATCAAAATGGTGACTGCAGCAATTTTGCAGACAAGGTGCTTTCTGAATGTAAACCGTTCCTTTACGTGAGAGATGATAATGACACAAACTTGCAAGACAGCTGTGTCACAATCTTCTGTGGTATTTGGGCCCCTTGGTCTTTTTGGCATTGGTGGCAGGTTCTCAGGAGGCTGGATTCCAGTGTTCTAACAGATGCTCAGATGTCGTGAATGCTCTGAACAAACTGAGTTACCGCTTTATTTGAATCAGCAGGTGTAATATTCCTTGCCTGGAGTTTCCCATACAAAATGTCCACCTACATCATTATCTTTTGGAACAAGTACGGAAAGTACAGGAAGCACAGCAACTCTCTGTCCATGAGGTTATTACAAAAACCATTAGCTTCTCTAACTGTGACACTGTCAAAGTTTCCTGAACCACTAGTTGTTTGAAAACACTAACAGGTGACTGCACTGTTCAAACACTGTCCTCACTGTTTGACTATGAAAAGTCCAACTTGTTTAAGTAGCAGTTGGTAATCTTTTCTCTACAACTTCTACAAGAGGGTCAGAAAAAAAAAAAAAAATGAAAGCCTAAAACTTGACTCGCTGCTTGTCCCATTATTAAATTTAGCTGATGGGTATAGCAATGGACATAATCTGCATATGGATATTTTTCATTTACAAATTTCTGGACCCCACCAGTCTCACCACACATTACACTAGCCCCATTGTAGCTCTGTGCAATTATTTGAACCTTTTCGCTTTCTTCTGTGACTATGACATCTATCTTTTGCATCATGGCAGTGGAAATAGCTTCAGCATTTCCACGTTGCTACTCAATAAACCCAAAAAATCACTCAACAACACGTCCAGTTTTGGGAACAATGTACCTAAAAACTAGTACACTTTGGGAAATATTTGTAATGCCACTAGTTTCATCAACTTGAATAGCGGCATATATATTTAAGGTCTTTCACAATATTTCCCTGCAAACCTCGAACATGCAGCCTAGCAGTTTATTTTGAATTGTCATAGAGGTGCCTTTAAAGACTGTGGCCTTCCACAAGTGTGTTTCCATTGCCTAATCAAGATTTGAAACTAAATCTACCAGCCCAAGGAAAAGGATTGGAAGATGTTGTTGATTCATCATGACCTCGCAAGGCCAATTCAAAAGCTCCACAGAACTGTATGCATTCAATGATGCGTGTAAGTATGTGTCGGTTTTTAGACACTTCTTCATCATGCTTCTTTATGGCATTTCGGTAAGGAAGTCAGCAATAGTCACTCTCCCTAACATACATAGATGCATTTCACAAGTATAATGAACGCTTCATGTTTTTTTTTTTTTTTTTATTTAGAGGAAAGATGTTGCAGCTCTGTAACTCCGATTCTTGACCATGCTGCATCAGTTTCACCCAAGCCTTAGCAAAAAGGAGGCAAGGAAAGCAAAACAGTGCATTGCTGTTTTCACTTGCACAACCCCATGGCCTAAGCTTATAGCATGACTCATTAAATGTCCGAGTGCATGTCCATCCTCTGCCACTATTCACCTGCACTCATTCTACTGGAGGTCTCCTGGGTCTCAACCTTTTGATCTGCAGTGTCTGCACTTCCTTCATGGTAGCAAAATTATTAGCAAGCAAACATTCTGCTGTATTCGTGTCTTCTTTTTCTGATTAATTTAGAATACTAAAACCTGGCAATATACCAAAAAATAAAATAAAAGATCCAAAAAACTAAAACATACCAAATGTACTCAAATTTAAATGTGAATTTATTTAAATTTAAGTTGTCCCTGAATCTAATTCAATCCCAAAGACCAAGAATAGGAAAAAATAAGACCTTAAAAGGAAATCACAATTAAGGCCAAATGAAAAAAAAAAAAACAACTAAAAAACACAGTAATTAACAATGAAGTAGAGTTTTATTTTTATTTTCAGGAACCAGCTGATCATTTATATATACCTAATAAAAGACTGATCAGCTACAAAGAAAGAGTAAAAAAACGTAGTAATTTAAAATCACTTAGAAAAAAAATATGCCTGACTCGGCTATCAAGAGATAAAAAAAAAGAATAATATTAAATATTAAATAAATAATATTTAAATAATACAATACTGAATGGTATTATTTAATAACCAATTACCCCAAAACAGGCAGTAGTTGTCGATAAATTAACAAAAACAAACAAACAAACAAAAATGATCTAACAGAACAAGCTATTACTGGGCTTAAGTTAAAGCACTGCTGAAAAGATAAATTTTATTTTAATATTTAAACATGTTCTATCGTTCCACAAAGTAACACACCATGCAAGACTGAGAAGAGACGAAGTCGTGCTGCTCATATTTATAGCCTTTGTTTTCTTGTCACATGCGCGCTTATCGCCTGATCATCGTGTTTGCTAACTGGCTGCGCGCCATCCAGACGTTTTTATGTCAATCATAGCCAGTCCTGGCTGATGGCCGGCTGCTACTGTGCATTTGCATGGTGGACTTGGGTGCTTGCTTTTCTGAGCAAGAACACCTTGGCTTTACCTAGAAGGGTTGGCGAGCAAGCAAACACCGTTAACCACCCGCCCCTGGAATGTATACAATAGTGGAAGTAATTCGTGGAAATACCTGTGGTAACACTAAGAACCTCTAGACCAGTGGAACACTGGCTCCCATACTCTATCTTATAATGCCCAATAGAAGGTACTGTAACAGAAAAGGGAGCAGAATGAAGGATAAAAATGTAGACTGCCCAGTTCATGACAACTGTAGTGAAAGGGACTGATTCAAAGTTGGACAGCATTACGAACACCTTTGAAATGTTGATTAAGAAGGGGGTCTGCTGTGTTCTACACAGTTGGTTGCACTGGTGTCCTCCAGCTGTTTCAATAATGCGTATTTTTTTATTCATTCATTTAGTTATTTATTTGTCAAATAGCTTATTAAACATTGAGTTGCACATGAGTTACTCTAATAATATCTGTTTGTAAAATATAATTAATTTAAAAAATATATAA